>NC_043961.1:44899197-45224197 GCF_902148855.1 Sphaeramia orbicularis
TGCATTTGGTGTTGCTCCTGCGCTTCGACACAGACATGATCGTAGAAAAATATTAATTGCATGAAATTAGGGATAATCGGAATGGCACTCACACTACACGCACACAAAGGCTAAATTTTAGATATAATTTTCCACAGGTGATTGGTCTGTTTAAATAAGATAAATTGACTGACGTCTCATTGTCAGCCAATGAGCGTAAGGCAAGTGATGTTGCCGGGCGGGCGTCAGACAATACTAAGGCAAAGGGTGTTGATTATATTGTTCTCATTTCCTGTCTGCAGCGCTTTGCCCCTAGACAAAGGAATATATTTTTTCAAATTCAAATCTCGTTATCATTACGTTGGACAATCACACACACACACACTGTGATGTTCTGTTGTTAAAAGCAAGCGAAGAGGGCCCTCTGGTGGTCGGAATAAATTGCACTGGAATGTGTTTTGTACTTTGGGTGTTACCGTAGCCAGTTCAGACATGGGAAGGAAGTAGCAGACACATTTCTCTCATTCTGTTTGTATGGCCAGAAAGAACATTTGCCTGTGAGTATTTTATGGTCAATTGTTGTGGTAATGAATTGTAAAACCTGTCTCTGATTTAAACTTTTGTTGTTAGATTAAAAGACGTAAATCTTAAGTCAATCTGAAGATGCTAATCGTTAGCATGTCTATGGATTTTCCCATTTATGTTAGCATCGAGCCAGTGATCTTTTCTCATTCATTTGAATGTATAATGCTATGTTAATGTGCTGTAACACAGAACAAAACTGAGAAATGTTTTGTATGTATGCTGCAGTTTTACAGTGAAGTCTGGAGTAAAAGCTTTGGAGAGAAGTTTTCGGCATCCGGCTTTTCTTGAGAAACCTGTTATCTATCTGCCACGCCAGCCGCTATACACACAAGCAGGGGCAGAACATACACAAAAAAACATCGCTACGAATGGTTGAAAGACAGCGTTGCAGGTCAAATCTCAGCGTTGAGGCCCCCCAGGGACAGCATCGGGAGCCCCAGTGTTCAATGACGCTAGCGAGAACCCTCTGTTCAAATAATGCTCACAACGGTATGGTACCGAAGTGTGTTCCAACACTACTTTTATGTAGACAGAGGGGGTTGGAAGTAATTAGGAAATGTTGGGACACCTGTAGGAATTGGTAGCACCAACTTTCGAGGCTTGATCAACCTCCATTGCTGCAGAACTGCTTTAAGTTGTTAACCCATTTCTTGCTCGCCTTTTTGTAAAATTCTGAAATGTACATTATTTTTCAGTTTTGTTTAACCTTACCTTTACTTTTTTTTTTTTTTAACCTACAGCAGTTCATCGCTTACCTTTGTACCATTTCAAGCTGTTCATTGGACTTGAACTGCTTGAATTTCAATACAAAACTGGAAAAACTGGGGTGTTCTAAAACTTTTGACTGGTAGTGTATATCTATCTATCCATATATTTATTTATTTATTTTTATTTATTTTTTTTTTTTCAGTTGTCATGTCGTCCTCCCCCTTTTCCATCAAACAGGTTCCTGGGCTGGATCGGAGCCAGTGCCTGACTTAGCACCGATTCTTTGTTTCCACTGCCTAAGCACCAGCCAAATTGGTTCCAAACAGGTACCAGGCAGGCACCAACTTCAAGCTGGACGATACCGGGGCCAGACTAAGAACTAATGACGCGACCCTCTGCATCAATGGTGGGCAGGGTGACCAGATAGGAACAGTGCAAGCTAAGAACCAGCATTTTTAAAACTACAACCAGCGGGTTTTTAGTGAAAGAGTAATGGACACCAAAAACAAGCAGTAGTGGACTGAGGAGGAGACCCAGTGCATTCTGGCACGGTGGGCTTCACCTGAAGTCGAAGACCATTTGGAGGGAGCCATTTGCACAAAGCCGGTGTTCAAAAAAATATAAAGAGAAATGGATACAACCGGACCTGGACCAGCTTCTAAACAAACTAAACAAGTTAAAGATGGACTACAGGAACCAGAAAAGACAACATGGATGCAGCAGCCAGCCCAAAAGAATCCCACATTTGGACCTGCTGGACTGGGTTTTAGGGGATAGGCCGGTGAATCTGACTATTGGTGCACTGAACTCGGACACAGCAGACACGGACTGGAGGCTCTGGATTGTGGACAAGTCTGTTGTTCATCAGCGGAAAATGATACTGTAAGTTTTGTTTCTTAAACGCATGTTTAATATTTCACAAAAAGTCAACTTTAGAGATTAAAATGATCTGCAAATGTTACAGATGTTAAAACGCTAGCTACTGGTATGCTAACAGCAAGCTAACAATAACATTTCCGTGTTGTCTCTGTAGGCCCTTTCCCACCGCAGGAACTTTTGCAGGAACTTTCTGTATTACCCTACTTTCAAAGTTCCTGGTGCATTTCCACCAAAAATTACCCTGGTAACTGACCCTCCCCCAGCCCCAAATTTACCCTGAAGAAGTTCCTGGCAGAGAGGTAGTACTTTTTAGATTACCAGAAACTTTAAGGGGTGGAGCTGTGTGCTGGAGAAGGCTGAGTGGTGGACTAGACTAGCAGCGTTTCCACATTCTGTTTACCGCCAATATTTAACTCATTTAATTTCCACAAGTTTGTATTTTGATGATTCGGAAAATGGACCAAAAGAGAAGCTACAACAAGTGGATGGATGATGAGGAAATTCAGACGGACTTTGAATCACCAACACGAAACGAGTGAAGTTCAAGTAAAACGGTGACACCGATCCCAAAAATTCGGCTAACTTTTGATGCCCCACTTCTCTAGATACTGTACACCGATTTTGAGGTCATTTGGCCAAACGGCCAAGGAGGAGATAGTTAAAATACGACGTCAGGGAAAACACTGACTCAGCATTTTGGAAATTTCAATCCAATATGGCTGACTTCCAGTTGGTTTAGGGGCGTGGCTACAATAATATTTTTTGTTTGTCTCCTCATGATGAATCTGGGTACCGATTTTCATGGTTCTATGACAACCTTTATGTTGGACATGCTCCCATTGACGTAATGTATTTCCACTTTTCAAGGGGGTGCTGCAGCAACATTTCTTTACCGACATCTACGAAACCTATATGTAAATTCAATTTTGCACATTTCTGAATTTTGGGCAAAATTTGGTGAGATTTCATAAATGTTCAGGTGGTCAAACTTGAACTCAAAGCGCAGGAGAAAGAAAAATTAGACAAAAAAAACCCCAATTAAAGCCGCAAGCGGCATCTAAAGGCCCTCACCACGGGCATGTCCAGTGGAAGTATGTCCATCGTTCAGCAGGTGGTGCTCTAGCACCAAATTTCAATGTCTTCTGATGAATGGGTGTAGGCCTAGGAGATTGACAACTGATTCAAATTTGAGGCAAATCAGTGTTCATATGCCCGAACTGAACAAATTTTTGTATAAATAAATCTGTAGGGGGCACTATGGAGCCAAAATTCAATTTGTTCCATTGAATGGGTGTAGGCCTGCGAGATGTACCACTGAGTCAAATTTGAGCAAAATCGGTGTTCGTATGTCCGAAATGATGCAATTTTCGTGAAGGTAAATTTGTAGGGGGCGCTATTGTGCGAAACGGCATTTTCTTTTGATAAATGGGTGTAGGCCTGGGAGATTGACAACTGATTCAAATTTGAGCCAAATCGGTGTTCGTATGTCCGAATTGATGCAATTTTAGTGAAGGTAAATTTGTAGGGGGCGGTACTGTGCGAAATGGCAATTTCTTTTGATAAATGAGTGTAGGCCTGGGAGATTGACAACTGATTCAAATTTGAGCTAAATTGGTGTTCGTATGTCTGAAGTGAAGTAATTTTCGTAAAGGTAAAATTGTAGGGGGCGCTATAGCGCCAAATTTCAAATTTTTCTGATAAATGGGTGTAGGCCTGTAAGATAGATGTCTGAGTCAAATTTGAGCCAAATTGGTGTTCGTATGTCCGAACTGATACAATTTTAATTAAAAAATTTTTTTAAAACTTGTAGGGGGCGCTGCAGTGCAAAATTTCAGTTTCTTTTGACAAATAGGTGTAGGCCTGGGAGACAGATGTCTGAGCCAAATTTGAGCCAAATCGGTGATCGTATCTCTGAACTGATGTCATTTTTGTAAATGTACATTTGTAGGGGGCGCTATAGTGCAAAATTTCAATTTCTTTTAATACATGGGTGTAGGCCTGGGAGATGGACGTCTGATTCAAATTTGAGCCAAATAGGTGATCGTATGTCCAAACTGAACCACTTCTAGTAAAATTTAATTTGTAGGGGGCGCTATAGCCAAAACGCTGACTCAGCATTTTGTAAATTTTAATCCAATATGGCCGACTAAGGGTTGGTTTAGGGGCGTGGCCATAATAATTTTTTTGTTTGTCTCCTCATGATGAATCTGTGTCCCGGTTTTCGTGGCTCTACAACAAACTTTATGTTGGACATGCTCCCATTGGCGTAATGTCTTTCCACTTTTCAAGGGGGCGCTGCCGCAGCATGTCTTTACCAACATCTACGAAACCTATATGTAAATTTAATTTCTCGCCCTTCTGAATTTTGGGCAAAATTTGGTGAGTTTTCGTAAATGTTCAAGGGGTCAAATTTGAGCTCAAAGCGCAGGAAAAGGAGAAAAAAAATAAAATACAATTATTAAAGCCGCAAGCGGCATCTAAAGGCCCTCTCGTCTGGCACGTCCTGTACAAGTATGTACATCGTTTAGCAGGTGGCGCTCTTGCACCAAATTTTAATATCGTCTGATGAATGGGTGTAGGCCTGGGAGATTGAAAATTGACTCAAATTTGAGGTAAATCAGTGTTTATATGTACGAACTAAAGACATTTTTGCAAAGGTAAATCTGTAGGGGGCGCTATGCAGCCAAAATTCAATTTCTTCCATTGAATGGGTGTAGGCCTGGGAGATGTACCACTGAGCCAAATTTGAGCCAAATCGGTGTTGTATGTCTGAACTGATGCAATTTTCATAAAGGTAAATTGTAGGGGGCGCTATTGTGGGAATTTTCAATGTCTTCTGACAAATGGGTGTACGCCTGGGAGATTGGCAAATGATTCAAATTTGAGGCAAATAGGTGTTCGTATGTCCAAACTGATGCAATTTTCGTGAAGGTAAATTTGTAGGGGGCGCCATTGAGTGAAATGGCATTTTCTTTTGATAAATGGGTGTAGGCCTGAGAGATTGACAACTGATTCAAATTTGAGTCAAATCGGTATTCGTATGTCCAAACTGAAGCAATTATCGTAAAGGTAAGGTTGTAGGGGGCACTATAGCACCAAATTTCCAATTTTTCTGATAAATGGGTGTAGGTCTGGGAGATAGACGTCTGAGTCAAATTTTGAGCCAAATCGGTGTTGGTATGTCTGAATTGAAGCAATTGTAATAAAAAATATTTTAAAAACTTGTAGGGGGCGCTGTAGTGCGAAGTTTCAATTTCTTTTAACAAATGGGTGTAGGCCTGGGAGACAGATGTCTGAGTCAAATTTTTGTATAAATAAATCTGTAGGGGGCACTATGGAGCCAAAATTCAATTTGTTCCATTGAATGTGTGTAGGCCTGTGAGATGTACCACTGAGTCAAATTGGAGCCAAATCAGTGCTCATATGTCCGAACTGATGTCATTTTTGTAAATGTACATTTGTAGGGGGCGCTATAGTGAAAAATTTCAATTTCTTTCAATAAATGAGTGTAGGCCTGGGAGATAGACGATTGATTGAAATTTGAGCCAAATCAGTGTTCGTCTGTCTGAGCTGAAGCAATTTTTGTAATGGTACATTTCCGAAGAAACTTGGCAAAGTTTGCGACGTCGTCCCACAAAAACGGTGAGACCGATCCCAAAAATTCAGCTAACTTTTGATGCCCCACTTCTCTAGATACCGTACACTGATTTTCAGCTCATTTGGCCAAACGCCCAAGGAGGAGATAGTTAAAATACGTCAGCGAAAACGCTGACTCAGCATTTTGGAAATTTCAATATATGTAATATGTGTAATATGTAAATTCAATTTTGCACATTTCTGAATTTAGGGAAAAAATTGGTGAGTTTTCGTAAATGTTCAGGGGGTCAAATTTGAGCTCAAAGAGCAGGAGAAGAAAAAGAAAAAAAAAAAAAAGAAAAAAAAAAAAATCTGAACAAGAACAATATAGCTGTTTCTATGGCAACCACATATTTGGCCTTATTTGAAAGCTAGTGAGGTCCCCCACATGTCTGTGGGGTCAGATGTCACGTGTCGTGCACATACACCCTCGTGACTGACCCCGAGTGGGTGTGGCCCATTGACTCCCATTCATTCCAAGCAGGTGTAAATATGCCATTTGTGCACATGTCATGTACATCTTTGGAAACGTCTCAGTGCCGTGAATGTGAATATGTGTGAGAGTGGCGACAGTGGTGAAAGCTGACCGCGTCACTGGCGATTTTGTCCCCATGCGCCTACTGCAGACTCAACAGGCCCTGTGCCGGCTTTACTCAGCTCGGGCCTAATAATAATCTGAGCAAGAACAATATAGCCGTTTCCGTGGCAACCACATATTTGGCCTTATTTGAAAGCTCTCGAGGTCCCCCACATGTCTGTGGGGTCAGATGTCACATGTCGTGCATTTACACACATGTGACTGACCCGGAGTGGGCGTGTCCCATGGACTCCCATTCATTCTGAGCAGGTGTAAATATGCGATTTGTGCATGTCATATACATCTTCGGAAAGGTCTCAGTGCCGTGTATGTGAATATGTTTGAGAGTGGCAACAGTGGCGAAAGGCGACTGCATCACTGGCGATTTTGTCCCCATGCGCCCACTGCAGACTCAATAGGCCCTGTGCCGGCTTTACTCAGCTCAGGCCTAATAAATAAATAAATAAATAAAAATAATAATAATATTAGCAAGAACAATATGGCCGTTTCCATGGCAATTTGGCTCAGGCCTAATGAAACAGAACCATCCATCACACTGCAAGTTAGATGTGATTTAGTTTAAGGAATGAGAAGTTGAAAATACATGTTCTACCACTTTTAAATACAAATTAAGGATATGTAATGATGGTTAACTTCATTTAAAATGTATTCCAGATGGATTAAGTGATTCAACAACCAGTAAAATGTTAAACCCAACCCGTCCCCTTAAAGTAGTGTGTCACTTTATTGAACTAGAGTTTAGTTTGTGAATGGACATGAACTGGACTACAGTTTCTTTTACTGCTCCCTCATGCATCATCAACCTGATTTGAATAAATTACCCTGAACTTTCGGGTGCGGTGGAAATGCAGTTACCAGGAACTCTTTCACCCCAAAAAGTTCCTGGTAAATAAGTTCCTGGTAATAAAGTTCCTGGGCCTTTTGGTGGGATAGGGCCTTGTGATGTTGTTTCCTCAGTGGGTTCGTAAAAGGCAGACATGAACCGAGTAGTTAACTGAACTGTGTTCCAGTAGACAGGGTTATTGTCCACATTATGGAGAACATGCCCAATTAAGCCATGTTTCTTTGTTTTGTTCTTTACAGTTGTTGTCCCTGGACGAGGAGGCAGATTCACAGCAACAGCACCTGGATTTTTCTTCCCTTTTATAAAGTTTTTAAAGCATTTTTTTTTTTTATTTGAGCCTATTTATTTTCTGCACTTCAGTATGAATAAACTCATTTGAAATGCATAAAGGTTCATTTTGTCTGTGTTTTCCTATGCTTCACATAAACTTGGGTAACAATACTGTTCTGCTGATCTCACTAATTATCTCTTTACAGACTATCTATGCATTATGTTTGTACGTATGTAAGATAGAAACCCACATATTTATGTTTATCACAAACGCCTCAGGGTGAATATTTGTGTTTTTCGCCTCTAGATTGATAGGCTTGTATACACAGCGCTTGGTTCCGAATGAGCTTCTCCAGACCCAGTCACATGATCACATTTTACGATGATGCAATGACGTGGCTCTGACTTGGCTCCTCTTGGCTCATGGAAAAGCAGACCAGTTCTTTGGAGGCACCAGGCTGGTTCTAGCATGAGCGCCGAACTAGCACCAGGTTCTTTATGGTGGAAAAATACACACGAAATTCTCCATGACCGCAGAATACTAGAAAAACCATGATTGTCCAGCTCAACACACGAAGAAGTCAGTAACTTTCGGGTCATACCAAATTGGATATCAAAAATGTGAATACTAAACCCGGCATTTAGTCCATTTGCTTATTTCCAATTTTAATTTGTGCATTCAATCGAAATAATGAAAAACAACTCGTTTTTTGATTTTTGGTTTTTGATTTGTACATGAATAATGAAATAAAGAGTTGTTTGTTCGTTTTCGATTGTTGACTCTCAATTGAATATGAAAAGAATGAATGATACATGGATTCATGAGCATAATGAGCATAGCTCTTAAACACTCCTTCATTCAGAGATTTATCTGCTCACAAACCCCATTCAAAAGGTGCTTGTTTCAGGCCGGATCTGCAACAGATAAACACTGCTGCTGCCGCCAATACCTGCTGATTTGTTGACCTGTTGCTATGGAAACACATGCATAATACTAAGACAACAGTGAAACTAATGGAGGGAGTGCGTGTGGGGAGGGTTTAAGATTGCATTATGGAGAAAGAGTGAATGTGTACAAGGAACAGAGAGAGAGGGAGATAATGTGTGTGTGTGTGTGTGTGTGTGTGTGTGTGTGTGTGTGTGTGTGTGTGTGTGTGTGTGTGTGTGCGTGTGTGCGTGTGTGTGTGTGGACTCAGACACAATGCAGATCCTTAAAACGTAAATCATTAAATCTGAGTGTGAAGCTCTTTGAAGGTTAAAGTCTGCGGCCGGTATAAACCCATACAAGGCCGTCTGGGAACACAACATACATATGTGTTTGTGTGTGAAGGTGAACCTGTTTGGAACAGAATGCCTTTCTTATCAGCTTGGCACACCCACCCAGGACAGGAAATTTCATGATAAGGCAGCAGTAGACACAGAAATACCTGCTATAAGCTCACTGATCTGGTCAGACTAAAAACCTTATAACCTAACACAAATTGAACAATAATGTGTCTGCTAATGAAGAGCAGTGACTAGAAACACAGAGGTGAAATATGACAGAAAAAATGAATAATTGAAAAACAATGAATTTGCAAATCTGAGAGGAAAACACTGGAGACTTGAAAATATAGGCTAGATTTATAGTTCATTTTAGCGTGATGAGGGAAAACTGAACTCAACCTGCAGTTAATGTAATCTTACTGCTGCAGATATAATCAAAGACTAGGGATCTGAGCTATCACCCTTCTATTCAGTTCTGTTCTAAATGTTGGGTGGAACCATTTAGTTGCTATTGCAGTTGCTGGTTGGTGAATTTCATAAAATGGATTTCACAATCACTATGACAAAAAAAAGCTGTCAGCTTCAGTTAAGTTCAACTTCCGTTGTTTTCAGTGAGTTTGATATTTTCTTCCTTCTCAACAAAAATCCAAATATCTGCACAGGCCTTCAGTTTCATGAATATGCATCATACACCAAAATAATTCTGAATGCAAACTGTTTAATTATGTCATGGTTATGAGAATATTTGCTAATATTTATTTATATTAGAAACTTAAGGAAATAATGACTTTGACAGAGTAGCTCAACCAACACTGTAAAATGGTACCAATGTCATGATCCTGTTTCTATAATTATAACCACACTCTAACAGCCACTAAAAACTTATATCCCATCAGTAGTAATGTATGAAGATAAAGTCATCATATTATTCATTACATTGGTATAAACAGACTAACAGAGCACTGATGTCTGACAGGCCTCGTAGACTGAGCCAAGAGGGGGAAGATCAAACTCCACACTGTGTCAGTTTAGTAAAACCCCAAAATGTGTATTTCTTGGGGTAATTACGAGATAAGACTTTAGCTTCAAAGAAACCCAAAACTGCACCAACACTGCAATGTCGGACTGAAAACATAAACAAAGTAACATGTAAACTCTATACATAGTTGTGGCCAAACTGATCTGGGTGCTGCTTCAGTCCTGTACAGACAGACATTTTGTTCATACTTTATTCGAGCTGTGCTAGTGCTTCTTCTTCTTTTCATTCACTTTTAAGAGGTGCAGATTAGAGTTGCATTATACCACCTAGTGGACTGGAGTCTCTACACTCTCACCCAGTCTTATTTCATCCTTCAGGAATGTCTCCTGGGTGGAAATGGAACACCTGTTTCATTAAACTGGTTGGCTACCATGGTCAGCTTCAGAGCAAAACAGTTGAACAGTTTTATGCCAGTTTTACACTGGCATAAACAACAAAGATGAAGGGAATAGATTTAGTTGGTCATATACAAAGCTGAAAACAAGCACCATTTCACAAATTAGAGACCTGTCTCCTTACTACCACAGGTTTCAAAAATATGGGAAAAACTTTTCAACAACAGACTGGACACATTTCTAGTAAAGTACAAAATACTTGCAGAGAATCACTTCAGGTTCAGGTCAAACAGATCAACAGCATTGGCAATAATCGAAGCAACAGAAAAAAAATCACAAATGCTATAGGTAATAAATATGCTGTTGGAATATTTATTGATTAAAAAAAAGCATTTGACACCATCAGCCATGAAACACTTCTCACAAAACTGGAAAGATATGGCATAAGGGGCATTGTGCTGGACTGGGTAAAAAGTTATTTAAGTGGGAGACAGCAGTTTGTGAAATTGGGTGACTGTGATTCATCATGTTTGGATATTGCTTGTGGGGTCCCCCAGAGGTTAGTATTGGGTCCTACATTTTTTCTTTTGTTTATCAATGAGATATGTAAAGTTTATAAGAAATTGCACTTTGTGTTGTTTGCTGATGATACAAGTATTTTCTGCTCCAGGGATAACTTGCAAAAATTACATTAAAGGCATCCTATTCCATCATTCTATTAGATAGATAGATAGATAGATAGATAGATAGATAGATAGATAGATAGATAGATAGATAGATAGATAGATAGATAGATAGATAGATAGATAGATAGATAGATAGATAGATAGATAGATAGATAGATAGATAGATAGATAGATAGATAGATAGATAGATAGAACAGAATGCCTTTATTGTCATTATACATAATGTACAACGAAATTAAGAGACAACTCTCTAATGGTGCGTAGTGCAAAAACAGTTTAAATGAAAAGAAAAGTGTAAATATATATATAGAATAAAAACAAGCATCTCAACCAACCAAGAAACAGCAGAGATAAATATATATTGTACTTTGACCCTGGCTGGACACTAAGGATACATGTTAAATGTATATCCTTATTTGAGGTATTGTCACTGCAATGTGTTCAGTACCCGTATTGCCCTTGGGTAAAACGTGCAACTAAATCTGGAGGTGTGGGCCTGGATGGATCTGTACCTCTTCCCTGAGGGCAACAGTGGGAAAAGGCTGTGTCCGGGATGTGAACCGTCGACGGTGATGCTTCTGGCTGACACCTGGTGTTATAGCTGTCTGACAGAGAGGACAGCTGGACTCCTATGATACTCTGGGCTGACTTCCTGACTGTTTCCAGAGCCTTCTTGTCAGCCTGAGAGGTACTCCTATTCCACACTAAGATTTTGTGGGTAAGGATGCTCTCCACAGAACATGTATAGAAGGACAGCAACAGTTCCTGGGACAGGTTGACCATTCTCAGTGACCTTAAAAAGTACAGACGCTGCTATGCCTTTTTCACAAGGGCACTGGTGTTAGTGCTCCATGTGAAGTCCTGAGAAATGTATGCACCCAGGAATCTGAAGTCACTGACCCTCTCCACAGTGTCCCCTCAGATGAGAAGGTGTGGGGGGGTCCTCCCTCTTCCTCCTGAAGTCCAGCACCAACTCCTTTGTTTTCAAGGAGTTGAGTGCCAGGTTATTAGGGGAACACCAGGTAGTGAGGTTCAGGGCCTCCTCTCTGTAGGCCGCTTCATCATTGTTGTGGATCAGCCCCACCACAGTAGTGTCATCTGCAAATTTGACAAGGATGTTGTTGTTGTGGATTGGTGCACAGTCATGGGTGTACAAGGTGCACAGCATAGGGCTGAGCACACAGCCCTGGGGAACCCCAGTACTCACTGTCAGGACAGAAGAGTGATGAGGCCCCATCCTGACTGACTGCAGACGGTTGGTGAGAAAATCTCTGATCCATCTGCAGGTGTGCTAGCCAATACCCAGACTGTGCAGTTTGGACAACAGTCTGCTTGGAATGAGTGTGTTAAAAGCAGAACTGAAGTCCACAAACAACATCCTTGCATAACTGCCAGGTTGTTCCAGATGTTTACACAATGTGTGAAGGACTGTGTTGGTGGCATCACCTGTGGACCTGTTGGCTCTCTATGTGAATTGGTGTTTATCAAGGCTGGGAGGCAATAAAGATTTTATGTGCCTTATGTATGTATGTATGTATGTATGTATGTATGTATGTGTATATGTATATGTATATGTATATGTATATGTATATATCTGTGTATGAATATGTATTTACATATATGTTTTATATGTTATTGTATTATGTGTTTATGTAAATCATATTAGAATTGTTCATAATAATATAAAGCCACAAACCAAATTATTGAATAATAAGTATCAGTCAGATTATAGTATATAGTATAGATTTGCTTAGACTAGAAATGTTATTGTTATTAATTATATAAGGAGAAGGGGTCGTAGTTTTTAAGTTATACTTCTTCTCACTCCTTTTCGAATATGTATTATATATCTTTTGTCTAAGTGTTTTGTTTATTTATTTTCTTCCGTTTTGACATTTGAATGACGTCATTCTCAGTATCACCACGTGACTTTTAAGTTTTATTTAACCAGGGAGTTTCCTTAGATACATTATCTATTTGGACGTAAAGTGCAGGTGTGTTTTAACACTTTTTAAAAAGTTAATATGAACCAACAGGCTTAGGAATTAAAATTTTCATCACCCATAATTACTTTTATTTGCATATTTGCATTTTTCTTTCAATAAACATCTTTCTTTTTTGTCAGACATATTTTGTTCACATTGTAAAAACATTGTGGAAAAACAACAAAGGTTTTTAAAAAGCTTAAAACCACCAACAGTCATCCTTTATTCCTTTAGAATCTTTATGAAGAAGAACTTGGGTGGGTTTCTTGTCCTGAAACATCTTGTTTTCTCCGTTTTTGTCTTGTTATATCTTTCATATTTTAATACAGATATAACTGATCTGGTTTCTCAAATGTTTACTCAGGACCAAAAAAAAAAAAAAAAACCAAGTGAAAAGTAAGCAAAGCTCACCAATACCCTCTCTATATAATCTATGTAGCTCCACTCTCTGGGGTGGGCAGGAGTATTAAAACAACTGTAAGGAAATAATAATTTAACATTTATATTTTTTTTAATTACAGACGTCAATTGAAATGAAACTGTTTATGGTAACACAAAAAGCCAAAGCATCGGGCATCATAAAGCCCACAGTAGAATGGTATTCATAAGTCAATCAAGCAGGTTAAGGTGCTGAAGGTCTGATGTTCAACAGTCACTGGCACAAAAAAAATCCCCATGGTCACACAAAGCCACTTTTAAGGTTTATTTAAGCTTCTCAAGTCTGAAGAAAAGCTATGTTGCTCTTAACATTACAGCCTGAAAAAATCCTTGGAACAAGAATGTCAAGTACAACCAGATGTGTCCACTATCCCTTTGTAATATTGGGAAATGCTTAGTTAAAGCCAAAAATGTGTTTTCAAGGTCAAAGCAACCTTGTCCTTCATCCATGAAACTCAAAGTCAGTTCCTTTTTTTTAATCTAAGTGAAAATTTTGTGTACGATAACTGGAAGTTGAGCTGCTGAAATTCACACTACCTTAACAAGCATTTTCTGCACAATTTGGACACATTAGAGATGAAATGCAGTCAACCAAACAGAGTAAACACCTCCTGCTGCAACTAGGTTTCATGTTTACTTAAAAGTACCTAAAACAAATAGGCAATTTGTGTTTGTATTCTGAGCTGAAATCCTGTCGTCACATCCAGTTTATATGATGTCTTTGTGAATGGAAAAATGAAAGTAGAGATTGTTCTGTATTCCATGTCAAATACACTCACTTTTGACCCAAGTTTATATCAGTTAAACATCAACTTTATGAAACAAAAATAAGCAGCACCAATGTTTGCTGTTCAATGTTTACTGAAAGGACAAAATTGCAATCTTTTCCTCCAATTGATTAATTTCTGCAGCTCAAAATGCAACAGAATCTCAAAGGGAGAGTTAGAGGCTTTGTGAGACGAAGAATGAGGTGATCTAAAAGGGATTTTGAAAAGGGCTTTAGTTACCTGCAGGGGTAAACAGGATATATATGTGTTAGTGGAGGTATGAGCCCCCATACAAACACACGCATTCCACAGCAGTGAGATCATAACCACCCCCCCCCCCCCCCCCCCCCCCAAAAAAAAAAACAAAAACAAAAAAAACACTGCAAACAAACTTCAGCACCCCCAGCCTTTGCAAGAACTCCATGAACAAAAGACACACACACACACACACAGGCAAACTGGAGCTCCTGTCACTACACAACAACTACAACAACCTTGTAATTTAAACGGCCGTAAACACACATTGCCCTCCCCCACCACTAACCCAAACCTCAAGATGGATGACATCACTGTGTGCTGAGAAGCTGATCTCATGTCAACAGTGCAGTAAGGAGCATCATCATCCTGATAATCTTAAAACCAGCCAGAACACTGTCTCAGCCTGGGTTTTACAGAAGATCAGGAAGTTCATTACATTGGTGGACGTAAGGTACTGAACTTCAAGATTCAAAGATAAGCATAGAGCTGAAATGATTAATTGATTAATCAACTCAAATCAATTAAAAACAATGATTCCATTACAATTTCTCTGAATCAAACTTTCATTTCCTTAATTTTGCTTCTGCTAACATTGGTTCAACTATTGTGTTCCACATGGACGCTTTTTGTGACACACACGATGCCAGGATCAACACAAAGTTGTATGTTAGTTCTATCTTAAGTTGTTAATAAGTTAGTAAGTTGGATACAAATGTGTTGAAGACTGCAGTACACATATTGTTTGTAGATGTCGTTTGACTTGTTGATTGTTTATATCTGTAGATATCTTATATATACTTTTATACTGTTATTATCTCTATATCATTTTTTTTTTTACTATCCTTAAACTTTGGTTGTTGTTTAAGCTGGTTCTGGAATAAAGGACAAGTTATCTATTTCAGACATATCTTTGCACAGTTTTACTTTTTTTTTTTTGCCTATTTAAATGATCGTTTAATTAAATCAAAGAAAATAATTGATAATGGTGTTTCCCATGACACAAACACACAAAAATTGCCCCTGAACATCATTCATTCATACATACAAATACACACACACACACACAAATAAATAAATAACATTACACAAACACATTAAACCATGAATTTTAAATATATGTCATTGTAAACATCGCAGCAAAAGCCAAATACAACTGGTAGATGAAAAATATAGCTACATAGCAAGTAGGGCTGGGTAAAAAAAATCGATTTGATCGATCTTAGATCAATTTCGTTTTAATTTTGCGTAATTGATAAATAGTGGATGAGATCGATTTTTCAGAGCAGGACCGGGAGTACGCGGAAGCGCGGCCAGCTCCGTTTTGTGAACCCCTGGGGATGACGAGGCATCTTGGTCTCGCTCGCGACAGCTCTGACGCGGAAAAGACACGAAGGAAGGGTGGGGAAAACCCCTCCACTGGAGGTCCTCCCAGCCTCAAATTCGAACCCACAATGCGAAGGAACTGGCCTCCTGGAGGTTCTCTGAGGCGAGTCGCGGAAGCTGGTTGTTCTTGGAATATTAAATTGGATCCATACTATCACCTATGGCTGAATATGGAGTTAGAGGAATAGTAAAGCAACAATGACTGACTAGGCCACTCCCCCCGCTCCCTGGCCAACAATCAAGGAGCGTGTGCACCCCCCCACCCCCACGGAGCACAACCCCACTCCCACTCCAATCACGGAGCCCCCCACCCCCACTCCCAGTGAATAGAAGCCACCAGCCATATAACAGGATGAAGATGACGAAGAAGTCCGTTCTGAGCCACTGTAGTCCTAGTTCATTATTGAAGAGCAGATTCAGCTATTTACTGCTGAAATGTCATATTTATTTCCTTTCTAATATCAATATTGATACCAGTATCGCTGTGTTGCATGACTGCAGTAGTCAAACAATCTTTGTACTTTGGTATCACTAAATTAATCTGAATCCATCAATTAATACTGAATTGAATCGATATTGGATCGAATCGAATCGTGACTAATTGATTCAGAACCTTATGAATTGAAATCGAATCGATTATGGAAATTGGCCATGATACCCAGCCCTAATACCAAGCACTGTTTTTAACAAGCTATAACTTCTGCATATTGGCATTACTATTAAAATTAGAAAAAAGTTCTTCTGTAAAACAGTTTCATTTTAATCATAGGGAAATCAAGAGAAAGCCTTCTATAGATTTCTGAATGTTTGCCATGTACTTGAAAGCGGCATTAAGATCGTGTCAGTGATCACATACATTCCAACAAAACTGTATCTGTATCTTGCACCTGTAAAGCTCAGTACAGAGCCAGACCATTACCCTCACTTATGTCCATGTTAAATTAGTGATAAATAAGACCCAACCATGCACTGCATATACACTGTAGCAGAACATGAATCCAAAATGTCTCAGTCCTTACTCAGTAGAAGTGCTGATTATTCAGTTCTATTTTATTTCATCTATTAATTTTTTTGTCAACCAGAGTCAACTAGAGTCAAACATCTTTTGAAACAAGTTTTTGACTGTTGAATTATGTAAACTGATATAATGGTGTGTCTATAAAAACATGGGTTGGGACTGAAACCATTCCAAAGACATGCTGAAACAGGCAGGTACACAGCATGCTTCATACTGCAAGCACATAGTCATTTGATTTAAAAAAAAAAAAAAAAAACACAAAACAGAGAGAAAAGCTGGGTTAAATGTTAAAGCAGACCTACAGAGCCATAAACTTAAATTGCAGGAGTCAGGTTTTTCAAAAGTTTAGCACCATCTAATTTGAAGGTCTAAAATGTGAGGTGTCTCTGCAGAGGTCAGCCGGCAACCCCAAATCATCACGTCACTCCTGAAAAGTAGCGCCCACCGATGACATGATGCATGGCTGTAATAACAGCAGCGCTTAATAAGAGTCACAAGAGTCATGCTGCAGTGGCTCAGAAGAGGCGACCCCACCAGAAAAGCCAGATCACAGACACACACACAGAGCAAAGAGGCAGTGCACTGTCTTTGATTTGATTAATGAGGGTTAAGCAAGGTACAGTCTATGCTGATCTGCCTCTCTTTAATCTGGTTACTGGTTGACCTCCAGCAGCTGGAGTGAAGAAGATGAAGAAACACTGAAATGAGTCATGCTTTCAGACTCACTCAACATCAGAGTGAATGAAAAAAGTCATAACTGAAAAATTATATCCCCCCCCCCCAAAAAAAAAAAAACTACCACTTGTAGATGTTGAGGAGGATCAAGAGTTTTGTACCCCTTTCACGTAATAGTAATGTTTGCCAACACTGATGTCAACTAACAAATTTACCTAGTTTTAAAATTTGTTTGGGAACTTTCATCAACCTCTAAAAAGTGACTCAAACACTAAAACACACATTTTTCTTCGAAATACCAAATTATTTTCTCTGTTACAGTCAGAAAAATACACGGTCTGTCTGACCAGCTGTAAGTCAGTGTTTCCAACTTGAACACTTTGTTGGTATATTTAGTGATTTTTCAGACCCCTGTAGAGACTCTTTATCAAAAAAGCAACTAGCACAAAGAAGAAAAAAAAGAGACTGCACAAGTTTAACTTGCATGGGAGGTGTGCAAGGAGGAAACCTTTGCTTTCTAAGAGGAACATCTAGGCTAGACTGAGGTTTGCCAGAGAGAATGTTGACAAAGACCAGGACTTCTGGAATAATGGTCTTTGTTCTGGTGTCCAGATAGTTCAATTTTGGACTCATCTGTCCAAAGGACATGTTTGGTGTAAACCACATACAGCATTCCAGGATAAGAACCTCATACCAACTGTGAAGCATGGAGGGGGAAGTGTCATGGTTTGGGGCTGCTTTGCTGTAGCAGGACCTCGTCAGCTCACCATCACAGAATCCACCATGAATTCTACTGTGTACCAGAGGGTGCTTGAGGAACGAGTGAGACTGTTGGTCAGAAAATTAAAGCTGAAGCGGAACTGGACCCTACAATACAACAATGATCCAAAGCATACCAGTAAATCCACCAAGGACTGGCTGAAAACTAAGAAATGGAGAGACCTAGAATGGCCGAGTCAAAGCCCAGATCTTAATCCCACTGAGATGCTGCGGGGTGACTTGAAACGGGCTGTACATGCAAGAAACCCCTCAAACATCTCACAGCTGAAAGAATTCTGCACTGAGGAGTGGGGTAAACTTTCCTCAGACCGATGTCGAGACTGGTAGATGGCTACAAAAAGCATCTCACTGCAGTTATTGTAGCCAAAGGGGGTAACACTAGCTATTAGTGGCTAGGGTGTCCTAACTTTTTCCTTAGTTAGAATATGGATTTTTGTAGAATTACATTTTCAGAATATCTTGGAAAGTCTTTTCTTCATATTTAATTGTTTAGTGATATTACTTTAATCTCTCAGTGTTGTTAAAATTGAGATTAAGTATCCATATAGTAAAAATGCTACAAAAATAAACAGGTTACAGCAGCAGCAAACATACAGCCCACAGACCAAAACAAGACTGCCAAAGGTTGTAATTTGGCCCACAGAATGAATTTGGACAGTGGAAAATTCATACTAAAGTTATTAAGAGTCAAAGGTGTCATACTTGTTTTAGTTCAGGTTCCACATTCAGCCCAATTGTGATCTCAAGTAAAATAATAGCATAATGACCTATAGATAATGACTCCAAATTTAAATCAAAATGTTATTGTAAAAGATGGTATCAGATCGGTATGGGCAAAACTAATCCCAAAAAAATCAGACTGGAAGCAAAAAAAATCCAGATCGGGACATTACTAATTGACAGAGTATAGTTAATTTGTAGTTCTAAACATATTTAGGGTGTTTTTACACTCACTTTTTGTTTCTCCCACAATGTTACTCCTCTCTCCTATATCATTTGTTAGAATTACACGCACATTTCCAATTATGCAAATTGGGTTACGACGCCATTTAGCAACTTCTTGGACAGACAAAAACTACTTTCCTTACGGAGGAGTTAAAAACACTGTTTACTCGGCCCCAAGCACCAAAGATTCTGCATAGATCCAAAGATAATGGGCCTCAAAACATGTGGCTATAGTATCAAACACAGCAACTAACTATACAATATAACTAAGCCCAGCCTGTTTTTAGTCCTGCAGGTTTTTCCACATGAAGTCAGATTAAAGCTTCAGTTCATTGATTACAAGTCACTGTCAAAGATTTGGGAATTCATTAATCAGTTTGAGTAATTCTGGCAAAGAGGTCAAAAGCACCCAGACATTTGTATTTAGTGATTTTGGGAAACACTGATCAACATTCTCACAACTACTAATCAAGAAAATTGGCAAAGTAATGGATTTTATCTACCCTAAAACAGATTATGAAAGTGCTTCAGTTCCTTCCTGCACCCTAAAAATGAAACTCAAAATGCCATAAATTTCAATAATTTTTGCAGGTTGAGGACAAGAAACACCAACAGAAGAGTCATTTTGTTGAATTTCTATTCAACTGAATATTCAGGAGATTTACAGGTAATGATGATCACATCAACTAAAAATATGTTAAAAAACAAAAAAAAGTGAATATAAAACTACGTCCCATCAGGAAGACAGTGGAGCCAAAAGATGTTTTGACACACAATAGTACAAGAACCATGAGAATCACAATAACTGAGTAACATGAGAGAGCTGCCCTGTTATTAACACACATCTGGCATTACATCTGGATGCATAAACAGGACACATTGACAAACATACTGCAGCGTTTAGCCTCGATGACCTAAGCCACCATCAGAACCAGATCTGCCATGTGGGGATGAAGAGAAGGAAGAGCAAGAACACAGAGAAACAGCGCTGTGGTTACATGGATAATGACTCCTCAAACAGACTGAATTCATTCTGCTCACAGATTTATACTCAACTGTTTACACAGATGCTAAATAAAGCAACCTAATCAGATGTATGTTCACATGCAACACAACACTTAATCATAACACCATTCTACACCTGTACAAAGTGTTTCCACCTGCTGTGGAGAAGCTGACTTGGCAGGTATCACAGAACAAGTTCCAGCCCCTTTGGTGGACCGCCATTATACCTTTTTTTGGAAACAATAGCATTAGAGCTGAAACGATTACTCGACTTGAATCGATTAAAATAATTATTCGATTACAATTTTCCTGAATGAAAGCTTTGTTTCCTTAATTTCGCTGCCGATAAACACTGGCTCCACTGTCATGTTTCACACAGACACTTATAGTGACACACACAACACCAGGCAGAAAATATGGGCATTTGTCAAAATGAAGTTTGCCGAGTATGGTCTTGCCAGAGTCCTCGACATATATCAGAGTCATGACACTTCCATAGACTCCCGTTGTCAACAAAATACGCACCTACTTCCGGGTCATGGAGGGGCCAATAGTTCCAAACACTGAGTGTAATGCTGTCGGAACACATTCATTCCTATTGCAGCTGATCTAGCAACTCCAGCGGTAAGTTAATAGATTAGGGTTTGTAGAAATTTATATTTTAAACTACTATGTTCGATTTTCAGTTGTAGCCCTATAGTTAGCTAGCTTGACTTGGCTAGCTGTTGAGATTTAACCACCATAACTACAAGATATGGAGTTTCTAATGTAAGGTAACGTCAGTACAAATGTTGTTATACGCGGGTTATATTTTAGTTGTTTTGCTGAACCTGGTGGAGTTCTGCTAAGTTTGTCAGCGGAGGTAATGTGCTAATCAGTGTTTAAGCCTCTTCCAATACAGCCGGAGGTGAGTTGCTGTAGAGCTGCGCTCTGCCAATAAAAGTTCATTAAACTTATTTTTCATGAGTTAAAGGAAGTGAAACTTATGTCACTTGGTGTTTGTAAGATCTGACTCATCCTACAAGAGTTCTGTTGAGTTTAGAGTTTGCTAATGTTGAGTTTTTAATGAGTTTAGCGTTTGTGCTAACGCTAACATGCTAAGTTAGCCGCTATGCTATCCACTGGTTAATGGCATTATTGTGTGTGTTATCAGGAGAGCACAGCTCAGCAGGTGGACAGTGTTCACTGCCAACCACTGTTTTCTGCTTGTACCACAGTCCTATACTAGTATAACTTCAAATTCTATCTCCTTATGAGCACAGTACAATTGCAGAATGAATGAACTTCTAAAGTTAGCATCACTCACGTGAGCAGCCTATCCAAGCTAGCACCAACCTTTCCCCCCAAAATTTAAGTTTTCAAAGTAATAAAGTCAGTCCTTTCAGTGGTAAACCCCACTACTCAAAAGTATAAGACACACAACAACACATACAGTAGTGACACAACAGTTGGTTGTGGTTTATTTTCAGATTTACCATGCTCACTGTTGTTCCTCCCATTAAATAACATGGGAGCACTTAGTACCCACATGATTACTGGAGTGGCGACATCAAAGTGTGTCGTAACTCTCTTTATAAGGCTCTGGGTCTTGCAAACTCGGTAAGTACGGTCTTGGTAAGGTACCTGTGGTGCCAAAACATCATGGTTCCTACAATACCAGAAAACACACTCGCAGCAACTGAATGACGCTTTTTTCTTGCTGATGTTAGAAAATGCACATGCTGCTACAGCTGATCAGTGCTCAGATCTTCAATATCCAACTCTTCCGATATAAAATACAGCCAAATGCCAGGTTAAACAGAAAGGAACTACAAATGGACAGAGCTCCGTGGGAGCCCTGAACCTAACTGTGGGAGAGATACAGGCTGACAGGTGTCGCTGACAGCTGTAGCAGTGTGTGTGTAACATCAGCAAGAAAAAAAGAATCATTCAGTTGCTTCAAGTGTGTTTTCTGGTATAGTAGAAACCATGACATTTTGGCACCATGGGTACCAGTCAACATGTTAAGTGCCCATTACGTGCAGTTTAATTCACAAGCAAAACTTTTGAACTCGCAGCAAAGAGGACTGATTTTCAAGCAAAAGGATTTAAGTCACAAGGAAAGAGGATTGATTTATAAGCAAAATGCCATTTACTGTCTTTTTCTCTCAAATCTCTTTTTTGGTTGCAAATCTATTCAACTTGATTGATGAATAAACAAACAAATGTCTCTCCATACAGAACCAGTGCCTCACATGCTGTCAGTGAAAAAGTTAGGACTTTGTTTCCAAAGTAATTTCTCTGCATGTTTCTCATGCTCAACTTCTTGCTCCCTCGCTGAATCAATTTAACATATTTGTAATGTAAATAATACAGAAAAAGGTTTTGTCACTTTAAGAGACACCTGCGCAAGGTATCTGGGATGCGCTGTTAGATATATGTCACCGTATAAGGAAGTATCTCTAGTATGTGCAGCAGTATTCAATGCAGTTGATATAGTAAAAAGTACACGTTAAGAAACCACATGTTGTCATTTCTCTTCTATGTGTTGTAAGATTACAATACAGATATTACAGCATTCATCTGTGGCGCTCGTGCCACAATGTATCCTCGGAGCTCATGCTGTAGTGTGCAGTGTACACATCCATGAATCCGCGATGCACATTAACGTGGGTCTACAGAAAAGAAAACCTTACCCAGATAAACAGTAACACTTTTAAATGCAAGTAAAAACATGTTCAATTATACAAATCAAATTTTATTGATACAAATATTCAATAACTGATGCATCGCAACATCATTCCACACTTTTCATTCACTCACAACTTCTCTATTGGTGCACCCGGATCGTGCATGTGCATGTCGGCATATCGATACATATCAGATAATCTTCCCATCCCGAGTTTATACAATATACAAAGTTGACATTACTGTTTGATGTAACACAAACAATTGTATTCGTTCACATTCATCAAATAGCTGATAATCCTTTGTGGTGTTTTAACCTGAAAGTGTTGGTGCAGTGTGGTTGCTGTTTTCATTACATTACCAGCAGTACAAATACAACTGAGATGATGTAGGCATCGACTTTGGTCCATTGTAGGGATGGAAATCGAGATTGAAATTCCCAGTAGCTCAATTCCTTGGAATCGTTTGCTTGCCTGCTTAACGATTCTGCTTATTGAGTCCGCCTTCGTTGCATATGCATGATGACATCACACGTACACTGCATTGTTTTGGTTCAGAACGTAGTCAACATGGCGTCGAGGCAGAAACACTCCAAAAGTATGGCTATATTTCACGCAAAAAGATGACACCAGAGCCACCTGCAACACTTGCAAAGATTCCATTTCTTCAAAAGGGGGAAATACCTCCAATATGCTAAAACATTTGTCCACACAGCACGCAATTCATTTGCAAGAAGGTCACATGTTTGATATGCTACTTAGCGATGCTCACGAATCTAGCAGCAGAGCAAACACCTGGGCGTCATTTGGGCCCAGTTCTAGGAGGGGCCAACAAACGTCCTGCCCCCTCAAATAAAAGTTTCCGAAGGTAGGGAGAAGAACATGAGGTGCACAATATCAGGAGACAGAGGAATTAGTAAAGCGTCTTAAGTTTCACTCTCACTTTATATGGTTGTAAGGTGTGACACTCCCCGTATTTGTGCATACTGTGTATGTTATGTTTTCTGTGCAGAGATGAAAATATAAAAGACAATTAATGCAAACAAACCCATTTGTACTTTTTTATTCCCTCACCCAATGAGAATCGATAAGAGGGTTTGATACGCTATATAAGTATGAATAGAAGCCATCCATCATGTGTCCAAGATGGCAGGATGCAGCAGCACATCTCTCTGCTCATCTGCGTGTATGCCTGGTTGTGTGCTTCTTGATGACTCTCAGCATTTCGGATTCTACAGATAGAATCTGTGACAGAATCTATGAAGTTACAGTACTATTTTGTGTCTACAAACTTTCCTTTTAAGCCATCACCTTTTATGCTAAAGTTAGCTTAGTTGAGCTGGGTTGGGTTAGAGCCTGATCTAGTGTCTTCGGGACACAAATCACTTTTATCTCCTCAGACATTTATAATTCTTCATCGTCTGGACTCCACATAAGCCCGCATATGAACTGTGATTTATATTCTCGCACATTTCGATGATCCTGGAGTGTGGGGATTGGTGACTGGGAAACTGTGGACGCTATTCTTCTATGGAGCTGCACTGACCGTGTGTCATGTGTGTCTGATGAGATCCAGTTTCCTCATTCTGAAGGAAAGTGCTTATTTCCTCCTATCGTTGGTGGTATTCCAAACTGTCTTTCTCGGTGTTTTGGCCCTGGCTGGTCCCGATTTTAACTCATTGTCCACAGCATTTTCCTGCTTGCTGTTCTTCCTGTTTACATAACGCGTCACTGTATTCGGCTTGGGGGAAGGAATTCCTGAACTGGATTCCCTGGAGTGTGACTGGTTTCCACTTCATCCCTTCTCTATTGACTATTGAATCTTATTCTTCGGGGTGCTGTTGATTAGACCCTGTATATGAGTGATGATCAAGATGGATCGTATGCCGCTGTAGTCGCTACACTGTGTCTGCTGACTTTTTACAGGACCGGCACCGGATCTGACGGGAATGTGAACTCCCGTCTGGTGCTTCCTGACTTCGCGACAGCACAAAGGGAAGCAAAAGTCACTGCTTCTGAGTCTCTGCAGAATATCAGTCAAATATTCAAATTTTTGTTTTTCCCTGACAATGTGGATTTGAGCAGTCTGCTCAGTGTCATGGGTCTTCAAGAACATTTCATTTTGACTTCTGATGTGTCATATGGACATGTAAAGGAACCAAAGAGTTCAAAGGTTTATCTTATGAGTAGATATACAAGGCACAGATGGCTCATTGTATTATTATTACTGATCTCTGGTAATGCGCAGCCTAATCCTGGTCCAGATGCAGTTACTGCTTTTAACACCCCAGCTGATGTTAAAACTAGGTCTGGTTTAGGTTTTCTCCATCTGAATGTTCGAAGCTGGCTAGGCAAAGTGGATACGATTCCTATATGGGCTCAGATGACTAATGCGGGTGTTATGGTCTTTTCTGAGAGCTGGTTAACAAAATCCATACTCAACAAGGATATTCATATCAAGGGGTATAATGTTATAATGTTTACAGGACTGATTGTCTTAGAAGGGGTGGTGGTGTTGCAATATTTGTGTAAGGGTTTTACTCACCAAATCAGTGAGCAAGCAATTTGAATTTCTTGCTTTGGATCTGGAGGTCTCCGAATCCTTACACATAACTGTTGTGGGCTGTCACAGGACACCCTCATCTGAAAATGGTACTCTATCTACTTTAACATAACTCATAACTGATCTTGATTATAAGGAGTTAATACTTTTGGGAGACTTAAACTGGAACTGGTTGCACTCAGGGTCAGGTGACTGCAAAGTACAGTTTGATTCTTTAAATCTGTTTCAGATTGTGGATGGTCCCACTAGACCAAACATTAAAGATCCCCAAAAGTCTTCTTTAATTGACTTAATTGTAATGAATATGCCTCATAAATAAGCCTCACCTTCTATATTTGCAAATGATTTTAGTGATCATAGTCTTATCACAGCAGTCAGAAATACAAAACTTCCTAAAACCAAACCTTCCATTATAATCAAACGTGACATAAAGCACGTTTCAGAGCAAGGATTCCTACATGATCTTTTTTTATTTTGAATGGGATAAAATCTATCTGACTGCTGACATTGAAAGTGCTTGGGAATTCTTTTACGATGGTTTTATTGGTCTTACAAATAAAAATGCTCCTCTTAAATGACTTACAGTTAAAGGCCAAAATAATCTGTGGTTTACTCTCCAATTAGCAGATATGCTTCATGAGCATAATCTGGTTTGGGCAAAAGCCAGGCAATCAAAGGAAGAGGCGGATTGGCTACGTTTCAGGCAACTATGAAACCCTCGCACAATTACAATTAGAAAAGCTAAATCTGAACATTTCCTCACTCAAACTACCAAAAATCTCAATGACCCATCTAAATTTTGGAAGACCGTTAAATCTTTGAATGACAATAACACTACTGCTGAGTTGCCTCGGTGTATTGTCAAGGTTTCACAGCAAACTACTGATAAAACGGAAATGCTAAAATGTTTTAATGAACACTTCATATCCTCAGGTGATTTATTCAACTGGCAAAATCCCGATGAAAGACCTGTTTTCACCGAATCAGATGCTCAACTGTCTGAGATCCCATCTTTCAGTTTTACTCCTTTTAATGTCTCAGAGGTGCACAAGGCTCTAAGACTTTTAGACAGTTCCAAATCAGCTGGTCCTGATCAATTAGAACCTTAGAGCCAGAATTAGAGCTGTTTAGCAGCAGATTTTATTGCATCTCCTTTAACATACATTTTGAATCTGTCTATTTTAACCAATGAAATTCCATGGGTTATGGAAATCAGCCTTTGTTCTCCCTCCACTTAAAGGAGGTGACCCCTGTGTCCTTAATAATTATAGTCCTATCTCAAAATTATCTGTCCTGGCCAAGGTTCTTGAACAGCTGATTAGTCACCAACTTAAGGAGTTTCTTCATAATAATAACATATTATGTGTCTCTCAATCTCATTTTAGGAAATCACACAGCACAACCAGTGCAGCTTTAAATGTCACAAATTATTTCATCGATTCTATAAATAATAAACAACATTGTGCAGCCTTTTTCATTGATCTCTCCAAAGCCTTTGACACAGTTGACCACCTACAACTAAAAAAGAGATTAATTACTACTGGACTTTCTAACCATGCAGTCAGATGGTTTGAAGGCTACCTCACCAATAGAATGCAGTGTGTACAAGTCAGGGGACAGACATCAGACTTATTTACAGTTACGAAGGGCGTACCTCAGGGGTCAGTCCTGGGACCTCTACTGTTTATTTTGTTTATCAATAATATTGCTCGAACCGTTTCCGATGCAAACGTTCAGTTTTATGCAGAAGACACAGTCATTTATACATCAGCATCCACACCCAGTCTGGCTTTTACACAGCTCCAAGGCACTTTTAATGTTTTTCAATCAATATTTTATGATTTAAGACTGCTTTTAAACTCATCAAAAAACAAAACTCATATTATTTTCAAAAGCTAAGTCAGAGCTTCAGGACCTTCCTTTAATCTTCACTATCAAATTGAGCGAGTATCTGAGTATAGATATCTGGGTATTTTAGTTGATGACTCACTGTCTTCTACCCCTCACATACAGCAACTTTTAAGAAGACTGAAACTAAAATTGGGTTTTTATTTCAGGATAAAATCTTGCCTTTCGTTTGAGGCTAAGAGGAGACTTGCTGCTGCACTTATGTCTATGCTCAATTATGGGGAGATTATTTATATGAATGCATTGTCTCAGTGCTTAAATGCCCTTGATACTGTTTATCATGGTGCTCTGAGGTTTATGACAAGCCTCAGAGCCTGAACTCCTCATTGTCTTTTATACTGGTATTCTATTATTTATAAATGTATCTTAGGCCTACTTCCATCCTATTTGGTGGTCTACATTTGTTGGAATGACTCGAATAATAACAGTCTCCGGTCCCAGGATCTGTTATCTTTATGGGTTCTAAAAGTTAGAAGAGAACTGGTAAAGAAAGCTTTTAAATATTCTGCTCCCACTGCCTGGAACAACCTACAGAAGGACATTTGACTGAAAGAACTGGTCTCTTTTAATACATTCAAAGTCATTTTAAATCAGTGGGAAAAGGACAAATGTGGGTGTAGATGTTTTTCTAATTGATTAAATTGGGTTCGGCTTTGAGATGCTTTTAACGAACATTGCTGTTATACTTTTAGTATCTTTTAAAAATAATGGTGATGTTTTACATGTATGTTCTTATCAGTTTTAAGTTTGTTATTAGAACTGACTTCCATTGTGTTTATGTATATTTCTAGTGTATAGCTGTGATTTCCATTTTGTGTAACTTCTGCTGTTGCCGTCTTGGCCAGGACACTCTTGAAAAAGAGATTTTTAATCTCAATTAGCTTTTTTCCTGGTTAAATAAAGGTTATAATAATAATAATAATAATAATAATAATAATAATAGAGAATCAATAAGGAATCGGATCAATAAACAAAACTGATAACTGAATCGGAATCATTAAATTCTTATCAAATCCCATCCCTAGTCCTCTGCGGATAATGTAACCATCAAATCTGTCAATATTCTTACCTTTTGCTGGCATTACTTCCACTTTGATTCTGATCATGGAGAAGCAAGTCAGAGCCATAAAGAATTCAAAACATTCAATTTGTTGCCAATGATGATCTAACTGAAGAAGAATCTGCAATCTCTAAAAAAAATAAAAAGTTGAACGGACTTCTATGGGAGAAATGGTTTCCCAGGTAACTATCAGATGACCCCCTGCAATGACCTTTAACATTTTATCCATAGACTACCATTACGACGACACCACTCAAGATGCTCAAATCATGTTTCAACGTGTCTTTTATGAGGTCAAGATTAAAGCTATACTGTATGATGTGGCATTTTTACACCTTTCTTCTGTAATCTTAAAATGCTCCTAATAAGCATGTGGTAAACTAAAATGCAAAAGACATCCAACAGGTTTTGAAACTCAAAAATGTTTCATTGTCATATATTTCTGATAAAAGTCTGACTAATCATTTTATTCAGTCTGAATAAAATAATTGGCAGAGCCTGGTTGAGCCTCCTGTTAGTCATCCATTGCTGCAGTCCCACATCAGATACCGGTGCCTCTGAATCTGACGTTTCACTTGCGCTCCTCCTCTTGTCTAGGGCTGTGAATGGATTGGACTCAAATGCCCAGTGTTGAAAGGAAAAAAATTGCTTTATTAACAGAAATGACAACAAAGGGGAAAAAACAGAAAAACCTGACTGCAGCAGTCAGAGTGACAGAACGATGGAGATAAAGTCCGGGAGTCGCGCATACTTGACACCGCAGACAGGTCCACCCAAAGCTCAATTTTTACAACAACGGGACTCTGCATCACACAATATGGGATTATTCAGGATGATAGATGTATCAACTTTGAAACCTCAAATATCCACAGACAGTGTGCGGAGTCTGCGCTGCTCACAGTACAGCACAGTACACCCAGGTGATGAGGTGCCATGAAGACTATGATCCACCACTGCACAGACCAGACCCTTAAATACAGGGTCTCCTAATGAAACAGGAGCCGTTGCTGTGCAGCAGGTGGATGATGTGTCTGACTGCTGAGGGAGGAGTTCTCGACCACACCAAAGCAGCCCACATCTCCGCTTCCTACCACATGCATCAGGTGAGAGGAGGGGAGCGTCAGAACTCAGGTAGGGGGAAGTGGGCGGGGCTTTTGAGGGAAGCAGGTTGTTCATGTTCAAATTTTTACTAAGTGCTGTGAGACCTGCCAGATTGGTAGGTATAGTTTAAATGAAAGCTGTGCCAGCTCTACGGTATTTATACTGGATTTGGTAATCTGAAACTAACTTAGTGATTTTTTTATTTATTTATTTATTTATTTTTCAAAGAAGCTTAGTGACAAATTAATTTACTTTTTGTGCAGCTCCTCTCATTGGTACCATGTGTTTTTCATCATGTGTTTTATACGGACAACAGTGGAGGAAACAGGTAAATTAATTAAGTTGACATATGAACAAGATGTGAATGGATGTACCTAACCACCAGCCACTGATTTGGTTTCTTCTATGGTTTTATTCTGAATTTGGATTCAGTATTTTTTTTTTTTTTTTTAAAGGAACTGTACTTTTAGTGACCTCTAGTGTCTTCGTAGCATCAGCTACTTTCCATTAGTAGTCCTGGTGTGGACCACAGCAGTGACCATGCTGTTAAAAACCTGCGAGTAATGAAGGGAAATGCTCTTTGTGTTGTTTGTCCAGTCTCCTCAGGTTTTCCCAGCTCAATACACACAGTCCAACCTGGACAAAGCTGCATTTAGACCTGAAACACACAATGGCGCTTTGACTGCAGGGGAGCTGTGTGTAAGGCTATATGGCTGCTTTTCTCATGTTACCTTTACTCTGGTTGCACCGAGGCTCTATGCGTTGTATTGCATCCACACACTCATTACAGTCTGTTCATGTGGGAGACAGACTGATTCAGTGAAAAGAAAAACTATATATGTGTATATATAAACTGTACACTGTAGGTTTTTGACAGTTACATCAAACAGAAATAATCCCATACAAATGCAAAAAATGGGACTAACTGACACAGGAACTTGCTCACAATGCACCATGGGAGTCACTGACACTTACCTACATGCCCTTTGGGAATGCACTCCTGTACAGGCTTTCTGGAACACCATCACTCAGAAACTCACAGATATTCTGAGCTAAAGAGTCCCCCTCCACCCCTCTCTCTGCTTACTTGGTCTCCTCGCAACAACTACCACACCGTCCAGACACAAGAACAGCCTACTGACATATCTAACTATCGCCAAGAAAACAGTTCTTCACAACTGGAAATCAAAACAATCAATATCAATCAGTAGACCAGTTCTCTTACCCAATACTAGGGCTGCACGATTAATCGATTTTAAATCGAAATCGGATTTTTTTTAATTAGGACGATTTTTAAAAAAGGGAAATTGTAAAATCGATTTAATCTTTCTTGTGCCTATGGGCCGCGCGCCCGCGGGCTACCGTAGGCTCTTCCTGTGACAGCGGTCTGTCACAGAAGTCTGTGTAATGACCACGGACGTTAAATCTGTTTATGAACCCGCAGTACTTATAGCAATATAAGCCGTGGCTTCACGCACGGATCCCGCAATTGAAATATAGCGGCATGGGGATCACTCTTCCGTCGTCCCGGATCCGTACCGTACTGTCTTCTTCCGATCCGGGTCCGGGTCTCGGGGTCATCAGCCTCAGCAGAGGAGCCCAGACAGCCCCCTGCCCACACACATCCACATTTAGAATCCCTCCAGCGTGTCCTGGGTCGGTCTGTTCCACGCACGGATCCCCCACTTTAAACAGAACCGCATGGGGATCACTCATATTAACGTGGTCCACGCACGCACGACTGATGCCTGTCACTGATTTACAGTGGTATCACTTCTGTGGGCCCAGATACCCAGAAAAGAAAAAAAAAAAAAAAAAAAAAAAAATATATATATATATATATATATATATATATATATATATATATTTTTTTTTTTTTTTTTTTTTTTTTTTTTTTTTAATAAATTTATTTATTTATTTAAATAATTAAATTAGCCCTCTTACTTGGTAAATTTTTCATTCACAAATGTAAGTTCTTTAACACAAAACCAAACAGTATTTATTTTTTGTAAGATGTTGAACTTTATTTAAAGTTGTTAGATAAATCTGGAAACAAAAAGGCTCTAAAAACCATAAGTATTTGCTCTGATTTGGACATTGTATTATAGTGTATTCCCCCTGGCAAATTTATGTTATTTTCTTGTTGTATATGTCACAGTAGAGATTGAAATCCAGTAGGATTCGTAATCCTACTAGGACAGATAGGAATCCTACTAGGACAGATTGAAATTTTAGTTTGTCCTTGGACAAACTAAAATTCCTATCTGTCCTAGTAGGATTACAAATCCTACTAGGACAGATTGAATTCCTATCTGTCCTAGTAGGATTTGTAATCCTACTAGGACAGATTGAAATTTTAGTTTGTCCAAGGACAAACTGAAATCCTACAAGAAATTAGGATCTGAAGATTAACCCTAACCCTAACCCCCTAACCCCCCAACCCCCCCCCCCCCCCCCCCAACCCCCCCTAACCCCCTAACCCTAACCCTAACCCTAGGATAGATAGGATTTCAGTTTGTCCCAGGACAAACTAAAATTTCCATCTGATCAGATAGGAATTGTAGTTTGTCCTAGGACAAACTAAAATTCCTATCTGTCCTAGTAGGATTACGAATCCTACTGGATTTCAATCTCTACTGTGATATATACATTGTTTGTATACTCTACTTCATTTTAAAGATTTAATGAAGAGAAAAAAAAACAAAACTGTGGGTTCATCACATGATACCATCACAGATTTGAGGTCAGAGCAGTGGCTTGCATTGTGGGCTGCTCACGAAAACGACATGCTGACTTCTGTTGTCTTTTCTAGTTTTACCCAAAAATCGAACATCGAGTTTTTAGAGGAAAAAAAAAAAAAAAATCTGGATTTTTTTTTTTTTTTTTTTCCAAAATCGTGCAGCCCTACCCAATACATACATACAATACAACGTCTTGCCATAACAATGGTGACATAACATCCTTCACAGATTCTCTCTCACTCTCTCCCTCTCTCTCTCTCTCTCTCTCTCCTTACCCCCACAAGGAACAAATATGCACAAAGAATTGATTCATTAGAGCTGTGTAGTGGGTCAATTTTAACTTGTTCCTACAGTATAAATAATTCAAATAATTCACATGTACATCATATGTTATGCTTATTTGAACACAGTTGTAAATATAATCTTTTGAAATAGGGTGTGAACCTTGATTTTGATTCATCTGACAACAACTCTCGATGGACCTTACTGGTTGCAGCTTCAATATTCTATAATTATTTTCCATCAGTTAATGCAAACAATCTTCAAACAGGTGAATCTCAGCTTCATCTTAATAACCACCACAGTCTAGAACCATGGCAAAACCAAACCAAAACCTATCTGCAGACAGTGTATTATAAGCAGAGCTGGTATTGATACAAATGTTCACATAGCAGCTGTTATGTGTTCATTTTGTGTTTATGGCAATGTAAACAATTTCTGTTACAGTTTTACACCATCCATATAAAAAGGTCAAATATCATCCGAGGGTCTGAGACTTTTGTGTGGCAGTTTTTATCTACCTGGAAAGTAGAGGAGCTCTAAGAAAAGCCATGTCACTTGAAATACACTTTACAAACTACCCAGTGCAATATTGAGGTGAACCCAGTCTCACTTAACTATTGCTATTTAATTAATTTTGGGATGAAGTTAAAGCATGCTGTTATCATTTTAAGGCACAGCAATGGAAATGTCACTAACCACACAAACTCTGTTTTACAAGACACATATGCACACAAAATGCACAACTGAATCAAACCTAAAGCCAGCAACTTCAGACACCAGGAGAAATGCAACCAACTCAGTGAGAAAAGAGTATAAATTTTAACAGCAATAGATCAACAATAAGTAATCAACCAAACAGGGGCTCTGTGTGTCTTCTAGCAATGACAGAAACTGGTCCGTGTTCCATTTGATTCCACTCAGATTCTACTGCAATGCAATTCTCACACTGAACTTCTGTCTCAAGGAGAAAAATAACCTCAGTACTGAGAAAAAGGTGACACTGACACAATATGATCCATCCATGAGATGAAGTAGAGCTTCAGCAATTACCATGAAAAGGACCCTGTATCTGTCTGTTACTGTGCCTGCAAAACATTCTACACATCTGAGTATTTAAAGGTAATAATTGTACCATGTCGCTTATAGTGTCCACAAGTTGCCTCACGATAATGCAAGAGGATAACGCAAAAACTTAACGTAACAAGTTTATCTTCTAAGGTCTAAGGCTAAAAAAAAAAATCAATAATGAGCATTAATGAGCCGTAGACTCTTGATTATTGATTTACTGCATCAATGCTGAAGCCCACATCACAATGCATCTTAGAATAAAGACATTTCTACTCTACTTTTGGGACTCAGGAGGACACAATGTATAAAGGGAAGAAATATTAAAACATGATAACTTACAACTCAACACTAATAAAAAAATTAAGAAGCAGATTTTATTCAATCCACAAACAGACCTCTTTCAGTGATGCATTAACTGTCTGCTGTTCTGGACCAGAAACCTACTGCAAACAAATATTCACTTGCAATCTCTTGGTTGCCATGGCGGTGTATGTCAACAGTCTAAATCCAGCTGAGGGACGTTTGGTTTCCAATTCAACAGGGTCGACATCCCCAGCCGCCTACTGTCATGTCATGTGGCCAATTCCAAAAGCACTCACTCCCACATCACACTAATGTTTAGTTTAATATTTAGCATTTACCGTTTGGAGCCTCTAAATGCTGAGCCCACTGCAGATTCATATCTTTATTAGATACAGAGGATCCTGACTCTCAACAGTGGCTCTTGTGCAATCCAATCCTCAATGTTCTGTATTATTTCAGATTACACAACTTTTGCATCCACTAAAGCTGCAGTACTTCATAGTTTTTGGTGTTATTGGATGAAGCCCCATTATTACCATTCAGCATAGTGTAAATCAAATGGCCAGATACCAAAAAAGAATTGGCAGAATTCTACCCTTTCTCTGGATTGTTTTCAAACTGTAGAAAATCTACCTTGTTGATGTTGATGTTCTTCAGACAGGTGAATGGTTTATGTGTATCAGTACAAGCCACAACAGTAGAGAAACATCACCAAATTAGAACGGTAAATTCAATCAGCTTTGTCTACAATCACCTCATTCTAATCTGACCAGCACGGCCAAAAGGTGGCTTATGAGATCACAAGGACTGTGACTTCCGGCCAAATTCTCCTTAGTTCATGCATGAGTCTGAATGAATGCTTGTGCCAACGTAGTGCTGAGCGTCGGATTTACACATATACTAAACCGCAATGGCGGACCTTCAGTGAGGACTTACTCAGTTTAATGCCCCTGTTACTACCACCACTATGATATCACAATTATAGAAGCCATAACAAGGTGTGGCATAACAAAGAGAGAGAGAGAGAAATACAAGACAACTCAAAACCTCTACACTACAACCGCAGCTGTGCCATGTACATCATCTGGACCAGTTCAGATTCAACATTCATCTAATAACATGACAAAAAATTAAAACATTACAGCCTACTCACCAAAGATACTCATTATTTATATAAAATCCAACCTCCTTTCTTTGTGCAGGAAAACTTCAATGCCTCGGTCATAGAGGTGATCTGTGCACTTCAGTTCCATCAATAAGTATGTATGTATGTATGTATGTATATATATATATATATATATATATATATATATATATATATATATATATATATATATATATATATATATATATAAATATATATATATATATATATATATTTATATATATATGTATAGGGTGGGGAAGCTAAATTTACAATATTTTGAGGCAGGGATTGAAAGGCAGTGTATGACCAATTAGTTTATTGAAAGTCATGAGAATTTATTTGCCACAAGAAAATTTACATAATAGAAAATGTTTTCATTCTATGTGTCCTCCTTCTTTCTCAATAACTGCCTTCACACGCTTCCTGAAACTTGCGCAAGTGTTCCTCAAATATTCGGGTGACAACTTCTCCCATTCTTCTTTAATAGTATCTTCCAGACTTTCTCGTAATAGTTTTGCTCATAGTCATTCTCTTCTTTACATTATAAACAGTCTTTATGGACACTCCAACTATTTTTGAAATCTCCTTTGGTGTAACGAGTGCCTTCAGCAAATCACACACTCTTTGACGTTTGCTTTCCTGATTACTCATATGTGCAAAAGTTTCTGAAAAGGTATAGATAATAGTGTTAGGTATGATTATGACATCAATATATGTTTGGTTTCAAAACAATTGACGTAGTGCCTGCTGAGAAAAAACAACTAAATGTTCATTGTAAATTTTGTTTCCCCACCCTGTGTGTTTGTGTGTGTGTGTGTGTGTGTGTGTGTATATATATATATATATATATATATATATATATATATATATATATATATATATATATATATAAATCAACATCAGTCAATATGTAGCCGATATATTAATTTAAGTTTTTTGCCGCGCAGAGATTCTGTCGCTCCGTTCCTGTGTCTGTATGCTGCACACTGCCCGAATACCTGGCCCCTCCCCCTCACACACAGACACACAAACCTCTCACACTCACTTGGCTGCAGCAGAGAAGAAGAGAGAAAACAGCGAAAGAAAATGCCTTTATTTTACTCCATGGTAAGATGCGACTTTGTAAAACAATATAACACTACACTTTAGTGCCCCATGACAAAAACGTACTTGCGGAAACACGCTGTCAGGGTACACCAAGGAGAACATTCTAGTTTTTTTTCACTAAAGTTTTAGAGAATGTATTACAGCGTTTTAACGTCGTGTAAGTTGCATCTCTGTGAAATAAAGACATATGCAACTGTTAATCAACATATCCACCATTATCTAATATCAGACTGTTATACAGCGTTTTAAAGTTATGTAAGTTGCATCTTTATGCAACGGTTAACTCCCATGTCCATCATTAATCTCAGACTACTATACAGCGTCCCACTTCACTTCATACTGTCATGCAGGATTTACCAGGGCTCATAAATTCACAAGTTAATGTCTTCATTAAAATAATTTTGAAAGGTTCCAAGTAATGTATTTAGTTGTAATTTTATGTATTGCATATTTTGAAAGCAGCAGCATTCTTCTTCTCTTCCTGTCCCCCTCCCACAACCAAATCCATTGAAAAAGTTCCATCACGTGACCACGTGTACTGTGTTTACAATGTCTTATGTATGTGATGTATGTGCTTGCATTATCTTCACTGTAATTCTTTCGAAGGATTTGTGTTGGGCGCACGCAGCGACCAGCAGTGAGCGAGAGCTTGCTGCAAAACAAATCTACCCACGGGTATAAATACCTTGAACTTTGATTGTTACATAAAATGTAGTTTAGTCCCTTGTATTATATCTAATAATGTGATGCATGTTTTTATTATTTCTTATTTTGTTTGTAGACAACTTTTTTTCACTTTTTATGTTTGCTTCAGCATTTATTTTTGAGCTGTTTGCAAATACCCAGTGGCTGCAGATGCAACTTTTCATTAGCTAGTAAATATGACTAATTGATATTGGTGAGATGTTTTTGTGAATAAACCTTTTAAAAACACATAATGTATTAGTTTAAAAACACCTCACATTAGCCTATGCATTATCACTTTTAGCTAAATGCAGCCACTTGTTTTTATTTTAAAATGGCCAACTATAGAATCAAATTCTATACTAATAACCAAAATGCATTAACCCTCCGGTATCCCATCCAGCAAGGCCCTTACTAAGCACCAAGTGTGCCATTTTGACACACTTGTGGAATAATGTCAAAAAATTTTTCATACAGTTTGTTTTTAATTCTTTTACACTTTTTTTCTATTTCATCAACTTGAGCCATAAATAAAAATACCAAATACTCAATAATTGTCACATTTTTTAACCCTTTAAATGCCGTGTTTGTAATGTAAATAAACAATTTTTTTGGATGCAAAAAGCACAAAAAATTTTTTTTTTCAGTATACTACATAAAAAGTGGATCATATATTATTTGATTTTTGCAGCCTGGCATATGTCAATGATTAACAGCAACATTGGTTATTTGCATTATTATTTTTGGCGCTAGGTCAAATGTTCAAAAATACTAGCATCTGTCACCAAGTGTACGTAAAATGCACACTTATAAATCAAACTATTAAATATTATATATTGATTTATTTTTCTGCTCTAATCTGATTTTATTTTTGTAAATCAAGGTCAGCCCTAATCATATATATCAAATGGAAGAAATAGTGTGTTTTAGACACACTTGGGAGACAGATGCTAGTCTTGTAATTTTCTTTTGTTTACAACATGCAAATTTTAGTTGGTGGCCAGAATTTTAAAGACCATGCAAAAATTAACAACTTTTGAATTCTAACCTTATTTAAATTGTGAAAAATAATCTTAAGTTTTTTAAAACGAAGTGCAAAGTGTGCCCAAAAGGCGCACCTGGATACCGGAGGGTTAAATGTATATATTTTCATTTCACAAGCAAAGGGGAAGAGTAAGATGTGAAGCCACTTCACAAAAGACTCCACAGGCGCTAGATGCAACATCTGCAGTGCAAGAGTTAGCCAGGGCTCCAGCACCAGCAAAGCAAAGAACACTACAAATTTTTTTATTTATCAATGTGTTTAGTTTGCTTTTCTTATATCATTGTGTTTACAGTTCGCCTTTTCTTATTTATCATTGTTTAAAGTTTGCCTTTTCTTATTTATCAGTGGGTTTACAGTCCTTATGTTGACAGTGTTACTAATTACAGTTCCTTATTTTAATTTAGTAGTCTTTTGCTTCTTTGTGTTGAATCATATTTTGGGTATTATAAGAATTTATGTTCATGTACAGTATATATCCTGTGTATATCAATGCTCTTATTCCATATATTGGCCAATATATCAGTTATCGCCCGATATATTGGATATTGGCATTTTTTTTGCCCCCAATATTGGTATCGGCATCTTCCCCAAAAATATCGGTTGGGTTCATATATATATATATATATATATATATATATATATATATATATATATATATACACACACTCTATTGCCAAAAGTATTCACTCACCCATCCAAATAATCAGAATCAGGTGTTCCAATCACTTCCATGGCCACAGGTGTATAAAATCAAGCACCCAGGCATGCAGACTGCTTTTACAAACATTTGTGAAAGAATGGGTCGCTCTCAGGAGCTCAGTGAATTCCAGCGTGGAACTGTGATAGGATGCCACCTGTGCCACCAGTCGTGAAATTTCCTCGCTCCTAAATATTCCACAGTCAACTGTCAGCTGTATTATAAGAAAGTGGAAGTGTTTGGGAACAACAGCAACTCAGCCATGAAGCGGTAGGCCACGTAAACTGACGGAGCGGGGTCAGCGGATGCTGAGGCACATAGTGCGAAGAGGTCGCCAACTTTCTGCAGAGTCAATCGCTACAGACCTCCAAACTTCATGTGGCCTTCAGATTAGCTCAAGAACAGTGCGCAGAGAGCTTCATGGAATGGGTTTCCATGGCCGAGCAGCTGCATCCAAGCCATACATCACCAAGTGCAATACAAAGCGCCGGATGCAGTAGTGTAAAGCACGCTGCCACTGGACTCTAGAGCAGTGGAGGCGCGTTCTCTGGAGTGATGAATCGCGCTTCTCCATCTGGCAATCTGATGAACGGGTCTGGGTTTGGCGGTTGCCAAGAGAACGATACTTGTCGGACCGCATTGTGCCAAGTGTAAAGTTTGGTGGAGGGGGGATTATGGTGTGGGGTTGTTTTTCAGGAGCTGGGCTTGGCCCCTTAGTTCCAGTGAAAGGAACTGTGAATGCTTCAGCATACCAAGACATTTTGGACAATTCCATGCTCCCAACTTTGTGGGAACAGTTTGGAGCTGGCCCCTTCCTCTTCCAACATGACTGTGCACCAGTGCACAAAGCAAGGTCCATAAAGACATGGATGACAGAGTCTGGTGTGGATGAACTTGACTGGCCTGCTCAGAGTCCTGACCTCAACCTGACAGAATACCTTTGGGATGAATTAGAGCGGAGACTGAGAGCCAGGCCTTCTCATCTAACATCAGTGTGTGACCTCACAAATGCGCTTCTGGAAGAATGGTCAAAAACTCCCATGAACACACTCCTAAACCGTGTCGACAGCCTTCCCAGAAGAGTGGAACCTGTTATAGCTGCAAAGGGTGGACCGACATCATATTGAACCCCATAGACTAGGAATGGGATGTCACTTAGATTCATATGCGAGTCAAGGCAGGTGAGCAAATACTTTTGGCGATGTAATATATATATATATATATATATATATATATATATATATATATATATATATATATATATATATATATACACACAGAGTCAAAACAGGTATTCAGGAGTGCCCCCCGCACCCAAAGGACCTTAGGTTCCTGAACAGACTAGAGTCTGCTCTGACCTTTTTAATAAAGTGCAGTGGTGTTGTCAGTCCAGTCCAGTTTATGGTTCAGATGAACACCCAGGTACTTATAAGATGTCACCATCTCAATGTCCCTTCCCTGGATGTTCACTGGTGACTGGGGGGATGCTGACGAAAGTCCACAACCAACTTGGTCTTAAGGTCAACCCGACTGCCGACTGTCGCCAGAAAAGGTTGCCCGACTGATCAGTCGGCACCAGTCTCCCCAACACGGTCAAAGTGTGAAGAACACACCAAACTGACTACCAACTCAAATGTAGGTTTTGCGCTTACACGAGACATAAACCCAGAAATGATGGAACATCCCTGTAGACCAAAACCCAGAGCTCACTGTCATCAGTGATTGTTGTCAGCAGAGAGTGTTGACTTGTCCAGAAGGGTTGTTGTTGTGCTCGTTGAACAGATGGCCAGTAATAGGAAGATACTGGCGTTGTCAGCTCTCAGGCTTCTTCCTGTGGAAGAAGAAAGATGTTGCAGGCAAAAACTAAGGAGAAATCGCACTATGCTAACAATGCTAATAGTGTTCACTTCATAGAATGAATTAAGTCCACAGTCAACACTGACTGGCACTCATTCAGATACAATACAAGCAGTGAATGGCCCATTATAGAAGACAATAATAGTGTGAAGTACCTTTGCATTGCTGTATTCACATGGAAACTTCTCCTTCAGGAGAGGAGGGATAGCCCTTGACTAGTGAATACAAGTCAAGGGCTATCCCTCCATCAATCACATTGGTCTGACTGAATGACGGGTAGTGGCCGGTTACGTATGTTGAATCTGCCAAAAAGACTGGCGATGGCATTAACGACGGCCAATCAAACAGAACACACCAAACAGACTCATGTCACCGATCTCGCCAGACTGCCTGATGATGTACAACTGGCAAAAATCAGGTTAGTGTGTCTTTGCCTTTCCTGGCATTAATCTGGAGGTGGCTTCGTCCAAAAAGTCCTAGATAAGTCCTCTGTACGTCCCCATCTGTGATGAGGCCAACAATGGCAGAGTCATCTGAGAACTTCTGCAGGTGGCAGGTGGGTGACAGGTGGGAAAAGTCAGCAGTGTAGAGAGTGAAGGGTAACTGTGCCAGCACTGGATCGGAATCAGCCAAAATCTGTATTGGCCATCCAAACACCCTGCAAATTGGAAAACTGAATCGGCCCAAAAAATTGTAATTGGTGCAAGTCTAATTAGAGGAAAACTTAGTTTAGTTATAAATGGCCAGTAATGTATATTGTGCTTCAGATCACAGATTGTAATTCTACCCAAAAAGAAGAAATTCCCCCACAGCGTTTCTGAGAGTATTAACCTATGGCCACCATAATGACAGGTGGTCATCTGGACATTAGTGTTTTTATTGTTACTGTTTTTACACTTTAATTCATGGGTTCAATATAAAAGGCAGAACTGCTGTGTTTTTCATGTCATCCAGTACCTATTTATTACATATTCTAATGTTACACTTATTTTACATAAGTCTCGGTTTCTTCCTTTAAATCTAAAGTTACTGTATGAAAATAGCTGGAAGGAGAACCTGTGTGTGAATGAGGTTGTGTAGTTCCATTTAGGTCAGAACTGAAAGTAGCAGATCCTGTTCGGCCTGTTCTCTGCTGTCATACACACAAACACACAGGTTGGCCTTTTTTTTTTTTGGATTGTTGGTTAGTGATGTCACCTCAGTTCATTTCCAGCAGCTTCCTCCACCAGCTCCAGTTTCCTTCCACATGACAAAGACACACAGCTCATACTGAATACTGGGCTGAGCTGACTCCCATGATGCACTGCAGCAACAAACATCCAATCACAGAGGTGTCATCCACAATGTGATGGACATTCATCACCGGCTAAAGTCTGGCGATGTGGCTAAAAGATCATCTGAGGATCTTTTGAGGTAAAATGAAAATCCGTCATCTGAATCACTCTTTTCTCACCTCTTGTCAAATAAAGGTAAGCTAAAATAGTTTTCTCTGGTTTCTTAAGTTAATTTGTGTGTAATGACTGTTTTGTTCTGACTTGCAACTCTGTGTTTTTGTGTCATTTTGGACTGATATGGACAAAGCTGAGTGTTTCATTAGTTACTTAGATTGGAGCCTAATTTGTCTCATTTTAGTTCTATAATGATTCAATAAACCTTTCCCATGAACATATCTCTGAAGTATCTGTTTAAACCTGCAGCTCACGGACATCCAATAATTCTTTCGTCAATGCAACAAATCAACACAAACTCACCTCTGACGTTGTAAGATCACAGTGCTAGTTTGAAACGTCTTCTCCACAGTAACAGGAGCTGAGGCTCAAGGGTATTGTATTATGTAAAGTAGGTATTTAGACATGTGAAAAACAAATGCCAGCAGAGTGTCCACTCAATTTCCAACAATCAGAAAACACCATGAACATTTAGGTCCAAAGGTTCCAAACAGACCCATTAATCGATACCAATAGGATAGAAACTATACATCTGTTAGTATTCAAAAAGTAAAGCTGACTGGAAGTACCAACTCTGAGGCAAAAATAATGGCTCTAAATACACAAATCTTGTTTACCTGGATTTATTTTCAGTTAGTTTGATGACAGTTACACTTATACTGACCTGTTACTTCATGTTCAACGATTAATGATTCATTTTATATATTTTTTACTTTAATTTAGATGTTCAGCTCAATGGTTATCCTGTTTCTGATAAAGTTAAAAATATTACATTTTGGAAATGAAGTCATGTGTTTTTCAGATTCAAGGGTGGGGATTATATGAGCCAATCAACTGTCAGCTTTTTCCTGCCCCCAAACTATCATTATTATAAAATCTAGTGTTGGTTGATTCTCTAATGCAGCTTTATGATAACTATAATCACATATGTTATCATTTAGTAGGCCTGTAACGGTACACATACCAAACCATTTCGGTACGCACCTGTTCGGTTCAGTACACAGCTGTACCGAAATGGCACTGTATGTTGAGAAAAAGAAAAAGGAATGAAAGACCTTGTTCGATGCGGAACTTTAAATCTGTGCAAGTTCCACACGGACATATTGAAAGAGCGCACATTGACCCAAAATACGAAATAGCAGCTGTCATAAGGTTAAAAAAAACAACAAATATGATGTCAACCTGGAAGGAAGAGATTGAAGACCCTCTGCCATCATTACGGTCCTGTTTGGGATCAGTTCAGGTCCCGTTGAAAGAGACGTTGATAAGACGAACGTTATTTGCCGTGTAGAAGCCAATAACACAATAACGACCCATAACGTAATAACGACCCATAAATAAATTTGCCATTTTTAAAATATAATAGGCCCATAATGTAATAACTGACCAATAACGTAATAAAAGTCCTGAACCGATAACGTAATAACTTTTGACCAATAACATAATAACTTATTACATTACGGGTTGGTTATTACGTTATTGGCCTGATAAAAAACAAAAATTCTTTGCAAATGTAATAACTAAGCCAATAACGTAATAATATCACTGTATTTAAGTTTCATTTATCAGATGTAACTGTGATGAAATCTCTCCCTCCCTCCCTCCTTGCCCCCCCCCCCCCATGTATTTGTCCATTTAACTTGATGGTTAAAATGATCTGTAGCCCTGTCTGCTGCTCCTTAGCCTTTCAAAGTATCTCCAAATGAAATGGAAGCACATGTTTGAAAACATAGACAATGGTATGATATGAAATATGTATGACATGCAACTCACTCTTGAAAATCGTAATTTTTTTCACTGTTGCTGCTATGGTGAGACGCTTACTTTCTTCAGCTGTCCAAAACTTCCTTGCTTCCTTTCTAGGACACATGTTGAAAGGTAATTAGTGATTCTTTGGTGAACAGTTCATTTTATGGAAATTCTTGCTCATACCACGTACAGTCTTATATATTTAGTGCAAGAGGATATAACATTATTGACAGTGTATTCAAAGTGAACTAACTATCCCTAGCTAACTGTTGGCTAGTTATTATCATTATTAACCATTACAGTTTGATAATATCAGGGGGTATAAACATCTTTAAGGTTTTGTCCCATATTTGATCTATTCAATTTATCCATTTTGTTCCACAAAATTTACCAGATGCGCGCACAAACACATGCACGGACGCATGCATACACACACATATGTGCACACTTTACTTTAAAAATGTTTATACCCCCTGACATTATCAAGCTGTAATAGTTAATAATGATAATAACTAGCCAACAGTTAGCTAGGGATAGTCAGTTTACTTTGAATACACTGTCAGTAATGTTATATCCACTTGCACTAAATATATAAGACTATACATGGTATATGCAAGAATTTCCAGAAAATGAACTGTTCACCAAAGAAAATTGATCACTAATTACCTTTCAACATGTGTCCTAGAAAGGAAGCAAGGAAGTTTTGGACAACTGAATAAAGTAAGCGTCACACCATAGCCCTCTAGTGGTCAATTATGGGAAATCCAAAAATCCTTAACAGTGAAAAAAATTACGATTTTCAAGAGTGAGTTGCATGTCATACATATTTCATATCATACCATTGTCTATGTTTTCAAACATGTGCTTCCATTTCATTTGTAGATACTTTAAAAGGCTAAGGAGCAGCAGACAGGACTAGAGATCATTTTTACCATCAAGTTAAATGGACAAATACATGGGGGGGGGGGGGGCAGAGAGAGAGAGAAAGAGAGCGAGGGAGAGAGAGGGAGAGAGATTTTATCACAGTTTTATCTTATAAATGAAACTTAAAAAAAGTGATATTAATATATTATTACGTTATTGGCTCAGTTATTACATTTGCAAAGAATTTTTGTTTTTATCAGGCCAATAATGTAATAACCAAACGATAACGTAATAAGTTATTATGTTATTGGTCAAAAGTTATTACGTTACCGGTTCAGGACTTTTATTACGTTATTGGTCAGTTATTACGTTATGGGCCTGTTACATTTCAAAAATGGCAAATTTATTACATTATGGGTCATTATTACGTAATTGGCTTCCACAGCCGCCTATGTTGTACAGTAGTTCTAAAACACTCTCTCTCTCTCTCTCTCTCTCACACTAACTCACTCACTCACATTTTGGATCACAGTACTGCTATGACATTCCAAGATCCTTCCCCTCCGACAAAAGGTGCTCGTTTGACTTCAATGAAAGCTCCAATAGCTACTTCAAAAACTGTGATTTGATTTGTGATTTGATTTTTGTTGTTTGTTCAAAACTACCTTTTAGGGAAAGGTGAATATTAATGTTCAAAATACATTTAGTAATATTTTAGTTATTTTATTTTCTATTTGATTTATAGCAGCAGAATTATATTATTCCTTTTTTTCTATATTCTATTGTCTCTAAAAATTAGGGGGAAAATGTTCAAATATTCATAAATGCATTAAAGACATTTTGAGGGGTTTTCTTTCTTCCTGTACCGAACTGAAAAAAAAAACAAAAAACAAAACGAACCGTAGCTTTGAAAACTGAAAATGTACCGAACCAAAAATTTTGTGTACCATTACAGGCCTATCATTTAGGGCCTCTAAGAAGCTCATAAAGCTCTGCTGAAAACAGGAGTGGACTTGGATGATGTTTAGATTTACAGGAAAATAAAAAGTTTGACTGCTTACAAAATACATTTTCTGCAAACTGACCAATGACTAATCGACACAGACTGAAACTGCTGATGACGCAGTACAAATGAAGAAACACCTGCCTACACAAGAGGACAGACAACTCCCTCTCAACACAACACACACATACACACACACTTCTGGCCAACATCCAAACAGGTAAAACACACACAGTCAGGAACAGTGCGAGTTATAGTCACTGCTGTAGTGCAACACTAACTGCATGTACTCACCAACTACTATGTGTGTTTAGGCAACATGACAGTGCCTTAGGCTACATCAACTGACTAAATTGACTTCAACCATAAATCACCTCTTAGTAGGGCTGTGTAATTAATCGAAATTCAATTATGATTTTGATTACTACACTCAACGATCCTTCTCTCTCTCTCTCTCTCTCTCTCTCTCTCTCTCTCTCTCTCTCTCTCTCTCTCTCTATATATATATATATATATATATATATATATATGTGTGTGTGTGTGTGTGTGTGTGTACACACACACAATTCCTCCTTTTGTAATGTGTTAAATGTGAATGCATTTGTGCAGTCATACAACGGACAATATAGTTTTAGGTAAAGAATATTTTCAGTCATATTTTGTCTTCAGTTCACGTAGGCTGAAAATAATTGATTAAAATTCTAAATTGTCCATACATTGAAAAAAAAGGAAAATATTAACATTAAAAAATGAGGATTAATTATTTTGGCCATATCACCAAACTTTAACCCCCACCGAGTAAACACTCTATATCTTCTCATATTCTGTCTTCTCATCTTCTAAAAATTCTAAGCTTGCTTTTTTTTCTTTTTCTTTTTTTTTTTTAACGGCCTGATCACAATCAAGGGTACCAGAAAGGATGCACATACAGATAAAAGATAATAATGCTCTATCAAAAAATCAGACAGGCCATTTTATTTGTCTGATATTTCTCTTTTAAAGTCCAAAATATATAACTGATATATAACTGATGCAAATATACTTGTACACCTTGATTGTGATCAGGTCGTTAATCTTTTATAGGGATTCTGGACCCAACTGGCACTACCTAACCCCCAGGTCCAGAATCAGGCTGAGTATTTTCTAGTGTGTTACCAGAACTAAGCGGTTTCTGTGATTTTCATGCAGTCAGTCCTTGTATTCATTTGACATCTTGCAGAGACCTATCACTTACCTTCCAACTGTATAGACTTATGTGTTGTCTTGTCTCTTTTATTCTTTTGTTTCATAAATGAGGGTCTGATTTCAATTATTTTTCAAGTTTAAATAAAAAAGTTGATCATTTTATCTCCATTAGTGCAAAAAGGATCGTGTCCCCAAAATATAAGAAACACTTGAGCACATCAAAGCACATTTTCTTCTCAAAAGCACAGCAAAACTACCTGCAGACCACCTTAGGTCAAATGTCCCAGCAGACAAGGGAGGTAGCACTGATGAGCCTCACAATGCAAATAAACTCTATCACACGACTGCAGCAGCAAACATGACATCCTGCAATCCCCTGTGGTCATCCGCTCTTTTTTCTGTTAGGTGAGGCATGTGGCACACTGATGTTACCCATTTGATGTCACATGGACACATTTTACCAAAATCAGTCCACGAGTCCTGTTCACTGCACTATGGTCACAATGATGGCATTATAGACGACAGAAAACTGCATACAAATAATGTCATTTGAACAGTTTTGTGTCTTTCTGCTCATTTTATGCAACTTTAAACTATAAAGGTTGATAATATTTTAATTACATGCCTGTGTGTGTGTTCTTTTACAATAAAATCAAACTAAAAGCTCATGTGTCTTGTTTACCTGACAGCTTGAATAGCCAACAACTAATCGATTAATTAATTAGTTGTTGACTGTTAAATTGTCAAAAACTATTTTGATAATCAATTATCACTTGGAGTCACTTTTTTCAGGAAAAAAATTTGAAATTTTTGGATTCCAGCTTCTAAAATTGAATTTATTTTCTGACTTCATTCCCCCACATCTCAGGCCCTTTCATTTGGGTCTTCTGACATTTTAAAGACCAAATAATGTCTTGATTTATCATGAAATGATCAACGATTATTTTATAAAAATGAGAGAGACGTTAATTTCTGATTCCTGAGAATCTTAAATAAAGGCTGACTTTACTTTCAATGACGTAGAAACTTAAGGTTAACACAAACTTTATTTATTGTCCTCAAACCCTTGATGGAAACCAAGAGCAGCAGTAAGTTCATCTACCACCAGTGTGCATGTGTGACCTAGTTCATCTCATTGGTCTGCACTGTAGAAAAACATCTGAAAACCATTTAAAACTCCATGTATCATTGAGTATTGTCATCAGACAGAGTCACATGTTTCTGCTTTAGGAAAGAAGAGAAAGTCGCCTAACAACTATGACTTTTAGCTGTCTTTGTAGACTCAACTGTAAAGAAGGTCAGTGTATAATCAGCCGTTTTTAAAATAACACATCTTCAGGGTCATCTGTGTGTGCATCCTACCCTACTAGTCATTTCCTCTCTGCTGTGGAAAATCAAACCTCCACTGAACGTGTTCTCCGGTCACACGTGTGACATGACACAAACACATATCTGCTCATTGAGAAGTGATGGGTATTGATGACACCCACATGAACTACCACACTTCAATGTCCTCAAAGGTGTCTGAACTAAAGAACAGATACTTTAACCACAGGAGTGTCCTACTGAGGCCGTGTGACTCTACACACATCAACAGAATCAGCAGAGTGAAACTGTTATGCAGGTATATTTACACAATCAGCTCTGACTATGATCTCCACATATAGGGTCAGACATATGTTGGACCCAAACTGAGGACGTCTCACCTCATAAACACAGGAGTGGTGATTCTGTTTGGAAATAACCAGTAGGTGTAAATTGGCAGTCACTGTCATGTCGGCTGTTGGACTTTGTCTGTCTTTTCTGTTTTGTTTGTCGTTTCCTGTTTTATTTTGTTAAGTTTCCCTCATGTGTCTTGTCTGTTGTCTTTACTTCCTCTCCCTGATCGTGTTCACCTTTTCCCTAATTACCTGACTCCTCCCTGATTATCTCCACCTGTGTCTCATTGCCTTCCCGCCCTCCTGTGTATTTAAACCCTCAGCCTTCCCCTGTTCAGTTGCCAGTTTGTGCTCTACAAGTAGTTTGTGTTCACTTACCAGCGTTTCTTGGATCCTGTTCGTTTGTCTGCCGTGTTTGACCTGTTTTCGTCCCTCGACCATCGATTCAGCCTGTTCCTACCCTGCCTGCCTGTTCCCGACCTGGTTCGTTTATCCGACTCTGTCTCTGCCTGCTCCTTTTACTACCTCAGCCTCCAACGATCACCTGTGCTTCGACCTCCGCCTGGATTACTACCTGGGGATTCCGTTGGGGTTTTCCCGGCTCGGCCCAGCCGATCGCCTGTCGTTACCACCCGCAGCCCAGACGTTTATCCCCGGAACCAGAGGCTCCACAGGAATTATATATTCTCTATGTTGTTCCATTTTCCCTGTTAAAGTGTTTAATAAAAACACTAAACCTTATTGGTTTCTCGTGGTCTTGCTTTTGGGTTCAGCCTTTGTACTCAGCCTTTTACAGTCACGCTTCCATCAGCCTGCCCCAGGACAGCTGTGGCTTTATATGTAGTTACCAGGCCTGTAACGGTACACATACTGGACCAAACCGATTCGGTACGCACCTGTTCGGTCCGGTGCACAGCTGTACCAAAACGGCACAGTATGTTGAGAAAAAGAAAAAGTAACTAATGTTCGATGCAGAACTTTAAATCTGCTCAAGTTTCACACGGACATATTGAAGGAGCGCACACTGACCCAAAATACCAGTTACCATAGGTTACCATAACCATGGTTAACAACAAATATGATGTCAACCTGGAGGGAAGACAATGAAGCCGTTCTGTTTACAGTCCTGTTTGGGATCACTTCAGGTTCCCAGTGAAAGACAACAAGGAAAGAGACGTTGGTAAATGGACTGAACTTCTATAGCGCACCTACACCTTAATGGTGCCGAAAGCGTTTTACAGTTCCTCACATTCACCCATTCACAGACACATTCATACACCAGTAGGCATTCATACACCAGTAGGCGGCTGCTGCCATGCAAGGCACTGCCAGGCTCTACTGGGAGCAATTTAAGGTTCAGTGTCTTTCCCAATGACATGTGGACAGTTGGAGCCAGGCTTCGAACGGCCGACCCTTTGGTCAAAGGTTGACCCACTCTACCAACTGAACGTTATTTGCTGCCTGTGTACGGTAGTTCTCAAACACTTACACTAACTCTCGCTCTCTCTCTGTCTCACACACACACACACTCTCTGTATATTAGAGGAAAAGAACCCGGGAGTTGGACATTGAAAGTATGTAAAGTTTCACTTTTGTTTCACGCCAGCGTTAGTTAGTTACAAATGTATTTTTCTCTAAGTGATTTACCAGCATTTATTCTAATATTATCCTTTGTATTTTACATTTTCAGTGTAAATCATGTGTGTTCTTATATTTAATTTAATTTAATGACCATGTAGACACTCATAAATGCTCATAGAAAATTCAAAGGTTATTATAAAACCAAATGTCTCCAGTCCATCCACTGTCATTTATATCAAACTCAATAGGTTTTGCTGGTGAATCAGTGTTATAGTAGATGACAGTTTTTGGACGTTTACTACAAAGCTTCTGAATGTCCAAATTGGTCATATCTGATGACCATGAAAAGATGACAAACTGTATTTTATGCCAATTATTTACATGTTTTTATAGTATTGGTGGATCGAAGGGGGATTAAACATTTTACAACAGTATATGGTTTTGGTCAACAGTGAATGCTTGGATCTTTCAGGGTTAATGTCATAACTTCAGAAACTACATCTTCGGTCATCACTGTGAGACCTGAACCTCTGGATACAATTACACAAAATTCAATGAAATCCAAAATTTTACATATGACTTGGTTTCACAGACATCTATCAGAAGGAACACACTGAAGAGTTTATTACTCCCATGGATGGATTAAGACACGGCCTCATTTCTAAAGTTATTAAAACATGATCAGCATATTCTGGAAGAACGCATTCGCGGACGGTCAGGTAAATCTGAAACAACCCGATGAACTGTTCCTGAAGGGAAAGTTGTGAGGCATCAGGGATCTAAACTGACGCACCTGGGGACTAATGAAAAATAACCTGCACTTTTCATTAACGACCTGCTGGTATGTTTTTCCAACACAGTGACTGGTGTTATTACCTCTGCCAAGGAGGTTATGTTTTTGCCGGCGTTGGTTTGTCTGTCTGTCTGTCTGTCCGTGTGCACGATAACTCAAAAAATTATGGACGGATTTGGATGATAATTTCAGGAAATGTTGATACTGGTACAAGGAACAAATGATTAAATTTTTGTGGGGGGGGCACTGATCTGCCTTTGGCAGAGGTCTGCGCTGTCCGAGTGCTTTTCTAGTTTAAATAAAAAACGGTGATAAAACTACACATACCGCCGGTAAACTTCTAGTCAAATTCACCAAAGACCTGAACTTTGGTGTCTGATAAAAGTAGATACAGTGTGTATTATAAAACCCGAGCCAAGACAGGAAAATCCTTATAAAGCACCTTTTACTTGGATTTACAGTACACAAGAAGCTCTAATACTTTCCTGTCGCAGTATTCGGTCCCTAAACACGGCCAGGTAATGAGCTAAAGTACACATTTTACACAGAGAGAGACATACTTTTAATATAATATGTATGCCGAATAGAATCCAGATTCACACCAAATATATTCCCAATATTCAAATTAATATTTTTGATATTCAATCATAAGGAAAAGATAGGAGATGCTTAAATTTGTAAAATTTTCAAAGGCAGTTCGTTTACAGCCCGACAGAAAACTGTGAACCGGAGCTTTATCTGGGGAAAAAGAGCTAAATAACCCAACCAAATCAGCATTACCCGGGCTCCTATAGCGTCTGAGTTGAACATAATGAGATAAAGCAATGTTTGGAGCAACATTTGTGGATTTCGGAGCCCGAAGAAACTTCCAGAGTAATGAATGGACTCACCTATGGAGACCAGCTTTATGTTCTCCTTGTCCAGAAACTCCAGAGCCACGGACACGTTCTCCAGCTTCATCTGCCTGAAGTTGGGCCTCGGGTGGTATTTTCTGTACATCTTCTTGTGGCTCAGAACTTCCAGCAGGGCGATGAGCCTGAGGCCGTCGCCCAGGTCCAGCTGCAGGTCCACGATTCGCTTGTTGACACACTTCAGGTGCTCGTTGATCCAGCGGGTGAAGGTGTTCTGCTGGATCTTCTTCCACGGAGCGTCCTCCGCCAGGTCCTTCTCTGTGGCCGGCATCTTCAGGGCCTTCTGCCGAGTGTTCCTGTGACTGTGTCTTGTCTGACTTCGGGTCGGTGCGGGTCGGAGTTCGGCACAGAGCTTCTTTGTCCCAGTGCCTCAAGTTGCTTCGGACTCAACCTCTCAGACTGACTAAGCTGCCTTCACGGACCGAATCGAAAAGTCGAAATGTTCAGACTCTTGCAGAGATAATGGGGTATTACCGCCCCCTGTCGGTCAAAAATATTTGCCCCATGAATAGTCTCCCTGTTTTTTGGCAAACTTTTCAGTAGAGCTGCAACTATCAATTATTTGTGTAACTCTCTAATCTGTTTTCTTCAATTCGACTAAGTAATTATTTGAATAGATGGAGAAAAAAATAAATAAATAAATAAATAAATAAATAAATAAATATATATATATATATATATATATATATATATATATATATATATATATATATAGTAAACAGACATGTCTGAAAATGACAAACAACTTTATTCCAGAACCAGCTGAAACTACCACAAAAAGTATAACAGTAAAATGATACACATACAAAAGTATCTATATAGAAATAATAACAACAATAACAATATTAATGGATATACATATTTACACACACACACACACACACACATAAGGGTGTGTGTGTGTGTGTGTGTGTGTGTGTATAAAATCATTATTATTAATAATAATTATGTATATTATGATATTTATTAATGGATTAATATTAATTTATTAATTCATTTCAGCTCTACTATTCAGCAATACTTACTATTTGTAGGGTCATTTGTAAGAGGGAACAATAGTAACACAAAGAGTTGTTCCTAATACAAAGTGGGGCATCTCTTCTAAAAGTCAATGTCATTTAAAAAATGTCAAGCATTTTTTAAACCCTTTAAACCAGTCATGTTTTTGATAGAGGTGAATGTCAATAGTTATTTCAGGATTGTATCTTACAACACTATAATATAATGTATGGTCGGTGGTGGTGGTGGTGGGGGGGTCAATGAGGTATGGTATGGTATCCTAGTAAAAGCAGTCTGGAGCTACAACACTGATGGATTTAAGAACAAAACACACTGGTGGACCCAGCAAAACAAAACAAAATTCATGGCAGCTAAATGTTACAACAAACATCAATAAAAAGTTTGAATTTACTGATAAAAATGCAAACACCATCTCAAATATTTAAGCAATCAACTGGCTGTTACAGAGTTTACTAACAAAATCAATACAAGAAATTGCTATTTTATTTTTTATTTTTTCTTATAATTTTTCCTATTTTTCAATTCTATTCATATTTATAAATCAAGTTCATCATAAAATTAATCTGCGTCATTGGTATCATTTGTTTCCTTTTGAAAGGATGATCGCGACTCTTTCATTATTTCAACATTTATTAATCCTAAAAGCACTTCTTTCTGTTTTGGAGGGACATTATAAAAGTCCAATTTCAGATGACAGTGAAGGCATCATTGGGGTGGGGGGGGTGGGGGGGGGGGGGGGGGGGGGGAATTGGCTTCTCGAAGATCGTCTATGCACGAGGGGGCTACATCCCGTTCTTATAAGAGGACGGAAACCATGGTAATCAAGTCAAACAGCAGCAGGTAAAATATCAGTGTTTTAAATGAGGTTTTCGTCCATTTATTTTTTCCTGAATGTTCGCAGCATTTGTTTAATGTCATGGGGGAAGAAAAAAAAAAAAAACTGAGGTGACAGAAATCTGAACAAAATGTCTCAAGCTTCTGGGAAAATCATCCAAATGAGAGAATGAGCCTTTGTATTTTTACAGTAGATTGAAATTTAAGATTCCAATCAGACACGACTAATAATTTTAAAGCTGTCACTTTTTCATCCCCTCTGTGTTTTTTTCTCCTATCACCACTGTTCATTCAGTTACGTTTTGGATTTATTCTCTGCTCTATGTGCGGTTTTCTTCACCGCTGCTTTCTGTTACGTCGTTCATATACTTTATAAAGTTGTCTCAGCTTTATTGTATTTATATTACCTACCCTGTTTTGTACACAGTCATATATGGAAAATTTCATTGAAATTGACTCTATGCACAGCCTCACAACTTCCTGAACTTCAGGTGGGTCCTTTATTTCCTGTCTTTCATTATTGGACATATTGATTAATCCAGGTGGGCCTAATTAATTAGAAGTCACAACAAGAAGTAGCAGACACACCTGGATTAATCAGTGTGTCCAGTAATGAAAGACAGGGAATAAAGGACCCACCTGAAGTTCAGGAAGTAGTGGGGCTTTGCATAGAGTCCATTGGATCTATTTTGTAAAAAAAAAAAACAACCATTACCTCCGCCAAGGAGGTTATGTTTTTGCCAGGGTTTGTTTGTTTGTCTGTTTGTTTGTTTGTTTGTCTGTCTGTCCGTTAGTGTGCAACATAACTCAAAAAGTTACGGACAGATTTGGATGAAATTTTCAGGGTTTGTTGGAAATGGGATAAGAAAGAAATGATTAAATTTTGGTGGTGATCGGGGGTGGGGGGGCCCACGGGGGGGGCACTGATCAGCCTTGGCGGAGGTCTGCGCTCTCTGAGTGCTTCTAGTTAATTTTGCAATTAAAGTATCTATATCATCAAAGTATCAAAATAAAACGTTAGCCTACGGTTTTAAAGCAACCGTAATTGATTTTTTTTTTTTTATGTGTATCCTGTTATTACCACCTTGTTAAAATTCAATCATAAAATAATACATTCTCATGAAACATTTACTTTTGTTGTTCATCTGATATTTGTTTCATATTTTTGATCAGATGAGTTTTCATGTTGTGTTGGATTTGTTTAACTGTTCAGATCTCCAGCTCCCTCCACTGACTCTGGTGATTTTTTTTGGTTGTAAATGATTTGAAACTCTTTTCATTATTAAAACTAGAAAAGCACTTAGAGAGCGCAGACTTCTGCCAAGGCAGATCGGGCCGCGCCCCCCACCCAAATTTTAATCACTTGTTCCTTGTGCCAGTATCAACATTTCCTGAAAATTTCATCAAAATCCACCCCCCATCACTGCCAAAATGGAATCATTTGTTCATTGTGCCAGTATCAACGTTTCCTGAAAATTTCATCAAAATCCATCCATAACTTTTTGAGTTATCTTGCTAACAGACAAACACCAATGAAAACATAACCTCCGCCATTCCTTGGCAGAGGTAATAAAAGCCTTTGTTTACAGATTCCATGCATCTCATAATTTCTGTCTGTGCTTTCCCAGTTGTCATAAAACACTCAGTGTCTTCCATTCTATTCACAACATAATCATCAGACAAACACAGGTCATATGCAGAATATGATATATAACTTGTATATTGATACACACATTAACTTCAGGAAAAAAAAAAAATCTGTGTCCCAACATAATCAGTATCTTATAATTATGAGAAAATTTGAGTTTTTGTCAAACATCCTCAGGTAAGTTGAAATTTACTGGAAAATGTATGTACAATTGAACAATTGCACAATTGAATCAGATCTTATCATTAAACTGAATAAATAACACACCCTCTATTAGAATGTAATTTTAAAAATTGTTATATCTGCTATATAAAAAATATGACAAATGATATTTACATCAAATCTGCTGTTTTGTTCCATTACTCACCTCATCTCAAAACCATTACTGTATTGAACTATTGATATTATAGTTTTGATTTATGCTTTTCATGTTCTATTACAGGCTTATCTTTTTTAATAAATTGCATGGCATTTAATAACACAGTGAGAGATGGTATCTCCATTTTCTGTATGTCCTGTGCATCTAATTGACTTTTTTTTTTTTTTAATCTTATTAGTTTTTCTCCTGTACATTTACTGAGGTGACATGACATTAATGCTAGCTTTAAACTGACTGACAATCTCACCAGCATTTGGATTTTTACATTAAAAATCTTCAAACCACTCAGATGTTTCTAGTAGGTCTGTCATAAGGAGAATCTGAGTTAAACATTTTTAAACATGTCCTGTTACTCATTCATCTGCTTTTCCAAATAAATGAGTGAGTGATGGAGTCATGATATTCAACATGAAGAAACAGATCCGCTGTGGTGTTAGTCTGATTCCTTCTCTGTCGTAACAACCTCATAAACATGACAACACACTCCTCCGTCAAGATGATTGATGTGTGTTTGTCATGAGAAAGACGTCAGCTCAGACAAACAGGTTGAGGCCTGTAGTCCTTCAGTATCACACACATCTCACCCAGTTAAAAACATACTTAAAGTGGGCTTTACAGTTTGTGAATGAAGAGTCATGAAGCTGGTTTGGTGGGTCAGCTTTGCTACAACTTTAATCCAAACATTTCTCTGCATATTCAATACATCTTCATCTCCTCTACACAACTCCCTCACATATCTCTAAACATTTTTAACAAAATAAGTCTAGTAGCACATCATTCAATAACAATTTATTTTACAATTCTCTCTGTATTGTAGTGTTTTTCTCTTTAAACATCAGGAATATTTGTTCGACGTTTTTTCTTTTAAAACACGTAGACGAGACAAAGAGTACACAAACGATGACCAACGCTGCTCAAGAGTTCTGAGTGTGAACGACACACACACGCACGTTTCAGAGATTATTGGGTTTGAAATCATGTGTAGAGGCCTGAGGTGGAGAAGCAGTCGTTCAGAAACCTCCCCCAAAGCCTGGACTCATCTGAAACTACGCAACATTCACAACTGACACAGAAAAGATGGAGTATTTATGTCACTAAAGTCTCAGATCATGGGGAAAGAGAGTTTTAGTACCAAAGTTCAACAGTGCACTCTTATTCTGATCAGATTGTGTTGTTCATAAAATGCATCTTGTGTAACATGAAAGAAACTCTGCACACTGAAAACACATCATTTAAACAAATCTGGAGAAAAATAGCCATCAGATTCTGGTTTGACTTGTCTGCACGGTGAATTCGGAATCATACATTTTGTTTTAAGTTCAGATTTTCACAGTAGTAAATTTACGTCAAATAAAAATGAAAATAAATTCTACTGGAAAAAATTCAGAAATTTGACAGAACATTTACAACTTAAATAAACCAGTGAATGTGGCGGTACTGCTTTTTTCATTTTTTCAAATACTGTGACTGGTTTAACAGTAACAGCTGATGGGGTGACTGCTCTGAATGTAACTTAATGGTTGTGATTCTAAAACATCAGATGTAGAGAGGTCTTGGACAAATCTCAGAGATGTAACTGATTGCCAACTTCTCCACAGAAACAAACCCAACAGACCACAGTGTGTGTGTGTTCATTCAGAGAAACTGTGTTAGATACATCAGAGGCACTTCAACCCCCTTTTCTGTGCTGCAAAATTAACAAAACAGAAAAAAATAAATCAGACCTTTATTGTAATTATTTTGGCTTCAAGTTTCAACCCCACCCAGATTCCCCTGAAAAGAACGAAATGGAACAAAAAACACAGGAGTCCACCATGGCCCAACTACAACAGAGCAGAGGACAACACAAAAACGCCGTTATCTCCATGATCTCTACTTGGATCAATTCAGTAAAACCCAGACCTGGTCCAGTCGGGACAGATTTACTCACATCCAGGACTGAAGAGGATTCAGTTAAGGCTGAAAACTTTGATGCCAAGGAATGAAACAGAAGATGTTTTAAAGGGAGAATGATGCAGTGTCTTTAAGGCTTTCACATACTGAGACAAACCACAATTAAATGAACTTTCAATAAATATTCACATCCAGTACGACATCCTTATTTGAGAGAAATGAATTGCTTTTACAGTTTTTGAGAAATTTTTACTTGCAATAAAATAACAAAGAATCAATAAGAAACAGAGCTGCAATGATTAATCAATTAGTTGTCAATTACAACAAGAACTATTTTGATAATTGGTTTCAGTAACAGAATTGATCCAGATTCTTAAATGTGCTTATTTTCTATTGCATTTCCTATTTTTCTTTCTCTTTAAAGACACTAAAGTGAGTTTCTTTGGATTATTGACTAAACAAGATGTCAGGGATGTGAGGGAAAATGTTTACACTCATTTCAGGTTTTTTTTTTGTATTTTAAACATCAAACAACAGTAAGGTAATCAACACAATAACTAACAGTGAAATAACTGTTCAGCTCACAGCCATGATATACTCACATCCAGTGCAAGAGAAAGTGAACACTGCAGCTCTTATGACCATGAAATCATTTATAGACATGGTTTGAGTAAATATCAGTGTATGATTAGGGCTCAGCAGTAAATACAGTGAATGGCATTAATGGGGGCGTTTGCACTTTAATCAATGTGAAAATGATTAAATCCAGATCAGTGTTTCCTCTCTTTAGCCTCCCTGTTTGTTAACTGTTTGGAGTTCACAGAAACAGAAAAAAACCTTTTCAATACTGTTTCATTTTTGGCCACATAACATAGCCCTATCTGTGATTAAAAAAAAACAGACAAAAATATCCAATACAGAATGAAAACAAAGTGCAGCAGAAATCTGTCCCCGACTGGACTGAGGACGCCCTCACGTGTGTCAGTTTTCAGGCAGGTTTGTTTGGGTTTTTTGTTTTATGTGGAGGACGCTTCAGGGAAAAAAAAAAAAAACAAAAAAACAAAAAACAGAAAAAAAGATTAAAACTGATAAAAAATAAAAATTAAAAAAAAAAGAACCCCACCACAGCTGAGAGAGAGCTGGGTGAAAACCCAAACTACTCTCCCACCAAAAAGAAAAGAAAAATAAGTGAAGAATCTGAATCCTGTGTAGAAACCACAACCTTTATATTCCCTCTACAATTATGTACAATTAGACTTTTTACAGGTAAAGCAGTGACTTCTCACAGCCTGGTGTGTGTGTTGGAGAGTGTTTGTGTATGTGTGCGTGTATGTATGAGGGTGAGTGTGTTTCAGGTGGAGGTGCTCTTGGTGAGGTTGGGGTAGAGGACCGCGGCCATCACGGCAACCATCACAGCGACGACCGGCATCCAGGGGCTCCAGCCGCTCTGTCAACAACAAACGAAGAAAAAACAAATGGAGAATGGAGAAGAGGTTAGTCTGATATTCATAAACATCAACAAGCCGAAAGAGACGATGGAGGACACACAGAGACACCATGTCCACAATAAGACGCACAACACAGTTAAGACGTCTGTGCACAGAAAAATGGAACCTTCCACACATCAATATTTTGGTATGGAAGAGTAATGTATTTTGTCTGTAGGGGGCAAGAGTTTCACAGATTTACTTAAAAATAAAATAAAAAAATAAAATTTAAAGGAAAAAAAAAAAAAACTGGGTGTAGCTTAATAATATCCCTGCCCCACAATACCCCTCCTACTGACTGATAACCTGCCTAGTCAGGAATGGGCTTTATGTACAGCCCCACTACTTCCTGAACTTAAAGCAGCTCCTTTATTTCATGGTTTTCATTATTGGACACACTGATTAATCCAGGTGTGCCTGACCACAGTAGTCACAACAAAAAGTTGCAGGCACACCTGGATTAAAACAGAAGCCACTTTTACACAGAGATCCCAGAAAAAAGGCAAGATGGTGATCCCACCTTTTTTCCACCATTGACTGATTTACACAGCAAAGCCAAAGGCGTAACAAAGGTGAGACAGGCTGGACTTTTACACAGCGGACCTGCGTTCCGGAATCAAAAGGCCAGTGATGCAGCCCTCATTTTTAAATCCCCATGATGCGGGAGAGACAGCAGGCGTATAAGGAGACACTGGCATGGATTCTGCGGCCTGCCGCTGCCAGCTTTCTGCCCCGGGGGAAAATGGCATGTAGCTGCAAAATCATGTCAGTGCCTCCATGGTCACCTGCTGTCTCTCCCACGCTGGGGATTGCCATCACCAAAACGTCACACCTTAGTTGTGGAACAGGAGGTGTTCCTTTCACATTGCGTTCTGAACTCATGATCCCATCTTTATCATGGCTCTTGTTACTACTTCCAGAGGCATTACAAAGCTGCGATAAAGGTGGGACCAAATGATCCCACCATCTCGTTTACAGACGACGTTCCAGAATAAAGGCGAAATATTCCCGCAACAGAAGTGTTGTGTAAAAGGGGCTAGTGTGTCCAATAATGAAAGACAGTAAATAAAAGAGCTGCTTCAACTTCAGTAAATAGTGGGGCTGTACATAAAGCCCAATAATGTTGAATTTCAAATGAAAGTACACCAGATTAAACTAAATTACTGTCCTTTTTGGGCAGTTCAGTCAAATATTATTCTGCCCAAGTCTTAATTTTTAATCACACTTCGACAAATCAGGGGAACGGTCAGCCTAAAATTAATGCACAATGACCAGTGTTTTTCAGTTTAAAAATTTGTTTAATCATAAAATATACACTATTTTATTTTGTCTAGTGCATATTGTACAAATTGCTTGTTGTAATTGTGTTTAAAATAGTGTTTTAATGCATATTTAGGAACAAACATGGATATGCAATATTTATAATTTTTCCCTGCTACTTTATCTTATATTGGCATTGAGCAACTGTAACACAGTTTCCTCTTGGATTAATAAAGTAATCTGAATCTAAAATATTTTCTTTTAATGTTTTTTGGTTTTTAATGTTTTTTTTTGTTGCATCCTTTTCAATATACAGGTCTTATTTTTGTTTTAAAATTGTTTAACATCCTATTTTTTCCACTTTCAAATGGGAAAAACTTTAATATCAAAATATCTGTAAAAATCACTTCTAACTCAAGTCAAACTGGCAACTTCTCCTACATTTATTTTTCTGTTCAACCTGCTAGTACAAAATTGTGAACATATATAGTCATTCTCAAAATTATTCATGCCCTTGCCATTTTTGTGATTTTTGTTTTTGTGATGAAATGAGTTTCCTCAAGTTTGTTTGTGACTTACAGGTGATACACAAGTGAGGGAATAGCAACAAATGATACTTGAAGAAATACTTTATTTCAGGAGTATTTTACTTATGGATTTCCAGAAAATGCCATGTTCAAAATGATTCATACCCTAAGTTTACTAAGTCCAATGTCTTTTCTTAATAGTCTATGGAGTAGCCTTGGTTCTTGATGATGGTTCCTAATAGTGTCCACAGGTTCTCTTATGTTTCTTGTGGGATTTTGGTCCACTCTTCCTTGGCCTTGGCCTCCAGCTGGATCTGGTTGGATGGTCTCCTACCCATCAATCTGGTCTTCAGCTCCCTCCATAGATTCTCTGTATGATTTAGGTCTGGACTTTGACTGGGCAATGTCCTTGAACTGCTCTTGCACTACCTTGGCGGTATGCATGGGGTCAGTGTCCTGCTGGGACATCCAGTCAGGACCAATCTGGAGTTTCTCGGCAGACGCTTTCACATTGTCATTCAGGATGTTGGCATAGTCATGTTAAATTCATGATGTCTTGTAACTTGATGATGTTTCAAGTGCCAGTAGCAGAGAAGCATCCTAGCATTATAGGTTATAACCATAGCATTTATGTTGCCACCACCATAACAAAGATATGAGGGTATCACGAGCAACCATCCAGCAAGTACTGCACCAAGGAGGTCTCCATGGATGCAGACCCAGGAAGATGCCGCGACTCAGGATGAAACATAAGGAGGCTGGTCTGGCATTTGCTAGAGCTCTTCTTAACCAAGATCCAAGCTTTTGGTCATCAGTCCTGTGATCTGATGAAACAAAGATGGAGTTGTTTGGCTGCATGGATGTTGCCTACATCTGGAAAAAGCAAGGAGAAGCATACGAGCTGAAGAACACAGTCCCAACCATCAAGCATGGTGGTGGCAACATCATACTATGGGGTTGCTTTTCTGCTAGTGGTACCGAGAACCTCATCAAGATACAAAAAATGAAAAAGGAGGATTATATCAAATTCCTGGATGACAACATGAAAGCATCTGCTGAGAAACTCCAGATTGGTCCTGATTGGACGTCCCAGCAGGACACTGACCCCATGTATACCACCAAGGTAGTGCAGTAGTGGTTCAAGGATATGGTCCAGTCAAAGTCCTAGCCTAAATCATATAGAGAATCTGTGGAGAGAGCTGAAGACCAGAGGGATGGGTAAGAGACCATCCAACTGGACCCAGCTGGAGGCTTTGGCCCAGGAAAAGTGGACCAAAATCCCAAAAACAAACAAACAAAAAAAATCACTAAAAAATGGCAGGGGTAGAAATAATTTTGAGGACAACTGTGTAAACATATCTCTGACAAATTTGGTTCACGTGTCCAAAACGTTAAACTGTAAATTTTATTTTAAATATTTAGTGTAACTGTACAGTCTAGTCTAATAAAGTGCAACTAAAATTTACAAAAAAATCACATGGCAGCAAAAAATGCCACTCAGGTGAGTTAATGGCAAAATTGTAAGTATAGTTTAAGTCTTCTAAGTAATAAAAACCATCACCAAATATGAACATAAACAAAAAAATAAGACAAAAACATGGGTCCACAGTGTCCCTTGTTTCCTACAGGACAAACATGAGCCATGTTTTCTCTGATGAGTTTTCATTGGTTTTTAGTTTTCATTTACACAGATAAAACCATCTGAAGGATGAGTTCAGAGCTGCTGTGAATGTGTATAGACCATTTACCAACAATAAGTAAAAGACACAACAATCCGCAACAGTTTTTAAACAAATGTGTAGATTTTCAAGTGGACAGACGTCTCAACAAACATGTCTTGAATGAAACTTGGACATCTTGGTTTAGAGTCTGAAGCCCCTCAAGTCCCTAAAAATGAGTGCTTTCCTTGTACTTTTATGGATTAAGTATTTCTAATATTTTGAATCAGTCTTCAACCAAACTCTGTCTCTCTGAGTCTGTTGGAATTTGTTGCGCTTTCTATGTATTTTTGTGACACAAGTTAAGACCAAAATACAGACTTCATTAATGGAGTATTGTGCATTGAACACAATCAAGAATTAAGAAGCTCTTGATTAATACACACTTTGAAAAAAAAGAAACCACAACTCAATACCAAATACAAAATTTTAGGGACTTAAGAGGCTCCAATAAATAGACAAAAAAGAGTAAATAGGAGGGAAGAAAGTGCCAGAGAAAATGAGGCCGAGGAGTTAACCCCTGAGTAGAAAAACTGAAAAGATAAAAACAGACCGGCTTTCCAAAACATCGAGCAACTGGAAACACTGGTCAAATAAACATACAAGCAGCAAACAGATGGCAAAGACACATAACAGAAAACATGAAGGACCAGAGGCTGAAAAGAAGAAAGAACAAACAAATGCATGTAGTTACAAGAGAGATGGATGATGTGAACACACCTGGAAAATAAAAAAAACATGAATCAAGCAGGAAACAGGATGCATAAGAATCAAGGAAAAGAATAAATGATGCAACAGAAACATGACAGATGAGAGACTGAGGAAAGCAGAGAAAGAGGAAGACTAGTTGCACAGGCTTACACCACAATGACTTTCATTATTGTAAAAAAAAAAAGTGCCATTTTTCTTACATCTGAATCAAATATCACATTCTAATATGGATAATTAACCCATTAAATCAGTAACAATCCAAAGCCGTGGACTGAAGATGCAACTAACTATAAATAAACCAACTAAATGGGAGATTTTTAAAAAGGAATGCCGTTCTTTTCTATCATCCTTCATTCAATTCTTCATTTCCTCTCCATCAAACACCACAACAACCATGTTTTGTTGGTTTACTTTGACTTGTACATTCTTTTTAACAGTGGTTGCTTAAAGCAGAGCTTCCCAAACACTTTCAGCTCAAGAGCCAAAGGAGAAATTTTGTTTCCCCAAGACCATGTATTTGCTAAAAAATACTGTCAGAGCCAGTGCTGACTCTGACCACATGACTGGCTAATACACATTAGGGTTCTAATAAGCAAAGAAAGCAGGAGGTGATGCCTTTAAAAGCAGACAGGAGAACAGAGGCAGAAGAGCGTAGCCAACAGCCATGCAGACACAAAACCACGATGAAGATGATGTTGATGATGAAACCAAAGGGAGGTGATGAAGGTGTCCTGCCACTCAGAATTCAGGGCTCAGTGTTCATTTATCAGCGGACAACAGTTCTGTCCAACGCTGAGCTTTGATTTTCATCCTGTGTTTTTAATTTGTTACTAAGCATAAGGCCAAAGGTGATATATTTATATTTATTATAATATATTTAGCTAAACTAAATATGACAATGAACCAATGCAGTGACTAAACTGTCCAATCAGTTACTGCATGTTCTGACCCTTCGTGAGGGTACACAGCTGCCTACATTTCAAAGAGAAATATTTAGACCTTTTTGGAAATCATAGTTAATAGAACAAACACCAAATTTACAGCAAACAAATTTTAAAATTAAGCTTTTTTCATTGTAATCAAATTAGTTTGGATCATCTCTTCAGAATTTTAAATCCAGAACAAATTGTGTTCGGGATAGTTGTGTTGTTTATGTTAAAATTGTTTTATTTCTTTTACTATTCTGGAAATTCCATTGTGACATTAGATTTTATGGAGCTAATTTAAGACTTAGACAATTGTGAATGTCACTGATGGTATTTGAAGCCAACATTTCATTGGCTGCAGCTTCTCAAATGTAAATATTTGACATTCATCCAATATATATCTGGCTTTGGTTTCAGTCCATCACCCTTGGTATCTCATTACGTAATACAAAATCAGAAGAATTTGGGAAGAGTGGAAACTTTGAAGCTATACAATTTCCTTCTGAAAAATGTGACCCTGAATTCATCTGAGCAGGACACTGTTTTCATCACAGACGTCTTTCTGCTCAGAGATGAGACTGACAGACTTATGTCATGTTGGTGTGTACCTTTCTACCACAACTGGCTGAAAAACCAGTAGAGCAGAGCCAGGACAAGGCCCATGAATATGGCTTGGACAGGCTGCAATATGGAGGGCTATAGGGGGCAGGGAGAAAGGGGAGAGGGAGGAGAAATCAGCTGCAAATCAACCAAAAACCAACATGGAGGGTGGAGCAGCTACAGCCAGGGAAGGCACATTGGTTTCATCTACTCTGCAGCACACAACAGCCACATTCAAAAAACACCACAGAAAAAGTCCACAGGTGGACTTCCTGTAAGCGCTCAGACGGCTGACTAGGGTTTACATTAAGAAGGAGCGCTCATACCTGATATTTTACAAAACAAAGGGACCAAACACAAGCTTCTTTATGAAAAAAATGCTTTGCTTTTTTTTTTAATCAGCAAAACTCTGAAGAAACATGTAATGTTTTCAATTTTTCTGTACCAATCATCACAATCAGGACTGGTTAAAAACTGAACTACAACAGTGCAGAAAAACTTAATTGTTTTGGGAAAAACAAGATGAAAAAACAGGGAGGGTCAACTAGGAGAGTCAGGAGAGCAGAATTCCCTTTAATGTTGTCAAAATGCATTTAAAAGTTGTTTGGGTTGAAGTTGTATGAGGCAGATATCCATCGCCATAGTCCACCTACAGTAGAAGGGGGTCAGTTTTTTAAAGCAGGGATGAATACTGACAAACAGATAAACACTAATCCTGAGGAAGCAGCAAAACACATTTTAGACAGCCAAGAAACTATGTCTAAATTTTTATGATGGAAAACTGAAGCTGTTGTATATATTCCTATATTTGTGACACTCTAAGATGGTAGGAAAGTTTCAGCAAAACTAGAAACTGTAATCTTGTTTAACTCTAAGAGCTCACTGAATACCTTTATTATAGCAGAATCTACAACCTGCATCTGCAACTTCATGACTCCATGATACAATGTATTTTGTAATATTAGAAAAGATCACATTTTTGATTTGAGACTTAAAAGATAATTACACAATCATTGGCATCCACTAATCAAGTATGTATCTAATCTGCCCTCTAGTACTGTGGGACACAGTGCTAGATCCTTTGCCTTATGACAGACCACCTTGTAGACAGTACCATTGTCATGTTTGTTTGGCAGTTGCCTGGTGGTATTACAATATAGATGCCACACCACCCCGACCAGCATCCATCCCAGTGGGGTTTATTTTCCAATAGTAACCAGCTTTGTGAAAATTAAATTACTTATCAAACAGGTATTTCAAAAAAGAAATTAAAAATTGAACAACATATATTCATTAAAAAAAAAAAAAAAGAATTCAATTGCTTCTGCTGAATAAAGCAGTTGATTATATTCTAAGGTTTCCCATACAAACTTCAAAAACCACTTTACATAGCATTCCTTCATCAGTTCTTCTGGTGCATTTGGTTTGTTCCTCAGCCAAAAAAGAAAATGTATCAAAAAACACCATGTAGTCAAATGCATAACATTAAAAAATGAAAAACATTTATTTATGTATTTGGCTGTTGTCAAGTCCATATTCTTTTGGATATGCCCTGCATTTTTCAATCATCATGACGACTTTATGAATACACTGAGGGAGACCAAATATTAAAGAAAAGACTGTTTAAAATGCTATAGTGTTCACAAGAAATGATCCTCTTTCATTCAGACACAAAGCTCTGCTGGGAAGAAGGTTAAATTCAACACAACTCAAAACTGAACACACAAACACAAGGTGACGGTTGTAACCAGAGTGTAGTCATAAACTCACAGAGCTGGTCTTGTCCTGCAGTAGTTTCAGACTGCTTCTACACTGCTCCAGCTCCTGGTGGATGTTCAGCTTCTCCTTCTCTGTTCTCTCATAACGCTGACGGAGATCCAGCAGCTGAGACTGTGTGTCTTCATACTGCACAAATACACACACATACACACCTATTAAAACCTCTGAAATACAGTTAGAAGCAGAATTATTGAATCTCCAAGCAAATGTTGCTAAATGGCCAATACTAGTGATAAAAAAAAATCCATTTCAATCATACCATCATTTAAAGACAACTTATTCAAATACTCCTTTGTACTGAAACAAGATATTTTATCAAAACTTGTCAACATTTTTTAATAATCCTACATCACCCACCAGAAGAATTATTGAACCCCCTCCCTCTACCCATTAACCCCCAACATCTATTTTACTCAATATCTGACCTATTTTAAACATTGCCAACGTTAAATGATTGTTTGCTAATATAGTCTACAGCTCAGAATTAATCCTGGTCCTATTTAATTGTTTGTTCTTCTTCAGTTAGGTTCATATTGCCACCATACCTAAGTCAAAGGAGCTGTCATTAGAGCTCATAAGAGTGACTGAATTCCACAAGGACGGAAAAGGGTACAAGACCGTAGCTAAGACATTAAATGTACCTAGAGATACAGTTGCAAACATCATTAGAAAGTTTAAGACCAATGGTACTGTGGCAAACCTACCAGGACATGGCAGAAAAATAGGACCAATGGCCCTGTAGCTTACCGGCCAAATGAAAACCTTTGGGAAATGTATCCAGATGCCATTTATTATCACCCAGTTATGTGTATTTATTATATTGCAGATATAGCCGATGTTTTGGTCATATTCCAATCAGATCTGTAAAAAATTCAAATTCCAACTTGATATCATTGATACTTACTGATTTATTGTATCAATCCACTTCCTATCTGATATAATGGGAACATTTTTCAAAGTGGCACCAAATCCAGAATCAGATCCAGATCAAAATAATTTCAATACCTTGTGTTGACATCATCATACAGAAGCTGTATACCAAGTTTGAACTCAATCAGAACTGTAGTTTCGGAGATAACGACAATTGAAAATTTTTCCCCGTAAGAGCCCATGTTAAATTTTCCATAAGTTCCCGGATCCAGAAGAAGATCCTGATCAGCATATGGCCATTATGTTTTGGTCATCTCCCCATCAGGCCTGTAGTGTAGAAATTTCAACTTGATATCATTTATATTTACTGAGTTATTGCATCGATCCACTTCCTATCCCTTATAATAGGGACATTTTTCAAAGTCGCAGCAAATCCAGAATGAGATCCAGAGCCAAATAATTTCACTAACTTTTGTTGACATCATCATAAAGAAGCTGTATACCAAGTTTGAAGTCAATCGGAATTGTAGTTTCAGAGAAGAAGACGATTGAAATTTTTGTAACGGACGACAGATGACGACGACAGACGACGACGACGGACGCCGCATGACAACAATAGCTTACGGCCTGTCGGCCGGTCAGCTAAATAGGAAAATTATCCCTGCTACTGCAAGATGGCTTGGAAGACAAGTGAATAAAAAACCCAGACTTACTGCCAAGAACTTGCAGGAAGAGCTGGTAAGAGCAGGGACTGATGTTTCTGTTGATACAGTATGGTGCACATTACACAAGCAAGGTCTACATGCCAGGACCCCCAGATGTATACCCCTCTTGACCACCAGGCACAAAAAAAGCTGACCCCAGTATGCCAAAACCCATCTGGATAAGCCTCAGAAGTTCTGTGACTCTGTTTTATAGTCAAGAGACAAAACTGGAGCTCCTTGACTCAATGGATCGGCGCTAGGTTTTGAGGAAGAAAAATGAAGCCTATGTGGTGAAGAACATTCTACCCACAGCGAAGCATGGGGGAGGCTCAGTGATGCGTGGAGATGTTTTGCTTCCTCAGGTATGGGAAACCTTCAGCATGGAGAAGGGACAATGAATTCTTATATGTATCGGGAAATTCTGGAGACTGTGATGCCCTGAGTGAGAAAGCTTTGGCTTGGATGTAACTGGTTGCTACAGCAGGATAATGACTGAAAGCACCGTTCAAAGTCCACCCAAGTCTGGTTCAAGAAGAGGTCATGGAAGGTTTTGAAATGGCCCTCGCAATCACCTGACCTTAACCTAGTGAAAATCTTTGGTGGAACTTGAAGAAGGTGGTTGCAAGGCAACAAAACTTGACAGAGCTTGAATAAAGTTTTTCAAAGTCAAAGTCATCTTTATTGTCAGTTCTGCCATGTACATTGAATACAGAGAGAGCTGAAATTACTGGACTCTAAGGCCCCACAGTGCAGTAAACATAAAGTGCAAATAACACGGAAAAGTGCAAAGTGCAAATAACATAGAAGAGTGAGAAGGTAAATATAAAAGAGTGCAATAGAGGAGTAACAAAGAAAAAACAAGGTGCATCACTTGCACTAACGTGGCGATGGTTTGGGGGGGGGGGGGGGGGGGGGTGTTAGAGTCCTGAGTGTGAGTGTGTGAGGGGGGGTAGAGCAGGGAGGGAGTTCAGCATTCTGATAGCCTGGTGGAAAAAGCTGTCTTTCAGTCTGCTGGTCTTAGCCCTGAGGCTTCACAGTCTCCTCCCTGATGGCAGGAGGCTGAAGAGGCTATGAGACGGGTGGGTGGGGTCCTTTATGATGTGGACGGCTTTTCGGGTGAGGCGGGTGTTATAGATGTCCTGAAGGGAGGGGACAGGGGCTCCAATGATCTTCTCAGCTGCTCTCACTACACGCTGGAGGGTCTTTTTGCAGGATGCGGTGCAGGCACCGAACCACACAGTGATGCAGCTGGTCAGGACACTCTGGATGGTGCCTTTGTAAAAAGTGTGCATGATAGGGGCTGGGGCTCTGGCTCTCCTAAGTTTGCGGAGGAAGTATAGGCGTTGCTGGGCCTTTCTGGCCAGTGATGCGGTGTTTATAGACCAGGAGAGGTCCTCCGAGATGTGCACACCCAGGAACTTGGTGCTGCTCACCCTCTCCACAGCAGCACCATTGATAGTCAGAGGAGCATGCTGGGTGTGCACTCTCCTGAAGTCCACCACCATCTCCTTTGTCTTATCCACATTCAAGGACAGATTATTGTCCCTGCACCACATCACCACGTGGCTCACCTCACTCCTGCAGTGGGTCTCGTCGTTATTGCTGATCAAACCCACTACAGTTGTGTCGTCCGCACAACTGTATTTTGATCTTGATAGTGGATCTGTAGTGGATCGATGCAATAACTCAACTGTAATTGATCTGTTTCTGAGTGGTTTGCATCATCAAAAGTCCTTTTAGTGTCATACAGTTTGGCGAAGGACAAAATTTGCATGGAGGTTCAATAATTCTACTTCCAACTGTACATCACTAACTGCACATCCACAATGGTATTTCACATCCTGTCAGGAAGTGTTCTTGCATCATTTTCAACTATGTAAAACAAATGACTGACTCCTTCCATTGTGCCAAGTGACAGGTTTGCTTTTCAGTCCTGTTTAGTCATATTAACAGTCCATTGTCATATATACTGTTGACCATGTCATCTTGATTGGTAGACCATGGGTTCAGCTGTTTTGCAAACTACTTGTAAGGAAGAACTCAGTGTGTCCATTTTGTTGGGATGCCCTTAGGGATCCATTTTGGGTCCAATGTTGTTCTCCATGTACAAACTTGGTGAAAACTTATAAATCGCCGCTTTCCATTTGTATTCTGATGACATTTATCTAATGTTCATCTGCTTCAGTTGAACACACTCTGGAATTTCTACAGTTTGCTCCTGATATTGTTCAGACAAATTCAAGTTCATGATTTTCTCAAATGGTAGGATAACATACAATCTCCTCAAGACTAAAATTGCTGTACCGGTGCTATTATTGATTAAAACTTACTACACAATGAGGGTTTGGTTCATAAACAGGAACTAAAACTGGGTCTCTCCAGGAACAAATCATGTTTTTAGCTTACCGACTGACAGGCCGTAAGCTATTGTCGTCATGCGGCGTCCGTCGTCATCTGTCATCGTCTGTTAGAAAACTTTCAATCGTCTTCTTCTCTGAAACTACAATTCTGGTTCACTTCAAACTTGGCATACAGCTTCTTTATGATGATGTCAACAAAAGTTAGTGAAATTATTTGGATCCAGATCTCATTCTGGATTTGGTGCCACTTTGAAAAATTTCCCCATTATAAGACATAGGAAGTGGATCGATGCAATAACTCAGTAAATATAAATGATATCAAGTGTAAATTTCTACAGTCCAGCCCTGATGGGGAGATGACCAAAACATAATGGCCACATGCTGATCAGGATCTTCTTCTGGATCCGGGAACTGACGGAAAATTTCACATGGGCTCTTATGGGGAAAAAACTTCAGTCGTCTTTTTCTCCAAAACTACAGTTCTGATTGACTTCAAACTTGGTATTACAGCTTCTTTATGATGATGTCAACACAAGGTATTCAAATTATTTCGATCCGGATCTGATTCTGGATTTGGTGCGACTTTGAAAAATTTTCCCATTATAACAGATAGGAAGTGGATTGATACAATAAATCTCTAAGTATCAATGATATCAAGTTGGAATTTGAATTTTTTACAGATCTGTTTGGAATATGACCAAAACATGGGCTATTTCTGTAATATAATAAATACACATAACTGGGTGATAATAAATGGCATCTAGATACATTTCCCAAAGGTTTTCATTTGGCCGGTAAGCCACAGGGCCAGTGGTCCTATTTTTAGCTTACTGGCCGACAGGCCGTAAGCTATTGTCGTCATGCAGCGTCCGTCGGCGTCAGCGTTGTCATCTGTTGTCATCTGTTACAAAAACTTCAATCGTCTTCTTCTCCGAAACTACAATTCCGATTGACTTCAAACTTGGTATACAGCTTCTTTATGATGATGTCAACAAAAGTTAGTGAAATTATTTGGATCTGGATCTGATTCTGGATTTGGTGCCACTTTGAAAAATGTCCCCATTATAAGCGATAGGAAGTGGATCGATGTAATAACTCAGTAAATATAAATGATATCAAGTGTAAATTTCTACAGTGCAGCCCTGATGGGGAGATGACCAAAACATAATGGCCACATGCTGATCAGGATCTTCTTCTGGATCTGGGAACTTGCGGAAAATTTCACATGGGCTCTTATGGGGAAAACATTTCAATCGTCTTCTTCTCCCAAACTCCAGTTCTGATTGACTTCAAACTTAGTATACAGCTTCTGTATGATGATGTCAACACAAGGTATTGACATTATTTCCATCCAGATCTGATTCTGGATTTGGTGCGACTTTGAAAAATGTTCCCATTATAACAGATAGGAAGTGGATTGATACAATAAATCAGTAAGTATCAATGATATCAAGTTGGAATTTGAATTTTTTACAGATCTGATTGGAATATGACCAAAACATGGGCTATTTCTGTAATATAATAAATACACATAACTGGGTGATAATAAATGGCATCTGGATACATTTCTCAAAGCTTTTCATTTGGCCGGTAAGCTACAGGGCCATTGGTCCAATTTATTTAAGCTTACCGGCCAACAGGCCATAAGCTATTGTCGTCATGTGGCCTCTAGCATTGCTGTTGTCTGTCATCGTCTGTCATCTAATTTTCTCCTATATGTATGCCCCAGCGAATCCATGTTACTGGCTCTCCTTCTTCCCCGGAGTCTCTGTGCTTTATCGGCTCACAGGTTTTCCCAGGATCATCAAATGTTTTCCCATGGATCAACTCCGGACCTGCTGCTGTGGTCCTGCCTCTCTGCTGCCTTTTTCATCATCACTCACTCAACCATATAGTTGTGATAGTGCTTATCACATAGTTCCACTGATGGTAGAGGTTTCTATTATTTGTGGTAACTCCCCCTCTAAACACCTGCCTGTACTTTTCATCCACAGCTGTAGTCAACTGTAAGACTGAACCTCAGAGTGGGCTAACTAAAACAAACCTGAGGTCCAGCAACTTGGTCTAAGTATTGTGGACTGCTGATTCCAGCATCCATATTGGCAACACTACTGATGATGTGTCCCAAAATTGACATCCTTCCCATGTCTAAGATACAACTCCCTTCCCCCTCTCAACATCAAGGTAAACCTTATGTGCATACCATCTATTGACACAATGGATGGTTTAACATGATGTCTAATGTTTCATGATTGTGTTGTGGTACATCCACTGTTGGTGCTTATATTTGTAGTGATAGTATGCTCACTGTTAAGACTTGTATTTGTAGTAGTAGGGGTGAAACGATTCCTCGAGTTATTTGAGTACCTTCATCACAAAATTTGATCAAGGAATTTTCTCTGCTTCAAGGAATCGCTTATTTAATTGTAAAGCTCATAGCACGGCATTTCGTACGGACTACTTAATGGAGCACAACGCGCTTATGTCACTCACGTAAAGGAAGATGACCGAGGACGCGGAAGTGTTCGGTTGAAGCGGCGGAAGGACGGAAGAGGTGAGCATAGACAGTTGAGTGAATACAGCAATGATAACGAAAGACAAAAAAAAAAAAAAACACAGTAAAAAACAGAAAATGTCCAAAGTGTGGAAGCATTTCAGACTGAACAGCAAGGCAAACACCGTGACATGTATCCATTGTAACACGGTCCTTCTATACCACAACAGCACATCTCCGATGTAGTATCTTCTCCTAAGACACCCAGAATGGAGCAGAGGACCCGAGATGAAAATAAAATTAATGTAGCACAAATCTATGAGAGTAACGTTAATGTACCTTACTAACATAACGTTAGCCCTGTGGAGGGCTAGGTTTCTGTTAATTGTGGCTACTGTCGGATGTGTGGCTAGTTTATTACAATTGTGACAAGCATAGATTTAGGCAGCGAGCCATGCACCCTCGATTTGCACGGTTAATTTTCCAAAAGCATGGCCAAAATGGTGCACAGCTTGGTTAAAGTTTTCTCTTACCTTGTCACAGCCTAATTTTGGTAAAATCCAACTACTTTTTCCAAAACACTTTTGTTGTCTTTTAAGCTCACCACAGAAATTCATTTATTTTTCTTTCAGGTCAGGTCTGTGACATGGTCCTGAGTGGAACATGTATTTCTGAATCATATTTATATCCAGCAACACAACGCTAACAGTAGCTGATGTGGAACTGCAGCTAATGGGTTTTCAAATATGTTGATTTACTTTGAAATATTGATCAATGTCCCTCCAGACATTCATTGTCCATTACCTTTTCAGCTGTTGAGCAAACAGGATTTGTCAGATTCCTTATATTGATGTGATGTTCAACAAATCTAAGTGACATTATCCTTAGCAAGAACAACATTTGACCTCCCAACCCTGGGAAAGACATCAGAGGAAAATGGGCCTCGTGTGAAAGCAATCCATGCCCTCATTGAAGCTCAAAGTCAGTTGAACAATTTGGAACACTTTTTAAACCAGACTTCTGAGCTATTTTGTTGAAACGAGGTTCCTTTGTGTTTCATAAAACATAAAGATATGACCCAGTTTGACTGAGGATTCAATAACAGTAAGAACATTGTAATAAATAACCCAAACTGTGCTATTTATGGGCAAAATAGTAGAACGTATACATCTGTGTGTACGTGCCCGCACGCACCTCTCTATGTAATGTGTGTGTCTGTGTGTGTGCATTCATTCATCCATGCGTATGCGCATGGGCGTGCATGCCTCTCTCTGCAATGTGTGTGTCGCTGTATGTTTCTGTCTGTATGTCTGTGTGCATGCATATCTTTTTCTGTAGTGTGTGTACCTCTCGCTACAGTGTGTGTGCGCACATACAGGTGTGTGTGCATGAGTACCTCTAGCTGCAGTGTGTGTGTATGTGTGGGTGTGCATGTGTGAGTACCTCTCTCTGCAGTGTGTGTGTGCGGGCCTGGGCCTGATCCAGCTGGCTTTTCAGCCTGCTTGCATCCTGAAGGTGTTGGTTCTCCAGCGAACCCAGTTTGTCCTGTAGAACCTCCTCCCTCTTCTCCAGAGATTCCAGACTGCTGCTGAGGACCAGACTCTGCTCCCTGGTGCTGCTCAATGAACACACACAAATGCACATCACTTATCTGTGAACATGTATCTGCCATAACAACAGCATGTTTTCAAAGAAACCCCATCATATCAAACAGCCTCTCCAAATCTCCAAAAGAGATTGAAGACAAGTTATTGCATTGTACTTGAACATCCTCAACAAACATGAGGCAATGCAGGGCAAGGCAGATTTATTTATATAGCACAATTAATACATAGGGCAATTCACAGTCCTTTACAAAAATGGAAAAGAGACAAGTTAAAAACACACAATTACAATTAAAACATAATCAACAGAACATATGTAATAAGCAATTAAAATAAAGAAAAAGAGAAGAGGGCAGATAGAACAATTTTAGTTGTTCCATGCACAGCTGAACATAGCTGTTTTCAGCCTGGACTTAAACACTGGTAGAGTCCTGTCTCGCATCATCAGACAGCTTGTTCCAGAGTTTAGCTGCATGGAAATGAAAGAAAGCTTTACCATGTTTAGTTCTGTCTCTGGGCACCACAAAAGACCCATCTCGGAGGTTCTCAGGGTCTGAGATGGTTCATATGGGACCAACACGTCAGAGATGTACTTCGGTGCTAGACCATGGAGAGACTTACACACGAGCAGAGCAGATTTAAAGTCTATTCTCAGAGCAACAGGAAGCCAGTGCAGACCTGAGCACAGGACTAATATGGTCGTACTTCTTGGTTCTAGTCAGGACCTGAGCAGCAGCACTCTGGATGTACTATAGCTGTCTTATAGCTCTTTTGGAGAGTCCAGTGAGAAGGCCATTACAGTAGTCTAACCTGCCAGAGATAAATGCATGGATAAGTCTCTCTATGTCTGGTTTAAACAGTAAACCTTTGATTCTAGCAATGTTTTGAGATGGTAAAAGGTTGATGATGTTATTGATTAAATGTGGCTTTTAAAGTTTAGGTCTGACTCCATTGTTACTCCTAGATTTCTAACCTGATTATTAGCTTTTAAAGTAAGAGATTCAAGATGACTGCTGACACTTTCTCTTGGTTTTTGTGGGTCAAAGACAATAACTTCAGTCTTGTCTGAGTTTAGTTGGAGAAAGTGGTTTTGCATCTACAGTGATCTGTTGGAGGCAGTAACAGAGTGAGTCCACGGGCCCATATTCGCCTGCTGTCAGCAAGATGTAAATCTGAGTGTTGTCTGCATAGCTGTGGTATGACACGTTATTACTGCATATTACTGGCAGGGGGGGCAAAACATAAAGACTGAACAAGAGGGGTCCCATGATGGACCCCTGGGGGACCCCAAAGGTCAATGCCATTTGGTCTGACACACAGTTTCTGATTTGAACAAAGCACTTCCTGTCCTCAAGATAAGACTTGAACCATTTCAGGGCAGGACCAGAGATGCATACGCAGTCCTCTAACCTCTGTAACAAGATCCATCATTAATCTAACATTAATCAAAAGGCATTTTAATAGTCTAAATCGGGGGTGTCAAACATATGGTCCGTGGGCTAAAACCAGGTCACCAAAGGTTCCTATCTGGCCCGTGAGATTAATTTGGGAACTGCAAAACACTGCAGATGTTAACAGTCAAGGGTGCCAAACTCATTTTAGCCCCAGTAAAACAGTAAACCAACAGACCAGTAAAACAACGGCATAACAACCTATAACTAATAACAAATGCACCATCGAAACTCTAAAATTGTATGTAAATATTACGCATGTTTTTAAATGTTTGGTGCCTTTGTAGAGCAACTGTGATCTGTAATGCAGATGGGAGACCTCGGTGAGAACTGTGAGGAGGCACTGTCTGACCCCTGAAGTGGCTGCAAATTTTATTGAAGTTTTACAAAAATAACCACCAGTTCCTTTTTCTGCATCCTGTGATTTTATTGTTTAAAATTTTAATAAACTAAAGTCAAGCCTCAATGCGGTAGCTCCACTGGTTACAAAAAAGGTAAAAAGAAAGCCTACACCCCCATGGAGGAATGAGGAAACCTCGAACCTTGAAAAGAAAATGCAGGATGGCTGAAATAAAATGGAGGAAGAACAAAATAACAATAAACCATCAATTATTCCTTGAACAACTTCAAATATACAACAAGGCAGTGAAACAAGCAAGAAACACATATTTTGCTAATATCGTCTCTTCCCATAAAAATAATCCCAAACTCCTTTTTTCCACAGTTGACCATTTAATTAACCCGGATATCAACAGACACTCTGCCACAACTGACTCCTTGTGTGAAAGTTTTGCAGACCACTTCAGTAGCAAAATCAATTTTATTAGATCCAGCATTTTACCTGTCCACGAGATCATTTTTAATAAGACTGAGGGTCTACTTATACCTGATGAAACACTGGACAGTTTTGCCCTGATTGATGCTAAGATACTTGGTAGAGTTTTCTCCCAAGTAAACCCAACCAACTGCCTTTTAGACCCAATTCCCACATCACTTTTTAAGTTATTCTATGGATCCTTTGAAGGTGAGCTTTTAAACTTTGTTAATTGCTCTCTTCAGACGGGCACCTTTCCCACTGCCTTTAAAATGGCAGTGGTGAGGCCCCTTCTGAAGAAGAGCAATTTGGACCCTGACACTTTTAATAACTACAGACCCATGTCCACCTTACCTTTTTTAAGCAAAATTTTAGAAAAAGTTGTTTTTAATCACTTGAACAACTTTTTAAATAAAAATACAATTTTAAAAAAATATCAATCTGGTTTTAGGATTAATCACAGTACAGAGACAGCTCTTTTAAAGATCATCAGTGATCTCAAGTGCAACTTGGACTCACACAATATCTCAGTCCTGGTGCTACTGGATCTGAGCACTGCTTTTGACACAGTAGATCACCAAATTCTTTTAAACAGACTGAGACACCTGGTCAGCCTCTCTGGTACTGTTTTTAATTGATTTCAATCCTATCTCCAAGATAGAAAATTTTTGGTAAGTATGGATACATGCTCTTCAGCGATCCATGAAATTAGATGTGGTGTGCCCCAAGGCTCAAGTTTAGGCCCCATACTTTTTAACCTATGTATGCTTCCACTTGGGGATATCATCAGGAGACATGGTGTCAACTTTAACAGCTATGCTGATGACACACAGCTGTACATTGCCATATCTCCTGAAGACATTCAGCCAATTGATGCCCTTTTTAACTGTATTTTAGCCATTAAAACCTGGATGGCAGAAAACTTCTAGCAGCTCAACCAGGGCAAAACTGAAGTTTTAGTTATCGGTCCTGAGGCCATGAAAGAGAAATACTTACCAAAACTACAAGCGTATTCTTTTAACCCATCTGAACAAGTAAAAACCTGGGCGTTATCTTCAACTCTGTACTCACTTTCATCCCACATATTAGACTCATCGTAAAAACAGGTTTTTATAATCTTAAGAATATAGCCAGAGTCCGTCAAGTTGTCTCTCGAGCCAACACGGAGATGCTGATGCACGCTTTCATTTCCATTAGAATCGACTACTGTAATGCCCTGCTTTCTGGTCTTCCCAAAGAGAGAATTTCACAACTCAAACTTCTTCAAAACTCAGCTGCTCGAGTGCTGACGAACACCAGAAGGCAGGCTCACATTACAACGGTTTTAAAAGAACTGCATTGGCTCCCCGTGCATTTCAGGATTGATTTTAAGGTCCTTTTAATAATTTTATTAGCCTACCGGCCAACAGGCCAAAAGCTATTGTTGTCATGCGGCGTCCATTGTCGTCGTCTTTCGTCGTCTGTCGTCGTCTGTCGTCCGTTATAAAAATTTCAATCGTTTTCTTCTCCGAAACTACAATTCCGATTGACTTCAAATTTGGAATACAGCTTCTTTATGATGATGTCAACAAAAGTCAGTTAAATTATTTGGATCTGGATCTGATTCTGGATTTGGTGCCACTTTGAAAAATTTCCCCATTATAAGAGATAGGAAGTGGATCGATGCAATAACTCAGTAAATATAAACTATATCAAGTGTAAATTTCTACAGTGCAGCCCTGATGGGGAGATGACCAAAACATAATGGCCACATGCTGATCAGGATCTTCTTCTGGATCCGGGAACTTACGGAAAATTTCACATGGGCTCTTATGGGGAAAACATTTCAATCGTCTTCTTCTCCCAAACTCCAGTTCTGATTGACTTCAAACTTGGTATACAGCTTCTTTATGATGATGTCAACACAAGGTATTCAAATTATTTCAATCTGGATCTGATTCTGGATTTGGTGCGACTTTGAAAAATGTTCCCATTGTAAGAGATAGGAAGTGGATTGATACAATAAATCAGTAAGTATCAATGATATCAAGTTGGAATTTGAATTTTTTACAGATCTGACTGGAATATGACCAAAACATAGGCTATTTCTGTAATACAATAAATACACATAAATGGGTGATAGTAAATGGCATCTGGATACATTTCCCAAAGCTTTTAATTTGGCCGGTAAGCTACAAGGCCATTGGTCCTATTTTTTAAATGTCTTAATGGTCTTGCTCCTTCTTATCTTTTAGATCTGCTTTTTCCATATGAACCCTTGTGAACCCTTAGGTCCTCTGGCATTGGCCTTTTACTTGTTCCAAAAACCAACACAAAAACTCATGGCGAGGCAGCTTTTCAGCATTATGCTCCTCGCCTATGAACAGCCTGCCAGGGAACCTCAGGGCAGCAGAGAATGTAGAAATTTTTAAAATCAGGCTCAAGACCCACCTCTTTAATTTGGCTTTTAACTAATGCCCCTTTTATCTGATATCTTAACTTTCCACTTCTCTTATTTTTTTTTTAAATTTGACTTTCAACCAATGCTTCTGTTTTATCCTTTTAATGTTTTATAGTTATATTATATTTTTATATACGTTTCTTATATTTAGATTCTTTGAACCAATGCTTCGGTCTTATTTTAACGTTTAATATTGACATCATATTTGTATATTTGTCTTATATTTAGATTCTTTTATTCAATGCTTTTGGTTTTTTTTTTATCTTTTTAATGTTTCTTATCTATATTCTCCAGTGTTTCATCAGAGGGAGCCCTCCACACCGGGGGGCAGTTGTGGCGCCTTCCTTCCTTGGGCTCTGCTCCTTTCTGGTGGGTGGGGGTCCCTGCTGCCACAATGCAGTGGCAGTTGGCCCTCTTTCAGTGGTCAGGATACAGCACTGTGTCGCTGGCGCCGGGTTGCCAGGGTCAGTGGCTGCCTCCTGGTGTGGATGGACCCCTAAAACAGCGCCTCCTCTTTTACTTTCTGGTCCTCTCGTGCTCAGTCAGTCTTTTTAAATGTACGTGGGCTTGTGTGTGTGTGTGTGTTGGGGGGGGGCTGATTTTTAAAGTTATATGTAAAGCACTTTGTGGTACGTCCTCAATGAATGAAAAGTGCTATATAAAAAAAGATTGATTGATTGATAATGCAGATGTATAAATGATAAGCTGAGGCATGATATTGTTAAAGTTGCACTTATTTCTGGAAGACATTTCAGGTTGTTCATGGTTTATTTTATTCATATTTTTTTCTTTGTAAATGTAAACATTTTCAAAATTAAATTTTACTTTTAGATTTGGAGTTATGCTATTATTTTACTGGTCTGGCCCACCTGAGATCACATTAGGGTATATGTGGCCCCTGGACTAAAATGAGTTTGACACCACTGTTCTAAATAAACTTCACAGCCACAAACTAGTAAAGACAGTTTTAGATTTTACAATGGGTGTATTTTTTATCATCTCTGAGGCAATCTTATTTTCAGTGTCACAGTTATTACAAGTTAATTTCATTTCCAGATGACAGCACGAAGGGCTGGGAAATAAAATATTACGTAAAACTATGTCACAGAACACATCATTGTGGCACACATTTTTCTTTTGACTATGTGTTCACACAGTTATTGGATTCATTTTGATTTACTGCTGTGAAAGCCAGGGTAGGAAATCAGACAATGCATGTCCATTTTTTATTTGTTATTTAATGGTATGTATGTATATATATATATACATACATACATACACATACACATACACACACATATACATACATACATACACACACACACACATATATATATATATATATATATATATATATATATATATATATATATATATATATATATATACCGAACCGTTTCAATACACATCTGTTCGGTACACAGCTGTACCGAAACGGCACAGTATGATGAGAAAAAGAAATAGGAACGAAAGACGTTGTTCGATGCAGAACTTTAAATCCACGCAAGTTCCACACGGACATATGGAACTAGCGCACAATGACGCGAAATATTAAATAGCTGCTTCCATAAGGTTAAAAAAAACAACAAATATGATGTGAACCTGAAAGAAAGAGACTGAAGACCCTCCACCATCATTACAGTCCAGTTTGGGATCAGTTCAGGTTCAGGTGAAAGACAACAACGAGGAAAGAGAAGATGAACGTTGTTTGCCGCCTGTGAACTACGATAGTTCTAAAACACTGACAATAGCTCTGTCTCTGTTTCTCTCTCTCTCACACACACACACACACACACACACACACACACACACACACACACACACACAGTATAATAGAGGAATAGAACCCAGGAGTTGGAAGTTGGAAAGGAGTTGAAAGGATGTGAAGTTTCACACCAGCGTTAGTTATTACGTTAGTTATGGACCGAACCCCCACGTATCCCCCCCGCACGCATCTGACAAAAAAAAACAAAAAAACAAAAAACCCCTCTGTGTTTTTGACAAGTCGCATCCTGCGCACATGCACACGCACGCGCACACACACACACACACACAAGTACACACAAGTGTCCTAAACAGTTTTTTCGCTGCCCTAAAATAAATAATTAGGTTAATTTATTTGTCAATGTTGCTCTTCAGTTTGTTTAAAGAAAATACCAGTTTGCCCTCTTCTTAATGTTGCACTTCATATGGAATTTTTTTGTTATTTTTATGCAGAATGTGAACTGACAGAACTGTGATTTGATTTTTGTTGTTTGTTCAAAACTACCTTTAAGAGAAAAGTGCAATACTAATGTTTAAAATACATCTAGTAATATTTTATTTATTTTCTATTTGATTTATAGCAGCAGAATTATATTATTCCTGTTTTTCTATATTCTATTGTCTCCAAAAATTTGTGGAAGAATGTTCAAAAATTCATAAATGCATTAAAGACATTTTGAGGGGTTTTCTTTCTTCCCATACTGAACTGAAAAAAAACGAACCATGGCTTTCAAAACCGAAAACGTACCAAACCGAAAATTTTGTGTACCGTTACAGGCCTAAAATATATATATATATATATATATTTATTTATTTATTTATTTAATTTTTTTCAGAGATCAACTGATATGGATTTTTTTTTAGGGCCGATGCCGATACCAATTTCTTTTCATCAGCCTTAGCCAATGACCGATACGGGCTGCCAATTTTCTTGAGCCAATATGTGGAGCCAATACTGCTTTTGCTCCCTCAATTTACATCATAAAAATAGCACCGTGGGTCCTGTAGTCCAACGACATATTTAAAGACATTAAATGGCATTCGTTTGACCTTTCAAGGTCACTCAAGATCAAAGGTCATAGCCGTTCTAGGTTGCCTGTGTCTTAGAAAGTTGCCAGTTATTAGAGATTTAATTAGCGAAAGCTGTCACACAAATGGCACCCTCTTTCAATTCGTGACCGTTCGAAGGAAGCATAGTGGCAGGCGAAAGCCTCAGGTACACCATCATCCAATCCATGCTTCAAATAAGTTTTCCCCACTCAGCGACACACCTGCTGAGAATGAAACTCTGGTCATTGGCAGCTTTGTAGTAAAGAACGTGAAGTTAGAGACACCAGCGACCATAGTCAAATGCATTCCAGGGGCCAGAGCAGGCGACATCAAATCCTGTTCAAAACTGCAAGCTAAGGATAAATCTAAATACCCTAAGATTGCAATTCACGTTGGCAGTAATGACTCCCGATTATGCCAATCAGAGGTCACCAAAATTAATACTGAGTCGTGTACCTATGTCAAAAGTACACTACCGGTCAAAAGTTTTAGAACACCCCAATTTTTCCAGAATTTCTTTGAAAATGATGCAGTTTAATGTCTCAGTGTACTCTGAAATTAAAGCATAGACCAAATAAACAATTGAAGTTAAAAAAGAAATCATGGAATCAATTTAGAAACCAAAATGTATTCTAAACTTTTGACTCATCAAAGTAGCCACCTTTGGCAGATACAACTGTTGAACAAACTTTGTGGCATTCTTTCTACAATGGAAATCAAATATTCTTCAGAAAGTTCTTCCCAGTTCTGTTGCAGAAGTTCCCATAAATGTGTAGCACTTGTAGGTTGCTTTGCTTTCACTCTTCTGTCCAGTTCATCCCAAACCAGCTTGATGGGGTTTAAGTCTGGAGACTGTGCTGGCCACTCCATGTTTTCAAGGGTACCATCTTATTCTTTTTTCTTAAGGTAGTTCTGGCATAGACTTATGTTTTGGGTCATTATCTTGCTGTAGGATGAACCCCTGACCAACTAGGCGCATCCCAGAGGGTACTGCATGGCACTGCAGAATGCTGTGGTAGCCGTTTTGGTTCAGGGTGCCTTTCACTCTGTACAATTCACCGACTCTGGATACAGCAAAACAGCCCCAGACCATCACACTTCCTCCTCCATGTTTGACAGTTGATGTCACACACTGAGGAACCATCCTTTCATCTACTCGATGGCGTACGTAAGTCCTGCGGGATGAACCGAAGATTTCAAATTTTGATTCATCAGTCCATAACACCTTCTTCCAGTCTTCAGTAGTCCACTGGCGGTGTTTCATGGCCCAGGCAAGCCTCTTTTTCTTACTCTGAAGTCTCAGCAATGGCTTTCTTGCTGCAACTCGACCCATCAAACCTGCAACTCGAAGTCTTCTCTTCACAGTTGAAACTGAGACTTGTTTACTACGACCACTATTGAGCTGTGCTTGAAGCTGTTGTCCTGTGAGTCGCCTATCACGCAAGCTGTTGACTCTCAGAAACTTGTCTTCTGATTCTGTTGTGGCTTTGGGTCTGCCAGACGTCTTCCTGTCAGCATTTCCCCCAGTTTCTGCGTGCCTTTTGATGGTGAAGGAAACTGGACTTACTGACACCTTGACTTTCTTGGCAATTTCTCTGTAGGAAAGACCTACATTTTTAAGTGTTATGATGGTCTGTCTCTCTTCTATCGTTAATTGCCTTTTCCTCACCATTTTTATAGTAACACACTACTTTCTGCAGTACAATACTGTTCAAATAATGCTCACAACAGTATGGTACCAAAGTGTGTTCCCACACTACTTTTATGCAGACAGAGGGGGTTGTAAGTAATTCAGAAACATAGGGACACCTGTAGGAATTGGTAGCACCAACTTTCGAGACTTGATCAACCTCCATTGCTGCAGAACTGCTTTAAGTTGTTAACCCATTTCTTGTTTGCGGAAAAACGCCTTTTCGTATAATTCTGAAATGTACATTATTTTTCAGTTTTGTTTAGCCTTACTTTTTTTTTTTTTTTTTTTTTACCTCTGGCAGTTCACTGCTTACCTTTGTACCATTTCAAGCTGTTCATTTGACTTGAACTGCTTGAATTTCAAAACAAAACTGGAAAAATTGGGATGCTCTAAAACTTTTGACTGGTAGTGTTGGTCGGACTCTGTAGTTTTCTCTGGTCCCCTTCCTAATCTGACTGGTGATGACATGTTTAGTCGCATGTCTTCACTCAATCGCCGGCTGTCTAGGTGATGTTCTGCTAATGACATACTGTTTGTAGACAACTGGCGGACATTTTGGGGAAAACCCAGTCTTATTAGAAGAGACTGCATACATCCCACTTGGAATGGCGCTGCTCTGCTTAATGAAAACCTGGCCAGGTTTATTACTGGCCAAAAACCTTGACCCAGAGCTGAGACTGGGATGCAGAGTCACAGTCTTAAACAGTTCTCCGCGCTTCCAGAGCAGGTACCCACTGTAAACCCTATAGAGACTGTATCTGTCCTTCGAACATGTAAAATTAAAGTAAAGAGAAAAACAGCTGTACATCAAAGCCTAATAAAAATCAACATCAATACTTCAACAGTCCCAAAGCACAAGAAAATAAAATGTGGCCTCCTGATTATTAGATCTTTATCTTCCAAAGCTTTATTAATCAATGATATCATATCAGATTATCATATAGATTTATTCTGTCTGACAGAAACCTGGATTTGTGAGGAGTATGTCTCCTTACATTAAGCTACTCCTCCTAGTCACCATAATAATCAGATTTTTCGTGTCTCAGGACTCAGGAGTCACAGCTATTTTATTTTATTCTATTTTTAATTCACGTCTACATATAAATCCCAAGCCTAAACCAAACTTTAACTCGTTTAAAAGTCTTAGTCTTAGCCTATCCAATCCAACCTATAAACCACTCCAACCTATGCTATTTTTAATAGTGTATCGCCGTCCTGGTCCATACACAAAATTTTGACGAGAGTTCGCCTTAGTTCCTATCCAGTCTAGTCCTTAAAACAGATAAACTCAATGTTGTTGGAGATATCAATGTCCATGTAGATGGCAATAGCGACAGTCTCAATAATGCATTTATGTCATTATTGGACTCAATAGGCTCTAGTCAGTGTGTACATAAACCCACTCACTGCTTTAATCACACCCTTGACTTAGTCCTGATTTACGGTGTGGAACCTGAAGACTAAGTAGTCTTTCCACTAAATCCTCTCCTCTCCGACCACTGTTTAAAAACCTTTGAATTTATGTTATTCAATGACTCACTCCCTGCCAAAAATATTTATCCTAGACATTTATCAGATCATGCTATATCTAAATTTAAGGAGGAAGTCCCAACAGTGCTAAATCTAATCCCACATGTGAATTACATAGCAGATTATTCCCCCAACTCAGTCAATTCTAATCCATCTCAAACTGATGAGTTGGTTGATAATACAGCAGACTGCAAAAAACATCACTCTACTAAAGAATAAGATTATAAAATAAGGAAAACGTGCTCCCTGGTTTAATTCTCATACTCGTGAATTAAATTACCATCCCCAAAAACTCAAGAGAAAGTGGCGTTCTACTAAATTAACAGAACACCATTCAGTCTGGCAGGACAGTTTTAAAAAAAATACAGGAAGGCATTTTGTTCTGCTAGAGCAGCTAATTATTCATCATTAACAGAGGAAGATAAGAACAATCACAGGTTTCTGTTCAGTACTGTAGCCAGACAGACAAAGAACCACAGTGCATATGAGCCTAGTATTCCTCCAACCCTCCATAACAACGATTTTATGAACTTCTACAATAATAAGATTTTGCTCATCAGAGATCAAATTAATGGCATCTTATCTTCTACAAATTCTAGTCCACCTTTAAATCCTTCAGACCCAGAAACTACAGAGCTGACTATTGAACCATTTGCTTTTATTGGTTGCTTTTCTCCCATAGAGATCAGTCAGCTAACTTCGATAATCTCCTCATCTAAATAGTCTACCTGTCTCTTAGACCCAGTTCCAACTAAGCCCATAAAAGATGCTTTACCTTTACTTAGCAGCCACCTCCTTGATACAATTAACTTGTCATAATCAACAGCCTATGTACCACGATCCTTTAAAGTAACTGTAATCAAACATCTTCTTAAAAACCTAGCCTTGACCCTGCAGAGTTATCTAACTATAGACCCATATCGAATCTTCCATTCATATCCAAGATGCTGGAGAAAATAGTTGCTAATCAGTCACGTGACTTCCTTCAAGCCAACAGACTATTTGAGAATTTCCAGTCAGGTTTAAGGGAACATCATAGTACAGAAACGGCACTGGTCAACATTACCAATGACTTTCTAGGTGCTTCAGACAAGGGTCTTGTTTCTATACTGGTTTTATTAGACCTAAGTGCGGCTTTCGACACTGTTGACCACCACATCCTTATACAACGACTGGAATAATTAACTGGTAAAAGTAGGATGGGGGTTAGAGCTTTCAGCTGTCAAGCTCCATGATTGTAGAACCACCTTCCTGCCTCGGTCCAAGTGGCAGACACCATTTCTATGTTTAAGAGTAGGTTAAAAACTCTCCATTTTTCCTCCTCCTCCTCTCTGACTTCCTCTCAGCTGCTCCTCCTCTCTGATTCTGGACCTGCTGCTGTGGTCCTGCCTTCATTGTCATCACTCACTTACCCATATAGTTGTGATAGTGTTTATCATATAGTACCATAGATGGTCGAGGTTTCTATTATTTGTACTAACTGTTGTAGTAGTAGTACATCCACTGTTAATACTTGTATTTGTAGTAGTAGTACATCCACTGTTAATACTTGTATTTGTAGTAGTAGTAATATATCCACCGTTAACTCTTTCCCCGCCACTGATGAGATATTCCATCAACTGCTTCTCAATGCTTCCCCGCCAATGACGAGATTTTCCATCAGTCCGTGCTTTCACTGTTATACGGTATTTGTAGCTGTTGTGGATCATGTGAATTACTTTCCTTAGTCCAAAAACATAGAAGCAGCTTTTCCGAAAAATTAAGGACCGGTTGTAAAGTTTTTGAACTGGAATCACCGGTATCTCATAGCAACATATACAGCATCATTCAGTCTGAATGAGGAAATACCAGCTCCGTGGAAAGTTCAAAAGCCTTAAAGATGATTATGGAGACAGACTCCGACAATTCAATTTATGGTGAACCTTCAGAAGAACCTTTTAGAGACAACAACGGAGAAATAGAAGGTGAGAGAGACTGACACGGGAAAACGGAGCGGCGCTGGTCCGACATGGAGATAAGGGACACGGGGGGGGTGGGGGCGGGACGCAGAGCAACATGGAGACAATGACAGACGGGAGAAAGAGAACAGAGACATTTATAGTGGACATTCAAGGAGAAGACAGACAACCAGACCTTGGACAAGACAAAGGACACCTAGGGCCTGATTTACTAAGATCGCAAATAACGGGCGCAAATGTGCTTGCTTGCGCTAAAATATGCACGTGCTATTGATTTGCATGTCAGGGGTGATCAATTAAGATTGCCTACGCAAATGACAACAGGCGCAAAGTCTTGGAGACCACCCTATTTAAATGAGGATTTTGCGTGCGCTACTGGTTGTCGTCATGGAGACAGTGCGCTGTAAAAACTGCTCTGGGACATCCCAGCACTCATAAATATGAAGTTGTTCTTTTTCCACACAGGGGGGGTGAATAGGTATTTCTCTATTGTTGTTTATCAGTAGTGAAGTGTGTTATTAGTAAAATAAATACCTTCTCTCTTTATGTCGCTCTGTATGGTGAATGAAAACTTTTAAGTCCGTGGGCATGATAAAAAAAATAAAAATAAAAACATCCGCTTATATAGCCAGTTCAGGAGTCCAGTCACAACACCGTGGACAGCGCTGTTTGTGTGCAGCACTAGAACCCATCCTATTTGGTCTCCCTTGCACACGCGAGACAGAGAGAGAGCGCTAAATAAATATTTGCATTTACTCCTCCCAATAATTTTGCACGTTCTGGCAGAAACACCCATATTGCACATTCATCAGGGCAAACACGCTAAATGGGTTGCACAAGCTATTTTGCCCACTTGAGAGGCGCAAACCTCGATGCGCCCTGTTAGTAGATGCGCTTCAACATGTTTTTGCGTGCACAGTCATGTTTGCGCACGTTTTTACACATGCAAACCTTTAGTAAATCAGGCCCCTAGTCTTTATCTTTAGAGTGTGAGTTAAGATTATGACTGTGGACATGGAGCAGATTCAACACAGGTAAAGTAAAGTAAGTAAAGTAAATTTTATTTATAGAGCACTTTTCACAGACAGAGTCACAAAGTGCTTTATCAATTCAAATCAGAATCAAATTAAGTTTACAGAGACCCAACAGAATCCTTCAGGAGCAAACACTTGTGATTGGTGACAGTGGCGAGGAAAAACTTCCCTTTAACGGGCAGAAACCTCGAGCAGACCCAGACTCCTGAAGGATGGCTGTCTGCCTTGACCAGTTGGGGTTAAAGAGAGAGAGAGAGAGTAAAGGAGGAGAAAAGAGAGAGCGATAGAGATATAGAGAGACTGGGGGGGGGGATGACACATGGAGTACGTTATGATGAATACATAGAGTGTAATCAGTCTGTGGTGGTCCTGGGTCAGGTGGGAGACTAAAAAGCCTTTTTGAACAGGAGGGTTTTGAGGTGTTTCTTAAAGCTCTCTACAGAGTCCATGGACCGTAGGTGTAGAGGCAGGTCATTCCATAGACGTGGTGCCACAGCTTTAAAAGACCTGTCACCGCGTGTACTAAAACAGGTCCGTGGAACCATCAGCAGGTGCTGTCCTGAAGACCTCAAGCTACGAGTCGAGCTGTAGGGCTGGATCAGGGAAGCAATGTATGCAGGGGCCTGGCCATGTAGGGCCCGGAAAGTTAGCACAAGAATTTTGAAATGAAGACGATATAGAACAGGGAGCCAGTGGAGAGATTTAAGGATGGGAGTGATGTGGGTTCTCCTGTTTGTGCGGGTCAGGAGCCTGGCAGCAGAGTTCTGGACAAACTGTAGACGGGCCAGCTCCTTCTTGTTTAAGCATGTAAACAGGCTGTTGCAGTAGTCTAAGCGAGAAGATACGAAAGCGTGAACGATCATCTCGAGCTCATTTGTGGACACCATAGATCTGAGTTTGGAGATGTTGCGTAGGTGGAAGAAACAGTTTTTGACTAGCTGTTTGGAGTAGAATTCTAAAGACATGTCCTGGTCAAAGATGACACCCAGATTCCTCAGTTTTGTCTTTACCGAGGAACTCAGGTCTCCAAGGTGATGTTTGATCCCTGGGATTGCACTATCCGGGGCAATGATGAGGGTCTCAGTTTTGCTGGAGTTCAGCTGGAGGCTGTTATCATTTAGCCACTGCTTCAGCTCTGACAAGCAGTTGATTAAGGAACTCAGTTTGTGGGGCTCAGAGGAGTTAAAGGAGCAGTATATCTGGATGTCATCCGCGAATAGATGATAGGAGACATCACTGTACTGTCGGATAATGTGGCCAAGTGGGAGGACATAGAGTAAGAATAGGACTGGTCCCAGGACAGAACCAGGTGTGGTTCTCATCTCCATAATGCCAACGGTGAAGGAGGTAAGGCACCTTTTTATTTGGCTTTTGTATGAAATAAATACATATATTCATAAATAGATAAATAATTTGATGCCTATATAATTATTTACAGATCAAACACAGCAGGTGGTCCAAAATGAGGACGTGGTCCAACTGGAGGATGTGGTGCACCCAAGCCAAGGCTAGAAATATACAGTAATTATTGCATTTGTTTCTTGTTTATGTTGAAAATTAGGAATATGCAAGTGTTTATATGCAAAAGGCTAAACTAATATGTGGAAGACTCATAATTGATGTATGTAAATGTGTAGAGTTTATAAGGAACCTGGTGCTTTAGGAGATTTGTGTAAAGTTTGGTGTGCTTTCTCCAAACATTTTGTGGAATGTTGGGATATCGTAGAACTGTTCGTTATTATTATTGTTATTATTATTTTATTTTGTGATTTTGAATACAGTGTTACTGTTTGTAAATAAGAAAGAGTCAAAAAATGTAAACAGGATATCTGTTTTATCTTGAAAATCAATATTTTTGGAAAAAAATGCAATTTTCTCAGTTTTTTGCTCAAAATTTAGTTTTTTCCTGAAAATTACCAATATTCAAATGTTTATAATTCACAAACAAATGAAGATAGAATAAAATTGTTTTTGTGTTTAAAAGCTGAAGTTCTGTTCTTTCTTTTCATGTATTCAGTGTTCACATAGACCTAACACAACATATTCAGTGGGCCTTCAAAGATTAGTGGATATGACCAAAAAAGCTGACGCTGGCTAGCAACTCAATGTAAAACACTCTCGCGGGAAATTGTTAATATTTGTTATGTAGTAGTAGTATTAACAGTCATGGACATTTGTTCTGGTTATTGGTAATTATACTAACACCAGCTGATCTACTTTTTGACAGTTGTAGTTCAATTTGCTGTGCATGAATTGCATCCATGTGTCTCCCCCTACTTTCCCCCCTTCTCTCAATCTCTCTCTCTCTTTTTCTCTTACTTTAACCTCTCTGTTTAACCCCAACTGGTTAAGGCAGACGGCCATCCTCCAGGACTCAAGGTCTGCTCAAGGTTTCTGCCTGTTAAAAGGAAGTTTTTCCTCGCCACTGTCACCAGTCAAAAGTGTTTGCTCCCGGAGGATTCTGTTGAGTTGATGTAAATTGGCCCCAGAGTTTGGTTTCAACCGCCTGTATATGTAAAGTGCCATGAGATAACTTTTGATATGATTTAGCGCTATATAAATAAAATTTGTTTTGATTTGATTTTGATTTGAACGCGCCCACGCATTGACCAATGCCAATACAAGTTAAAAAAAAGCAAGTATCGGCCCGATATATCAGCTGGCCAATATATCGGTCTATCATTTTACATATATATATATATATATATATAAAAAAGAAAGTGTCCTCAACATCAGGTGTGTCCACCTCTGGCTTCCAAACAAGCAGTGCAGTGACGACGCATGCAACTAAGTCTCATGATCCTGTCCTGAGGGATCCGATCACTCAGACAACTGATTGTACTGCGATGTCAGCACAGACGGCGAGCTACTTCACCATGGCTCAGGCCTGTGTGTAACATGCCAGTGGCATGTTCTCTCTGTTGTACCGTAAGTCGTGGCATTTTGAGCTGGCAAAATCATTTTGGCGTTTTCTTTCCTGTCTTTATATAGGCTATTGACCACACCTAAAGTTACCGGTCGAGCATAACTCTGTACAAGAGATTCAACTCAGTGTCCAACATTAAGGGATTAGTCCAAACGCCAATGTCGCGCACATTGGGAATTTAAAAAAAAAAAATACAGCTGTTAACTGTGTTACTCATCTCATGAGCAACATATATAAAACAAGCACCTGAGGAAATATTTTTCTGGAAATTACACCATGTCTGGACCATGCGTTTTTAATGGTGCTAAGTATATATACACACACATATACAGGGTGTCCCATAAGTCTCCATACATAGGAAAAATAAACGTTTCTTGACATAAACCATTTTTATTTATACAGTATGCTCTATATGACTGCCATTTTGTTGGGAACACATTTCAATGCGTGTCTGCTGAAGAACTATAAAGAAGAAATATAAAGAAATACATGTTAGAACCATATATGTATGGAATGTATTATGTCTCCTATGTACAGACCTGATCAAAATCTTAAGACCAGTTGAAAAATAGCTAGAATTTACCTTTTGCACATTTGGATCTTAATGAGGTTTTAAGTAGAACTACAATATACAAAAGCAAGAAGGGGGAGTGAGACAAAAAGCACTTTGAAAAAGTAATTTATTGAAAACAACAAGTAAACTGAAATAGGCTGTTTATCAGCTGATCAAAAGTTTAAGACCGCAGGCTATAAAAGCCAAAATCTGCTCAAAATTCTCATTTTCTGTCGGGCATTCACACCGTCATGCCCTCCTGATGGCTAAAGCTAAGAAGCTTTCTCTTCTTGAACGTGGTCGGATCGTCGAGCAGCATAAGCAAGGCCTCTCGCAGCGTGCCATTGCTGCTGAGGTTGGATGCAGTAAGACAGTCATTCTAAATTTTTTGACAGATCCTGAGCATTATGGAACAAAAAAGTCAAGTGGTAGACCCAAAAAAATTACACCTGCGCTGAGCCGGAGGATCCGATTGACTGTCCGTCAAGACACAGGGCGGTCCTTGACCCAAATTAAGGCCCTTACTGGTGCCGACTGCAGCGCAATAACCATCAGACGGCATCTGCGGGAAAAGGGTTTCAAAAACAAAAAACGAATTCAAAGACCTTGTCTCCTACAATGCCACAAAACTGCCCGTTTAGACTTTGCCAGGGAGCATCAAATATGGGACATTGAAAGGTGGAAAAAAGTTTTATTCTCTGATGAGAAAAAATTTAACCTTGACGGTCCAGATGGCTTCCAACATTACTGGCATGACAAGGAGATCCCACTTGAGATGTTTTCTACCCAGCACAGTGGAGGGGGGGTCCATCATGATCTGGGCTGCTTTTCAGTGGAACACTGGAGCTTCAGGTGGTGCAGGGTCGTCAAACGGCGGCTGGTTACGTGCAGATGTTGCAGCGGGCATCCCTCATGACTGAGGGCCCTCGTCTGTGTGGTAACAGCTGGGTTTTTCAACAGGACAACGCTGCAGTTCACAATGCTCGCTTGACGAAGGACTTCTTCAGGGAGAATAACATCATTCTTTTGGACCATCCCGCATGTTCCCCTGATTTAAATCCTATAGAGAACATTTGGGGATGGATGGCAAGGGAAGTTTATAAAAATGGCCATCAGTTCCAGACAGTTGATGCCCTTCGTGAAGCCATCTTCACCACTTGGAGCAATGTTCCCACCAGCCTCCTGGAAACACTCGCATCAAGCATGCCCAAACGAATTTTTGAAGTGATTAACAAGAACGGTGGAGCTACTCATTACTGACTCCTACTGAGAAAATGTTTTGTTCTGGTTTGGAGAGTTTTTTGTAATTTTTTGTGCGATGGTCTTAAACTTTTGATCAGCTGATAAACAGCCTATTTCAGTTTACTTGTTGTTTTCAATAAATTACTTTTTCAAAGTGCTTTTTGTCTCACTCCCCCTTCTTGCTTTTGTATATTGTAGCTCTACTTAAAACCTCATTAAGATCCAAATGTGCAAAAGGTAAATTCTAGCTATTTTTCAACTGGTCTTAAGATTTTGATCAGGTCTGTATGGAGACTTATGGGACACCCTGTACAGCGTTTCAGCTGGTAAGGTTTTGCCGTGGCGCTGTGTGACGGCAAAATCCTTACCGCCACACCATACATTTCATACAAAACAATCATCACCATCGCATTAGACCTATTATAAATATGTATAATATATAACAGGCCAGAACAAAAGTCCTGCCCCCCCCCAAATGAAAGTTTGCAAAGCTTCAGGATGTAGGGAAAAGATAAATGAGCGTTAAGTTTCATTTTCACTTCCACAGGCGGGAATGGTCCGTACCATTCCATACCCTCATAAGCACGACGGAAACCTTCTTTCTTTGTAGTATTTTTGGTATAATGACCTTTATGTTTTCATCATTTTCTATCATATGACATGTTTCACAATTGTGTTTTTTTGTCTTTTATGTCACCTTTGTCTTGTTTCTTCCTAAGGCCACATTAATCTTTTTATATTTTTAGTTTTGTTTTTCTTCCTTCTTCCTCCTGTCTTACGTAGTTTGTGCCTTATTTTGTGTGAGACCTCATTTTCTTTCTTGTGGTGACATTTTCATTGATTGGTTTGTTGCATCATTTACAAATAATTAAAGTCCACAAATAACCACCTGAAATAGCATATTTTATGCCAATTCCACAAATAGTTTAAAGAAAATGACAACAAAAGGACTATTATATGCTATTTTGACAAACTAAAAATAAAAAGTACTTAATAATAACTAGCTTTTAATGATTACTACAAATATAAAACTACACTTTCCTACTATTTTGAACATTTAATGTAAAAGCAGTTGTGAAATGGTAGAAGCTGGATGGGACTCTTCAAAGATCTCAGCAGGAACATGTTTTCTGATTCACACTGACTTCAGGACTTTTACTGGTGAGGTTTTAGTGCCTACATTTAGTAACAGCCTCCACAGTTAATTGGTTTAATGGAAAAGTGTCAATATGAAGCTGAACTCACATAAAATCCTGCTGAACTCTGTGCACGAGAGGGAAGGATTGTTCAGGCCTATTGACAACTCTGATTGGCTCAGACAGCTGTCAATCTGTCTTCCTGTCCTGTGTGAATCAGCTGGTTTCCCTCAGTTTGACTGAAGCTGTCAACTCATCGCAGCACCTCACCATAGACATTAGCATGTTGTATACAAGATTAACGCTGATCATTATAGTAACCCCTCCCCTTCCTCCCGCACATACACCCCTGTTGCCCCCTGCTCCTCCCAGTATCACTATCCCCCCAACCTCATCTGTGTTATCTTCTCCTATCTGCCCCATGACCATGCACCTTCCCTAAAACACCTGAAAAATGTAGGTCACAACCCCTATTTAGCCTTGAAAATGAAGGTCTATGCCCAAAGAACCTGTCCAAGACCTTCCCAGGTTGCACCTAAATACCAAACACAAAGAGGTCAGGAGATTTGGTGAAGAGTGATTGTGTTGACACTGTTGGACAGACAGACACTGCAGGGTTCAACGATACCCCTGTGGTAATATTTTTTTATCTATTTTTTTTTTAAGGACTGTAACCATGGATTTATTTATTAATTTACTGCCCTTTTACATCCAGAAAAAGGTGTTTGATCAGTTGACAAGAAATTCTGAATTAGTGTGACTTGTCCAGTAGACAAGCGGACCTTCTATTTCTGTTACAATTAATAAAGCTGCAATGTTACCTTATGGTTATAAAACTTCTCAGTTGGACTTGGTATGTCTAGCCAAAACTCAGTAAACCTCTATAGAAATGACACTACATGTGGACTTTTCAAGATGGTGGCATTGTGAGTGGTCAGCTTCGCTGAGCTCCACACCACATGAATTCAATTTGAGCAGAATATCATCCTTTTTTCCCTCCTGCTGACTACAGATGGTAATATGATGACTATGAATGAATGAATATTGATGACTATTATATGACTCATTCCAACACAATGCCGCCCAAAAGCACAAAGAAAAGCAGCAAGATTTGCGAAGTGGAGACCCAGCCGGCTAGCACTGATAGCGCGGCTAATGCAGAGCTAGCTAATGAGCTACCAGCAGTTTGCAAGACTATACTTGACCTTGCCCTTTGCCAAGTTATTGAAGAGATCAATGGGAACATTACTACTGTCATTACTCAGAAGGTGGATTTGCTGGCTGATATGTTTCAGAGTCAGGCTATGGAGATAAGAGAGTTGACTCAACATACTACATATGCTGAATTTCAACACAGGAGGACGGTCTGAATCAAGCTACAGAGCGCATACAGTCACTAGAGAAACAGATTCATGCAATGGCACAACATGCTGAAGATCTGGAAAATCGCGGCAGGAGAAAAAAACGTACGCGTTCTCAGATTTCCAGAAGGCGTAGAGAGTAATGGAGCCCTAGAATTTTTTGAAAAGTGGCTGCCCGAGTTCCTACACATCAAGACTCAAGACGGCCGCATAAAACTAGAGAGAGCACATTGTATACTGACTCCACAGCCCGGACCCATACAGCGTCCAAGACCAGTGCTGATTAGATTTCATTACTTCAGAGACCGGCTGCGGGTACTCGAAGCTTCACAGAGAACAGCATTGGGGACCAGCCCAATCCCCAGGTGTATCAGGGCTCCAAGATCATTAAAAAAGGAAGTTATTTGCTTTGGTTCAGAGAAGCGGTAAACAGACAACACCAGCGTCCTCTCCCACCAGTGTCCTGATACAGTATTTTTATTTTTTATTTTTATTCTTTTATTTTTTATTGGACTGTCTTTTCTCTGTAGCACTTTGAGATTCTGCTGAATGAAAAGTGCTTTATAAATGCAATTTATTGTTATTATTATTATTATTATTATTATGATGAAGATAATCTTTTTCAGGATTTCTCGGATGACACCACGCACAAATGGAAAGAATTCAACGGGATGAAATGGCATCTAAGGGAGGCAGGCATCCAGTACTCCCTTCTTTACCCAGCCAGACTAAGGATCATGCATAATGGGAACGCCAGGATTTTTGACTCACCAGATAAAGTGACTGAGCTTATGGATAATTTTGGCTGAAAGGTGTCACATCTGATGATTCATGGGAGTAACCGCGACGGACTGGATTATATATTAAGGAAATAACTCTAGCGTTTGGTGTTTCTTTAAGGACAATTAATGTGAGTAACTACAGTCCATTTATTTTTATTATTATTATTATTACTACTATTATTATTATTATTATTGTTGTTATATCTGCTCAAGGTTATCACTAGTTTTGTTTTATTGATAGTGGTGTGTAGGAGCGACGGTTAGGTGATGGGTTTTTACCTCACAGGAGTTCTATTTCTTTTTCTATAACTCCATGAGTGAGTTAAAACGTAGCAAGAGTTTGGTTAGGGTAACCCCCTGTTTTAGAAAAAGGGATGCGCACATGAAAAGCGCTGTTTTTGTTTATGTTTGCAACCTGCATGTTTTGGTTAGTTTTGTTTGTTCGGCCTCAGCACCTTGCAGCTTTAGCATATTGTTTGCAATGAGATGGCATCACATAGTAAATTTGGATAAACAAAGGTAATGCTGAAATGTTGTACCTGGAAAATTAAGGGTAGTCATTCGCCAATTAAAAGGAAAAAGGTCCTTTTAGCATTAAAGAAGGAAGGTGTAGCTATAGCTTTATTATAAGAGACATATTTGAATGACACAGAACACCTAAAGCTGCAACAGTGTGGCTTTGAGCACGTTTTTTTTTCTCTTTCCTCTTTTTTTGCCAAACAACACTTGTTCGAACATGGGGATAAACCAGGCAAATATCTTTCATATTTTACAAAAACTTGAATAGCTATCCAAACAATTGCATCAGTTTCCGATGGGAGTGGCTCCTGCTCTACAGATCCTGAGGTAATCAATGCAGCTTTTCTAGAATTTTACAGGAATCTATATAAGTCTGAACAATGTGACAACTCTCAATCCTTAATGGAAGCTTTTTTCTCACAAATAAATCTACCCAACCTACCAGATGATAAAAAGACAGGTTGAAATGTACAAATATTGGAGCTGGAAGTGGAGAGAGCTATCAAATCCCTTCAGAATGGGAAGGCACCAGATAAATGGATTCGCATCTGAATTCTATAAGGAATTTAGGGATTTATTGTCAAATTCTTAATTAGACATGCTAAATGACTCATTTGACACTGGTGTCCTCCCCCCTTCTCTTAGGGAAGCCAATATATCCTTGATTCTCTAAAAAACAAAACCTCCAGAAGATTGTAGCTCTTATAGACCCATCTCAGTGCTTAATGTTGATTTAAAAATACTGTCTAAAATTCTTGCAACACGTTTGGAAATTATCTTGCCCTATGTAATAACTACTGACCAAACAGGCTTTATTAAGGGTCGCAATTCATGTAATAATCTCAGACATCTTCTAAACGTAATTCAGTTCTGTCAGCAGTGTGCTGTGAATGGTCTTGTGGTCTCCCTCAACGCAGAAAAAGCGTTTGACCGTGTCAAGTGGTCCTACTTGATTTACACTCTACAGCAATTTGGGTTGGGTTCTAATTTTATCAACTGGATTACAATCCTCTACAATGGTCTTCTGGCTGCAGTTATTACAAATGGGCTTAGGTCTAAAAACTTTGAGGTTGGGAGAGGAAACAGACAGGGCTGTCCTCTCTCCCTTCTTCTATTCACTCTTGCAATTGAACCGCTAGCTGAAGTAATCCGAGGTGATTTTAAATCTATTTGGAATCAACACTGAGCAAGGTACCATACAATTTCTCTGTATGCTGAGGATGTTTTGTTATTTTTTTTCTAAGCCTGCTGTTTCAATTCATAGGGTCGTTACAATTATTAATGAGTTTATTTTATTTTTTGGCAATAAAATCAACCTCTCAAAATCTGAGGCTAGGCCTCTGGGGAAAGAACACCACCTTCCCAGCTCTCCCTTTAAGTGGTCACCAGCAGGATTTGTATATCTGGGTATTTTTGTCACTCCCTGTTTTGATCAAATGTTTAAGGCTAACTGTCCCATTACTTGACAAAATCAAACAAGACCTTGAGCACTGGACTAGCCTTCCCATATCTTTGGTTAGGCAGGATCTCACTCCTTAAAATGAACATTCTTCCTCACCTGCTTTATCCAATGATTCCTATTTTGTTTCCACACAAGCTGATCCAAAAAAATAAAAGGCTGGTTCAGTTCCTTTGTCTGGAGCAAAAAAAGCGTTTTTATACAAATGTCAACTTACAGCTATCAAATCATATGGGAGGCCTGGATCTTCCAGATCTGAAAAAATATCAGGTGAGTTCACTTTTAATATATACCCGAGAGTGGATATGTGAACACTCATCTGCAGTGTGGCTTAACATAGAAGCCTCATTATGTGAATGCCCTCTTAAAAGCTTGCTCTTTTTGAAAAATATGAAAATGGTAAATAAATTTTGTAAGAACCCAATAATTGTTAATACAGTCAGGGCTTGGTGAGTGGCCCATCACATTTAAGGGAGAACTGGGAAAACCACCCCTACACCCCTATTGTCAATAATCTGGACTTTCTTCCAGGTGTGCTGGATTCAGGTTTTGAGGACTGGGTAACTAAAGGCATTTCCACTTTTGGTTGTCTTTTTAAGGAAGGAATTCTCATGTCATTTGACAAAGTTGTTGAAGTCTTTGGAACAGGGAAGAACTATCTTTTTCGCATTTTTCAGATAAGAGACTTTGTTAAAAAATGAAACATCGTTATTGAAGGACAGTGAGGTTTCAGACATTGAAAAGTTGTTCTTTGGAACAAGGAAGGTGTCACTTAGTATGTGCTATAAAACACTGAAAGGTCATTGTAAGCTTGATCCTCCTATTTTGGCTCTGTCCTGGGGAAGAGAACTGGATACTGATATCACAGGAGACATGTGGAGGGAAATTTGGAAAACGGTCAAAAAAATTACAATCTGCAATCATTCTTGGGCTTTACAACTTAAACTATTACACAGAGCCCACCTGGTGCCAAATCGTTTATCTATATTTAAACCGGGCTCTTCTCCACAGTGTTCTAAATGCAGAATATATGAAGGCAGCCTCACACATTGTCTCTGGCCATGCCCCAACATTCAGGGATACTGGGAGTCTGTCCTACTTGAAATTAGAAAAATTCTCAAAACCCACAATGATTTTGATCCTCTATCTTTTCTCCTTGGCTTACCAAATAGGTGTATCAGTAACAAACATAATAGGAAACTGTATAATATTTTAACATTCTGTGCCTGAAAGAATATACTACTACACTGGACTTCTAATAAACCCCCTACTATTTCTGGATGGAGGAAGCTAATACTGGAGCACATTCCACTTGACATGTTTGGCACATTCTAGGATCAACATATTCAATCACATCTGGAAACCCTTCCTGGACTATACCGAGGGAAATGTGTCCTCAATTCTGTCTCAAGCTTTCATCTGCGCTTGAATGGACTTCTTGTTGTATTGTATCGATATGAATGTGATGAGACTCTGTCTATGCTGACTGTGAATCTCTATTTTTGTTTTGACTGTGGTGCTGAGCTGTTTTGTTTTGAAAAATCAAAATTTAATAAATATATTCTTAAAAAAAAAAAAAAAAAAAAAGAAATGACAATATGTCGATGGTTGTAACGCCGGTCCCCTGTGAAGCCTCAGACCCAGGGTCCCCGCTCCTCTGCCCGGCACCACCTTCTCCAAGAGGCCGTCCGCCATCACTCCGACGGTCCACCCGTGGAATGTCCATCTGGAGAGACCAGAAACCCTTCACCCTCAGCACCGTCTCCTGGACTACTTTTCCCTCTGACCACCGTTATCCTCGGGAACTCCATCATCCGTAACGTCCGTTTCTCTAATGCCATAACCAAGTGTTTCCCCGGTTCCACCGTCACTACTATCCTCCTTGAACTGCCTCAGCTGCTGGTCTCACTGCCGTCCACCGTTACCCGTGTCATAGTTCATGTGGGCTTCAATGATACTTCTTTTCAACAGTCTGAAGTGACAAAGGTTCATTTTAAAAACCTCTTCGATAAACTGAAAGGATGCGGGAAGGCTGTTTTCATTTCCGGGCCCCTCCCCTCCTTTGCCTATGGTGTGGGCCGTTTCAGCCGGCTCCTCAGCCTTAACACCTGGCTCCAGTCCGCTTGCACTCCGAATGGCTTCAGTTTTATTGATAATTTCAATCTGTTTTGGAACTGCTCCTCTTTCTACAAGTCCGATGGTGTCCACCCCTCTAGACTGGGCAGCAGGATCTTGGCACAAAACATTCAACACACTATCCTGACTAAAACCACACCCACGCCTATGTGACTACGCTCTCCCTCTTCTGCTGCTCACAGCGCTGTTCCCCCCACCTGCTCCCCCTGCTGGTCACATCAAATACTACCACATTCAGAGTCTCCTGTAAGCCTGTACTTCTGCACTTCCTGAGCAGATACCCACTGTAAACCCAATAGAGACTGTCTGTCCCCCAAAACCTGCCAAGTTAACTCTTTCGGTGCCAGACAGTTAAGGGGCTAATAAGCCTTAAAAGTGCCACAGAATTTGGCCGTTTTTCAGTATTTCGCGTCGTTTTTATAATCGAAGTCTGAATCGTCATCAGAACTCATTTTCTAGCAGATGGGACTGTTTTGACAGATCGCTGTGTTTACGATATTACTACAAAATGGCCATCTAATTTGCATATGATTTCATTCATAAATTCATTCATAAAATTTCCCAAGCAGAAAACGAAACGCGAGCTCTTCCTTGGTCAAAAACCACTCGGTAACATCCGACCGATTGCTACTTAGATTCAAAACGCACCGGACGCAGCCGATTCATTATTAATCGTAATTTGCAAGAAGATTTGAAAGAACGTCATCGAAATGTGAGAAAAAAATGGGGGTGGATGGTTTGTTTGTACACAAATATGGCGTGTTCTCCAAAGCCGATCTGATCGGCCCGTGGCACTTTAAAGGTTGTATTCGTAAAGCCGATTTAATCGGCCCATGGCACTGAAAGAGTTAAAGTAAATAGAAAAACACCTTCACAGCAAAATCTAATAAAAATCAACACTAATACTACTACAGTTCAAAAAGCACAAGAAAGTAAAATGTGGCCTCCTTAATATTAGATCTTTGTCTTCCAAAGCCTTATTAATTCATGATATAACATTAGATCACCATATAGATTTATTCTGTCTGACGGAAACCTGGCTTTGTGAGGAGGAGTATGTGTCCCTAAATGAAGCTACTCCTCCTACTCACCGCAATAACCAAATTCCTCGAGGCTCAGGCCAAGGAGGAGGAGTCGCAGCTATTTGTAATTCATGCCTACAAATAAATCCCTAAATGCCTCACTTTAACTCATTTCAAAGTCTTAGTCTTAGCCTATCCAGCCCAATCCATAAACCGCTCCAGCCTACACTATTTACTATAGTGTATCGTCCTCCTGGTCCATACATCGAATTTCTATCTGAATTTGCCGAGTTCCTAGCCAGTCTAATCCTTAAAACAGATAAATTCATTGTTGTGGGAGATTTCAATGTTCACGTTGACGACGAAAGTGACAGTTTCAGTAATGCATTTATGTTGTTATTAGACTCAACAGGCTTCAAATCAATGTGTACATAAACCAGAGATTAAAGCAAAAATTTTTCATCTGACTGAAAATTTTCTTCTGGTCAAAATCATCGGCCACTATTAAAAATGATGCAATACAATACTACTATAGCGTACAAGTTTATATAGTCAAATTTGGCAATACTGTAAAACACACTGAATGGGAGAGTGTACAGGTGTAGAACTTTGGTAACATGGATAGAAAAAATGTCATGAGTGGTATTGGTGGGGGGTCTGGGGGTCCTCCCCCAGAAAATTTTTAAAGCTTCGGGTCAATTTTGGTGCTCTCTAGTTAATTTTAAAGGCTATGAAAACCTTTGAAGCAAGTGAAAATAACTAGAAGAAAACCTTACTGCAAAAAATGAGTGAAAAACTTTTTATTTAACAATTTAGGAACTCCTGAAACATAACTCCAACTCCAACAGCACATGAATTTTGGGGAAAATGTCTGTGTAAATGTAACCCTAACCAACTAATCTTCAGCTTCTTAGATTGATGGCGGATCAGGACTTTTTTACCATTGGAACCATACAGAATTTTCTTGTGGCAAACTACGCACATGCACGCACCAGGCTGCTTCATTTTTTTGCACCATGATCTAATTGCAGTTCCATCGTCTCCCTTCTCATCAAGCCATGCCCACCTCCATCTATTTTTCACGCATCTCTCAATAGTTACTACTTCAGCACCTTCCTCTACAAACGTGTCCATGATGTCGTATATGCGAGCCAAAATAATCTGTACGTCGTCAAACCTGCGTCCACACACCCCCCCCCCGCCAATATCATGTTCTCTTTTGATTGGAAGAAATTACGTCAACTGAAACAGAAATTACATTCCGTTACAGATACTCTCTGAGGGTATTTAAAATATAGTGGCATTGCAAATACCAAGGGTGTTACTCATTCATTCAATTTTATCTTCGTACTGTACCGCACAGATAGAAATAAGATGCTAAACGGGTCAAAATAAAGCACTTATGCAGTCGGGCGCGTAACCGCGTAAGGCCGCGGCGCGCACAGCCGCAAGCACGGGAAGGGCACATACACACAAACACACACACTAGTCATATACCGGCAAGAGGAGATAAGCTATGAACCCAAACATGAAAGTACATGTAGATCAGTTCTGTCTTCTTACCTTTTCGCTGTGGTTCTTTCATAATGAAAGCTACTTGTTAGCACTAAACTAAAGTTAGTCTGGAGGCTGAACTTCGGTAAAGCTGAACTTGTCCATGTGTTTCTGAGGCACATAATGAGCAGCGTTTCCTTCCAAAGATAAATAGTCATCAATCTCTCCTCCCGACATAAAAATAAAGAAGTCATCTTATTATCATCACTGTTAAACCTATCAGCCCCCTGTGTGTGGCGTGCCTGTGTTAAACACCTGCAGGTTCAGGACAGCAGACCCAGGACAGGATCGCGGTGCCGACTGGACTCCGCGAAACATGTGGGGAAGTTACTTCAATATGCCCCCCCCCCCCCCTCAATTTTTCCATTTCCATTCAAACCCTGAAAATTTCATCCAAATCTGTCCAGAACTTTTTGAGTTATGTTGCACAGTAACGATCAGTGCCCCCCCCCCCCCCCCCCCCGCCCCCCAATCACCACCAAAATTTAATCATTTCTTCCTTATCCCATTTCCAACAAACCCTGAAAATTTCATCCAAATCTGTCCAGAACTTTTTGAGTTATGTTGCACACTAACGATCAGTTCCCCCCTCCCGTGGGCTACCCTCCATAGCAACGATTTTATGAACTTCTTCAATAATAAGATCTTGCTCATCAGAGATCAAATTAATGTCCTCCTATCCTCTACAAATTATAGTCCACCTTAAAATCCTTCCGACCCAGAAACCACAGAGTTGACCATTGAGCCATCTGGTTTTATGGATTGCTTTTCTCCTGTAGAGATCAGTCAGCTAACTTCGATAGTCTCTTCATCTGTGCTTTATCGCCTTACAGGTTTTCCCAGGATCATCACAGGTTTTCCCAGGATTATCTCTGGACCTGCTGCTGTGGTCCTGCCTCTCTCCACCTTCATCGTCATCACTCACTTATCCATATAGTTGTGACAGTGTTTATTATACAGTTCCATAGATGTTATCTGTTCAGTTATCTGTGCATCAGCTGCATCCATGTGTCTCCCCCTACCTCCCCCCTCTCCCCCAGTCTCCCTCTATCTCTATTGCTCTCTCTTTTTCTCATCCTTTATCCTCTCTCTTTAACCCCAACTGGCCAAGGCAGATGGCCATCCTTCAGGAGTCTGGGTCTGCTCGAGGTTTCTGCCTGTTAAAGGGAAGTTTTTCCTCACCACTGTCACCAGTCACAAGTGTTTGCTCCTGGAGGATTCTGTTGGGTTTCTTTGAATTGGCTTAGAGTCTGGTTCTGACCAATTCTATATGTAAAGTGTCATGAGATAACGTTTATGATTTGGCGCTATATAAATAAAATTTGATTTGATTTGACTACATTTTGAGGGGATGTGAGAGGTGTACCTGCTCAGTTCTGCCTCCAGACGGTGCAGTTTGTCCATCAGAGATTTGCGTTCAGCTCTCAGACTGTCACAGTCCTGCTGCAAACACACACACCGCTGCTGGAGTACAACACACTCCGCTGGAACACACCAACGCACACAGTCGAGATTTCATGAATATCTGAGAAAAACAGCTTCTTCAACATTTGGTTAATATAAAAAGACACAAAAATGTAATCCTTTACATTTGTTGAGGGCAATAAAGGGAATAATTGCAAATTACAATTAGTTAAACAATAGCAAAGGGGTCTGAAGTGCAATTTAACATGAGCACACATTAGAGCTAAATATGCAAAGAATTCAGAGCATAGATTTCCTTGTCTTTTTACTTGGTGTAGGTGTAGTGAAAAAACAATTGTACGTGGACGCTCAAGTAATATATCTAAAATGTCAAAGAAAACAAATGGTCATTGATATCTTGCAATTTCCTGGGATTTCAGGGCAAAGCGACACCCTTTCCATGTAAGTGCACAAACAGTGAGCTTCTAAACACACTCAGATGCTCACCCTGCAGCTGGGTGGTGCTGCTCTGCTGTTGCTGCTGTTGTGTGAAGGCCTCCTGTAGCCGCTTGATTTCCTCCTCATATTTGGCAGCTGTGTTCCTCCAGTGCTCAAGTTCGGTGCGGACACTGCGCAGGTCAGCCTGCAGGGCAGCAATCTCACGCTCCCGCTCTGCCGTGGCTGCCTCCATGGCATGTCGAAGGACGAGAATCTAAAGAGAGACATAAAGCAATGATGTTACTTATATGAAATCTAAGGCATAACATGTGAAAAAGCAAGCAGAGCTTACTAATACCTCTGCCCGGTCACACAACACTTTGCTCCTCCTACTCACTGATATCCTGGCTTATCCAGGGATTTAATTTTGCATCTTAAATTTGAATGCTTTTAAAACTTTTCATAAATTTGTAAAGAAAAAAAAGCAAAAATTGAGAGAAAGGCACATGTAAAGAATATGTGTGTGAAATTTGAAAATAATTGGGTAGTGTCCAATAAAACAATTGAACAAATTGTCTAATTTAGAAAATTCAAATATTTGTAAAAAACAAATCCCAAAATTATGATGTGTGTGAAATTTGAAAAGAATTGGGTGAATAGTGTCTGAGAAATCAGTTGGAGGGGGGTATAATAAAAAGGTCAGATGTCATTTGGTAATGGAGTTTACTGGAAAGAGCAAACTGAACTGAAGGGCTAAAGGAAGTTAGTGGGACCAAGATGGAAACAAAGCCAAAGAAGTCCATCCCCACTTGGGAGAAAAAGGAGACTACTTTAACACTTTCAGTGCCATGGGCCGATTAAATCGGCTTTACGAAAACAACCTGTAAAGTGCCACGGGCCGATCAGATCGGCTTTGGAGAACACGCCACATTTGTGTACAAACAAACCATCCACCCCCATTTCTTTCTCACATTTCGATGACGTTCTTTCTGTGTCCCCCTTTTGAGACCAAGCAGACGGGAATTTGAGGTCACGCGACCGAATAATATTTTTATATCTTTTTAATGTTTCTTATTCTCCGGTGTTTCATCAGAGGGAGTCCTCCATGCCGGGGGGCGGCTGTGGACTCCGGGGGCTGTGGCTGCGCCTTCTCTCACTGGGGTCCGCTCCTTTCTGGTGGGTGGGGGTCCCAGTTGGCCCTCTCCCACTAGTTGGGATGCGGGGCTGTGTTGCTGGTGCCTGGTCGCCGGGGTCGGCGGCTGCATCCTGGTGCGGATGGCTCCCTGAGACAGCGCCTCCTAAATTGATGTTTTACTTTTACTTGTACATTTTTGTTCTGGTCTACCTGTGCTCAGTCAGTCTTCTTAAGTATGTGTGAGCTTGTGGGTTTGCATGTATTTGTGTGTGTGTGTGTGTGTGTGTGTGTGCGGGTTAGTGGGTGGGTGTGGGTGGGGGGCAGTACTGATTTTTAAACTGATATGTAAAGCACTTTGTGCTACAGTTTTTAATGTATGAAAAGTGCTATATAAAGATTATTATTATTATTATTATAAATTATGCAAATTACGATCAATAATGAATCGGCTGCGTCCGGTGCGTTTTGGATCTAATCAGCAATTGGTCGGATGTTACCGAGCGGTTTCCTGCAGGATTCTTCAAATATTATAAAAAGGACGCGAAATACTGAAACACGGCCAAATTCTGTGGCACTTTTAAGGCTTATTATCCCCTTAACTGTCTGGCACTTAAAGAGTTAAGGACAGCAATGACAGGATATTGGCCAGAGAAGACAAATGGTTTGAGAGAGGAGTCTATACCCCTGTTACTAGAGCCCGAACGATTATAGCACATTAATCAACCAGTCAATATGTAACCAATGTATTAAGTTTTTTGCTGCGTGGAGATTCTGTCACTTGCTGCTCCTGTGTGTCTGTGCTGCCCGGAGAGTTAGAGGAATAGTCAAGTGTGTGAGTTTCATTTCCACCCCCCTACCCCCCCAAAAAAATAACAAAAAAAAATCATGGACCGCTATCCCCCCATTTCGATAATCACAGACTGCTATCCCCCCCTGCTCCGACAAGGATGAACCACTACCCCCCCCCCCCCCCCCCCCACTCCGAAAACTACGGACCGCAATCTCCCCTCTGTCTTAACAATTATTCACCCCCCACCCCGTCTGTGGCTTCCTGTGTACTTCACAATTTCATTCTGCAGGCACGCATGGGTATTAATAATGTATATTAATTGTTGCTTACATTTTAAAGAATGACTTACCAAACAATTTTTATGTCACTACTTACAAAATATAGACTTACATCTTTTCCCTAAAGTCTGCTCTCCCCAGCATAAAAACTACCACATCTTCAAACCATGGTTCCCCAGAGGTAACATTCGAGTCTAACAAAAGATGTTTTAAAGTTGTATAAATTATCTTTGTGAGATTAAAAAAGATTTATGCAACTGTTACTTCACATGTCCACCATTATCTAATATAAGAGTATTACATCCTGTGTATATCAACGTTCTTAATTCATATATCAGCTGACATATCAGTTATTGACCAATATATCAGATATCGACCGATATATCGGATATCAGGTTTTTTTAGCCCCCAGTATCAGTATCCGCATCAGCCCTAGAAATCCTGTACTGGCTGGGCTCTACCATTTACACAGCACTTCTGTTGCGAGAATATTTCACCTTTATTCCGGAACAACGTCTGTGTAAACGAAATGGTGGGATCATTTGGTCCCACTTCTGTCATGGTTCTGTAATGCCTCTGGAGGTGGTAACAGACCCGTGATAAAGGTGGAATCATGGTTCTGGGACGCTATGTAAAAGGAACACTTCTCGTTCTCCAACCAAGGCGTGACGTTTTGATGATGTATTGTGTGTGTGATCCCTGCACTGGGGAAATTAAAAATGAGCGTGGGCCGTGTACAGTAAAGAAACATATCAAAGCGACCAGAAAGATGTTGAACTGGGGAGACGCCAAGATCCCCGAGCTGTCGTCACTTTGGGCAGAGGACTCTATCCATGCAAACATTTGTGGAATGGTGAAAGACTCTGGAGAGGTTGGAAACAGCGCTATGCTCGGGGTATTTCCGACGCGCAAGTTATAAGTTACACTATACGCTACGCTAAGCTACGCTGCGCTGCGTCACCACCCCTTTGATTCCATAACGCAGGTCCGCTGTGTACAATTCCAGTCTGCATCACCTCTGTACACCTTTGGCTTGGCTGTGTAAATCAGTCAACAGTGGCAAAAAGGTGGATCTCTGTGTAAAAGTGGCTAAAGAAGCCATTTTTTGTGACAGTGGAAAATCCTTCCCTGAACAGAGGTGGTGGTCACTACTTATCAAAAACCTGTAACACCATTTTATACAATATTCCCAAACACTTTAACTAACAACCTTCCAAACCTGGACTCACCTTCATTAGCATATGATTAACACCTACACAGACCACTCCCCCCACAGGTCTATAAGTCCAATTTCCCCCAAAAGTTAGTAGAACTGAAGAAGTCTCTTGAATGGGAGAAGAAATGTTTTCAAAAGAGCAAAACCGGTTCAGTTCAACCTAGAAGAACTACCAAGAAGAACAATGACCTGGGCAAATAAGAACCTACACAGAGAAAGTCAAAGAAGGGAAGTAAGGTGAAATTGTATTTGAAAAGCATGGACCTTGAGAAAGTCACTTGTCCGATCAGTTTTTGATGCTATAAATAACATATAAACACTGTGATTGCATTCAGGCAATGAGTTAGAGTAAAAATTGAGTTCAGGCCACTACATTTCTGACCATAAACCTGAAAAACCCTGGAAGTGTCAGAGACTGTTGTGTGGAATCAAAGATACAAGATACATACTATAACAGAATGAACAAATTGAACAATATAACAAAGATAAACATCTAGAGGCCTGGGAAGAGTCTGGAGGAGTGAGACATGGTGTCTGACAGAGTTAGGAGAGACAACAAATATGAGGAATCAGAGGGGAGGTAAAAGTCAAAGAGGTCAACCAGTCAAAACAGAATGACACAACTGAAAGGAGCAGAGAACAAGGAGAGTCTAGTGGTTTTAGAAAGCTACGGGAATCAGTAACAATAATATTCAGAGTAAACAAGTAAAACTAGCCTGGATGATTCAGAGGAGATGGGGACAGAGCTGGCTCAATAATGGCCTTAGCTTTAACACTGTTTTTTAATAACAGTTCCCATTTTAACAAAAAGAAAATTACAATACACAATACCTTCATTTTTCTTCTCATTTGCACTTTTATACCTACAAAGTATCTTTAAAAAATAAAAAAAAAGACCAATAAACTGTTACTGGCCTGTCAACACATTTTTATTCATAACTATAACCTTTAGAGGAGGTCACATCTCTGCGGCTCCCACAAAACTGAAAAGTGTGACAGAATCTCAACTTATTTTCTGTGATAGAGTAGATTCTCAAGTAGTTTATGAGTTCTGCTTCAGCTGGGTGATGACAAAGGATATGATGTAGAACAGACACATGACAGGCACAACAGCAAAAGGCACCATAATTGTATTCCATTTGCTAACAGCAAAAATATAAGGCATTGGAATTGGGTATCAAATGATACCAAGCATTTTTCAATAATGAACCGCATCTACTTTAAGAAATTCAGTGATTAAAAAAAAAAATAGTATTTTTCGACCTAAGCACTCAGTTCTAGTTAGGGAGACTTAGGAGACGGACAAAGGAGGACTAAAGAGGAGAGGGAGATGGATGAAGAGGTCGATAGGTGTGTGGATTGGATGTTACCTCCTCCTGGGCGGAGTAAAGCTCCTCTCTCGTGCTACAGATGGTGCTCTCCCTCTGCTCCCTCAGAGCCTCCATGTCGGCCTGCAGCTTTCCAAGCTGAGCTGAACAAACACACCAAAGGACGTCAGGTCAAATATAAAACAAGGTTTATTCTTGTGTACTAGCATCACACGCTCTGGGGTTACAGTAGTGATGCAGACAAATTAGACACTAGGGTTGTTGATGGTTATGCCATATGAGTTCTATGTGAGCTGTGATTGGCTGCTTGAGTTTGTGAGGCCAGTGAAGAAAAGAAAACACAGAACTGTAAGTTTGACTAAGATCAGCTACTGTGGAGAACAGAATTAAAGAAAACCCTGCTGAGGCTCTAATAGTGTAGTATGAAGGTGAAATCTGGTGCACACCAATAAATTGAAACCTACCTCATAACTTATATGTATATACAGTGTTGGGAGTAACGTGTTATAAAAGTAATGCATTGCAGTAACCGATTACTTTTTGCTGTAACACAGTAATGTAAGGCATTGCTAATCAATTTTCAGTAATATTTTACTCGGTGCATGTTCAATAGCGCTTGTGTTACAACACACTTTTCGCCCATAATTTAATTGCTCAAATGGGAAAAAAAAAAAAAAAATCCCAGCAAGACCATGATACCATAGGGAATAAAAAAATGCATCAGGAAAGTTCTCTTTGTTGTTGGTGGTCAGCCAATGGGTGAAGATGTCGAAAGACAGTACATTGTCAACATGGATGTATGCTCATTACTAACCCTAAACCTGCTTTCATGAAGCTAGTTAGCATGATCCCTGTGATCAGCAATAACAAGGTAAGCTGACGTTTCTATGACTAATTAGAATTCTTTATCAACTGCAGATTTATCTACTAGCGTCCTCAGCACCGCGCTCCCTGTTTGACATTGGGGGGAGTTCTACTGCACACCTGGGGTTCAACGGTACAGGCAATTCGGTCTATACCTTGGTTCTCAGGCCACGGTTTCAGTACATGATATGCGCGTAAAGAGAACAGTTATTTTTTTCCCCCACAATTATATTTTTACTTTGCTTGTCAGCAAACCGAATTTCACAGTAGGAACAAATTATATCACTGTACTGAATAAAATAACATTTTCTGTACTGAACAATATAACCCTTTCTTACTCCTTGACCACATGTATACAGAACAATAAAACAGGCACGTGCACAGATATGGCACAAAGGGAGCTTTTATAAATAAATAAATTCCTGTTCTGCATACGAATGTAAAAGAAAACAGCAGTATAAAAACATGACGGTTATCTACCGTACGCATTTCCTTGTAATAGCATGTCATGGTGTTGTTTGGTTGTCAGAGTCCTGTACATCGGGTCGTGGGTATGGGCACGGGTAGAATTAAATGAAATGTGGGTGGGCAGCGGGCAAGGAAGAGAAAAAATAAAAGAAGATTCATGGATGAATATAATTTGCAGAACATTTAATGATGATCATCTAATTTCACCATGGTTGATCCACAGCCGGTTTGTTTTATTTTGAAGTGAGCTTCACCTCTGTTTACATCTGGCTAAATATGTCATTGAGCAGGACATATTAGATATGTATTGATGGCGTGCATGTTGACAATGTGTTTAAGTACATGTCAGGTTGTAGGTCAAATGTATGCGGGTACAGGATGCTGGGGCAGGGCTTCCCCGTGCTGCATGCTCACATGCATGTCGAGAGAAAGAGAGAGGCAGACAGACAGAGAGAGAGAGAGAGAGAGACAAGAGAGAGACAAGAGAGAGACAAAGACAGACAGAGAGAGAGAGAGAGAGAGACAGGAAAATTTTACATTGAAAACTTATTTAATATATTTAAGTCGATTAATTGTTTCAATTCTAGATTTGTGTGTGTGCACTCACTCTGCAGGTACTGGATCTGTTTGGTCGACTCCTCCGTCAGTTGAGAGTTACTTCTCCGCTCTTCCTCCAACAGAGCTGCAGACAGAACAGGGACGTCAGCTTCAGAGACCTGATGAGTTTTCATTAGTGGTTGAGATAAATGTGAGGGCTGTGATGAGGAACAGCCAACAGAAATATTCGATACAGTCTCAGCCAGTGTTGCTTCATTTCACATTCAACTGTAATTTTCCAGACACAAAAGACAAAGAAAAAAAGACTCATCAACAGTACAGTCCACTGTCTTATAGTTTAGTTGTCCTTCTTTGCATACAGAGTGAGACAAATAAAGGTATAATCCAGTGCTTTGAAAGTTAATCCTTTAGGCGCTGGAGTTTCTTTGTGTTTTTTTTAATATTCAATTTTGATTTCAAGATTTTACAAGGCTGTTTCCTTCAGTTATATTGCTTGTCGCAATATAGCGACTTTGGCGCTTAAAGGGTTAATAACTCAATTAGACTGTCTGTAGGCATATCTATACAGTGTTCAACAGGAGATATACAGCTCTGAAAAAAATAAGAGATCACTGCAAAATTATTACTTTCTCTGATTTTGCCATTTATAGGCCTATGTGTTTGAGTAAAATGAACATTTTTGTTTTATTCTCCAAACTAATAACATTTCTCCCAAATTTCAAATAAAAATATTGTTATTCAGAGTATGTATTTGCAGAGCACGACATATGGTCAAAATAAAATAAAAAAAATGCAGGTGTTTTCAGACCTCAAATAATGCAAAAAAAAAAGAAAAGTTCATACTGATTTCTGAAAAACACAATACTAATGTTGTAACTAGGGAAAAGTTCAGACATCAATATTTGGTGGAATAACCCTGATTTTAAATGACAGCTTTCAGTGTGTCTTGGCTCTCCGCCATTGCTGTTGGATGACTTTATGCAGCTCCTGGCACAGAAATTCAAGAAGTTCAGCAATGTTCCATTGGCTTGTGACCATCCATCTTCCTCCAGAAGTTTTCAAAGTGGGTTCAGCTCAGGAGACTGGGCTGGCCATGACAGGGTCTTCACCTGGTAGTCTGTCATTCACACCTTTATTGACATAGCTGAGGCCAGGAGCATTGTCCTGATAGAAAAACTAGTCCTCAGAGTTTGAGAACATTGTCAGAGCAGAAGTTGAATAGTTTTCAATAGTTATTTTTGGATTCCAATTATTTTTGTGGTACTAATAAGACTGTTTTTGCCTATTGGAAGAAGATAATGATGGCCACAGAAGTGTTTTTTATACTTCTTCTTAAATAAGACATGGATTAAGTGTTTATCAAGTAGAATAAGGTGTGCTTGTGTTGGAATTCAACAAACAGGAATGGAATGGCTGTCATACATGCAGACATGCTGATTTCAGAAGAAATTACAGTGTTTTTTTAATTTTTTCCAGAGCTGTATTTAAGAGTACTAGCGGCACTGTACCTGTGGTGCCATTGTACGATAGCATGAGAGGCTAAAATCGCCCAGCATACCTCACAACATTTGAATACAGACATAAAATTGTGCGTAGTAGATAGTCAGGTAATGTTTCTATTCATTTGGCGAGTTTGGCGGCGACTGGACATGTGAAGGTCTGTGGTGAGCTCGGACTTGGTCCGACGTGAGCTGGGACCCTGTGTGTGGTGAGGTTGGACCCGGTCCAAGGTGAGCTGGGACCCGGTCTGTGGTGAGCTGGGACCCTGTTAAAATCACCCAGCATACCTCACAACATTTGAATATGGACATACTATTGTGCCTAGTGGATAGTCAGGTAATGTTTCTATTCATTTGGCGAGTTTGGCAGTGATCGGGCCTATGAAAGCTGAGGAAAACCTGTACAAACGCCCTCTGCTGCAACATCGATCAGACACGGGCGGGACAGACGGACACAGAATGTGCATTATAGTAGGATTTGAAGAGTTAAATGCAGTGGCTTATTTTTTACCTTGTAACTCCAGACATTTCTGCTTGCCGGTGTTGGCTAATTCCTGGGCCAGCAGAAGCTCTCTGTGGAGATGATGGATGACCTGCTCCGTATCTCCTGGTTCTAGACCGGCCCGATGCAGCTCCGCTACAAACACCAAAAGAGCACTTTCTTTATTCTACTGATGACCTGTGACAGACGTATAATTAACAACTAATTCAAAAAGTCAAACAGACTGAAAAACAAGAGCATCTTTTAAACATAACATGCTATGCACTTTTAATACCTCTCGGCCAAATATATCCAACTTTATTTGTAAAGCACTTTAAAACAATCGCAGTGGACCAAAGTGCTGAACAGAAGAATAATTAGAACCAAAATAGAAGGATAAAATACAGAATAGATTAAAAGACCTAGAACTGTACACAAAAGAAAACAGTGCTGTACAGAAGGATAAATAAAATCCAAATAAAAGAATAAAATACAAGAATAGATTAAAAAAAATGTAAGCCATGCAATTAAAAAAAAACAAATAAATAAATAAAAACAATAAACCACTACCAAATAAAAACTATAGAATAAAAATAATACCTTCAAACATCTCACATGGTTTCAAAAACCAAGGAGAAAATATGGGTTTTAAGAAGGGATTTAAAAACAGACAGAGAAGAGGCAGAGGCCTGTCTGATATGGAGAGGCAGATCATTCCATAGTTTAGGAGCTGCTGCAGCAAAGGCACAATTACCCCTGAACTTGTGCTGAGTTTTTGGTACACTCAGGAGCAGTTGATCAATATAGCGTAAGATTCAGTTGAAAGTTACTACCCTATAATTTTGATTAGACTCTTTGTGTAAAACTTATTACATACATATTTATAGTATATTTATTACATACATATTTTTATTTGACCTTGAAAAAGTACATCAAGGTGACCTTATTTTCAGTAGGCTTCTGCTCCATGCCAAGTTGCATCCACAGTATGAATTTGGTGCAACGCATTCTTGAGATACTGCAATTATGTCGATGAAAAGACATGTCGCCATTTGACCTTGAAAACTATTGGTCACCTACTATGGTCACCTATTTTCAATAGTCAGTGTCATTGAATGGACGGACAGATAGACACACCGCAAAACGATTACAATACCCCTTTGGCCAGAAGATGCCTGTGGGGTAAAAACTGGAATTATTTCCCATTTGACACAAAAATCCCACTTTATAGCATTTAACACAGCATTTCCAGAACAAAAATGTACAAATATTTAAGGAAGGTAGGAATTAGAAGACATTTTTACCATCAAACTAAATTCTTATGAAATGATTTGAAACATACACAACACCAGTTATTTTGAAAATCACAGAATTATATCAGTGATCTTTCAGTAAAGGTCTCCTAATCAAACTAACCTATTAGTTGAACTTTCTGTCCTTTATCTTTGAAGGAATCAGTGAAATATCTTTAGATAGGACTGCCGTTTTGCGAAACACTTGCTTCAGATTTCAGGCAATTACATTAGTTTCTAAAATCTAATTTTTTAACAATATCATTTGCAAATCTTCAGATCACATTTCTGTGTCCAGGTAGTGTAGATCATTCTACATGAGTTGTGATGATTAGTTCAATATTTGGGTTATTTTCAGCTTTACCTCTAGAATCAGTCAAATTTTATTTAGCAATCAATCAGTTTTTATTTATATAGTGCCAAATCATAACAAAAGTTATCTCATGACACTTTAAGTATAGAGCTGGTTAAACCAGACTCTCACAAAAGCCTTCAGCATCTGTCCACATACTGTTGTCCACTGATCCACAGCCTTCTGGTGGTAACAGCACGGATGCCACCCAACAATTCCATGACTCTAGATTGGATATAGTCCCTGTATAGTCATTGACTTTTTTTTCTAATCTAGCGTTTGACCACCTCCAAGTGTAATTTGAATTCAATTTGCATATATTGCATTTCATGTATGCAAGTTTTTTTTTTTCTGTCCAGAGTTTCTAAAATCAAGCATTGCACAATCTGAATATGCAAAAAACAAAACAAAAAGGATTTGGGCTGAAATAATGTAAGGATATGTTGTCAGGGTTACCTTTGAGAAGAGCTAGTCTGTTCTGTGGTTCATTCAGGTCCTGATCATCCATGTTTCCATCTGTAACACAGTTATAAGAATTACCAAGTAATTACAGAACAGATGTGTAAAGGGTGAAAAGGTGAAAGAATATAAGACAAGATACGAGGTCAATTTCAGCAGTTGCTGTGTTTTACTGACCTGATGTGTCATCACTGCTGCGATCTTTGCTCGGACTCAGAGTGTCTGACATGTCGGACTCTTTGGCATCCATCTGATTCCCTGCTTTCACACACACACACACACACACACACACACACACACACACACACACGTACGTATGTTAGGGGATGAACATACCACTGACTTTCCAGCTAACACTATACCTTTGCTCTAACACCTCCTGTACCAAACCCACCTCATTTCCAACCTTATATACAGTACATTTCTGTACTAGGTGTTAGGTGTGCAGCAGCTTATTTCATTTTTCGGAAAATATTTGATATGTAGTGAAGGCATGAAGGAGTTAACAAAAAAGGCATTAAGTGTATTTTTTTAATTAAATGGAAATCTGAATTTTTCCTACTATAATAACACTTTTACCTATGTTAAATGAGGGGAAAGTAACTACACAAAGCATTTCTACTACCCTTAGTGTAATTTTGTTGTGGTAGAAATGTTATTGATATTTCTGATGTTTCAGACATCAGTGTTTTCCCTACCATTATTGACACGAGGGGCAGCACCTCAGTCTCATTTCAAAGAATCTGAGCAAAATTGAAAAAAAAAAAAAATTCTATGAAATGAGCTCTCTGCCATGCTTTTTCTGTTGTTTATGTTTACACTAGTAGGATTTCTGTTTACAGTGAGATATGAATGAATATACTGTTGTTGAGATTTTTTAATGGCACACTTACCACATCCGTGGTTATACATGTTTCAGGTTTTGTTTTGTTTTTTGTTTTTTTGTGGAAAATACACAACATGCTTTTTTTGGTTTTGATATATGGTAATGATTTTAAGTTTACAATTTGGGGGAAAAAAAACACAGATTTGATTCCAGTGAGATCAGAGTGGATATCTTAACTTACAAAGTTAAAAACTCACAAACTCACCTTTAATAAGCTAAAACAGATTAGTTATATTTCAAATAGAAATCGACTGAAATTGTTAATTTTCACAGTACAAGTTCATTCATGACAACATTTGAGACTGCTTACTGGTAGTTTTCTTGCTTCTAAATTGTTTTTTTTCTCCACAACACAGAGGATGAGACGAATCAGGTCACACATATACATTCAATGGCATTTTACACAAATTCACTGCTGCTGGTTTACTGACAATACAGACAGTAACAAAATCAGTTCCTTTAAGCCACAGTTTTAAGATCAAGGTAAGTAGTAATTATAATATGTTAAGTCCAGGGATATTGTCAGGTTTATGAATGTCATCATACACAGCTTGGGTTCACATGTAGGAATGTGCTGAGACAGAATGTATTCCAACACAGAGCTGTTCGGATGCCAAGTATTGTGTTTTTGTTCCCGGTATATACTCTCAGAGTACCAAAGGTAAAGGTCAAAGGTCAGGGGTCGCTGTAGCAGAGTCCCTCTGTCAGCAGGTTTACCCTTTGTGAAAAGTAACTGACATGCCTGATACAGAGGTTCAATGAATGTAGTCCATTAAAAGTCATCGTTGAGAGACAAAATGTCATAAAATTCACAGTTGTCGTCACTGTTTTATAGATGTAGTGACATGTACATTTTTCGTCAGTAAAAAAATTTGGGTTTTGGATTTATGTATGATCAGTGTTTACAAAAGGTATCAGAATCTCAGAATCACCAATACAACAGTTCACATTAATATCCCTCCATATCCCATCAATACCAACATCATGCACAACTATATTGTATATGTAATTTTATTATGTAAATGATATGTATGTACAGAAAAAGTAATAGAAATGGCAGATTTTCTCACATTTCATGTTTTATTCTTGAATGTTTCTGCCTGTCTTTCTCTTTGTTGTAATTTGCTGCTGTAAACATTGCAATTTCCCCACAGTGGGATCAGTAAAGTTATATCTTATCTTATCATCACTAGGACGAGGGTTTCCTGGGCGCTGTGGCGGCTTTCTGTCATTTGACTAAAATTTCAGCATTTTTTCATTGTTTTGGCACATTTTTTAAATATTCAAGATAATATGGTAGTTCAAAAAAACATGAAACAAACCTAGTCATTCATGAAGGGTACAATTCCAATCTAAATAATAATAATTCTAATGAGTTGAGGTCCTACAGTGTGTGAATCCAATTTAACCAGTGAGGGGTTGTGTGGCTTGTGTCATTGCTGATGGCCTGTTGGTGTTAATAAATAAACCAACAATGGTATTACTGTGGTTCTACCTTTGAGTTGGTTGGGGCTGGCCAGGATGTCATCTTCCGCTGTCTGGTTGTTCTGCAGGTGAGCATCCATCACTTCTACAAACATAAGCAAATATATTTACAGATTAAACAGCTCTTGGTTAAATTTGTCTGTAACAGAATAAAGATTGTTCAGAGAGTTTTGCACCATAAACAAAAACGTTGCTAAAAATTTTTAACTTTATCAACTCATTCATCAAAATCTTAAATTGTTGTGTGTGGAAATTCTGTTTTTTTCTTTCTTTACATACCTTTTTAAATAAATTCCCAAAAAAATTCAACTGAACACTCAGAGAAAATAGTCTGAGAGATGGACAAAAACTTTTATTATATGATCCAAGTGCAAAATATTATGTGCGTAATTTGAGGCGCTCACAACTTCATGTTCCAGTCCACACACAGAAACCAAACAACCTGAACATCTTAACCCTCTATGGTACCATGTTGCCCTCAGGCAACAGACCCATTTTTGGCCTTTCACATCTCTCTAAGGACTGCTGTGGTATCTTGCTGCAAAAAAAAGGCTTTCAAAATGTTATTTCCTGGCCCTTTTTTGCCTGGAAAAAAATATTTTCACACTAATAGGTGAGTAAACTTAATGTTTTGATAGTTTCATGCAATTTATTTGTTAATTTAATAGTGGAAATTTGTTAAAACGCAGCCATTGTTGCCCTGAGGCAACAATGTACCATGGAAAATTGCACATGTTGCCTTTAGGCAACAGTGAACCATTATGGAATCATCATAGCAGCATTCACCATTGGCATCAGCATCTGTGCGTCAGGTCAACACTGACCATTGGCCTATTGGGGTGGAGGAAAAAGAGCAGGTGCAAATACCCTAGATATAAGGGTATAGTGAAAGTGCAGTGCACAAAATGTGTCACCTACCTGTGACATAAGCACTGAGCAGCATCACCACAAGTGATGACAACACATATCAGGAAAGACAGAAGGGACTGACAGAAAACATGCACTGAAATGAAGCAGTGATGTTCAAACACTGTATTTTACACTTGTTTCTTGTTTTTCAAATGGTTATGATCTCTGTTGAGATAAGTAATTTAACACTTTCAGTGCCATGGGCCGATTAAATCGGCTTTACGAAAACAACCTGTAAAGTGCCACGGGCCGATCAGATCGGCTTTGGAGAACACGCCATATTTGTGTACAAACAAACCATCCACCCCCATTTCTTTCTCACATTTCGATGACGTTCTTTCTGTGTCCCCCTTTTGAGACCAAGCAGATGGGAATTTGAGGTCACACGACCGAATAATATTTTTATATCTTTTTAATGTTTCTTATTCTCCGGTGTTTCATCACAGGGAGCCCTCCATGCCGGGGGGCGGCTGTGTACTCCGGGGGCTGTGGCGCCTTCTCTCACTGGGGTCCGCTCCTTTCTGGTGGGTGGGGGTCCCAGTTGGCCCTCTCCCACTAGTTGGGATGCGGGGCTGTGTTGCTGGTGCCTGGTCGCCGGGGTCGGCAGCTGCCTCCTGGTGCGGATGGCTCCCTGAGACAGCGCCTCCTAAATTGATGTTCTACTTTTACTTGTACATTTTTGTTCTGGTCTACCCGTGCTCAGTCAGTCTTCTTAAGTATGTGTGAGCTTGTGGGTTTGCATGTATATGTGTGTGTGTGTGTGTGTGTGTGTGTGTGTGTGTGTGTGTGTGTGTGTGTGTGTGTGGGTGGGTGGGGGGGGGGGGGGGGGGGGCGGTACTGATTTTTAAACTGATATGTAAAGCACTTTGTGCTACAGTTATTAATGTATGAAAAGCGCTATATAAATAAAGATTATTATTATTATGAATTATGCAAATTACGATCAATAATGAATCGGCTGCGTCCGGTGCGTTTTGAATCTAATTGGCAATCGGTCGGATGTTACCGAGCGGTTTCCTGCAGGATTCTTCAAATATTATAAAAACGACGCGAAATACTGAAAAACGGCCAAATTCTGTGGCACTTTTAAGGCTTATTAGCCCCTTAACTGTCTGGCACTTAAAGAGTTAAAGTTAGTTAGACATAGTTACACTTCACGCATTTATTTAAATGGGGTGATCCTAAATGGTACGATGTTGATTAAAGGCAACATTTAGCCGAGAAACCTTTTAAGTTCATTTTATAATGTTTTTGAACTTAAAATTCCATGAATTGTGACTTCTGGATACTATTGAATATTTTTGCATGTGTTTATTACATAAACAATGTCCAAACTGAAAAAAAACCACAAAAAAAACAATATTTTTCATTTATGAACCATTATGGTACAATGTTGCCTACAGGCAATGAACCCCAAAAACTTCTAAAAATACAAATTCAAAATTCTTCAGGTTATGTTTATTTAGTCGATTTTGAGACATAAAAACACTCTAAACATTTTTTCCCTCACTGGGATCATAATGCGTACCATAGAGGGTTAAACTATTTAACCAAGCCATAAATATTCTTAACTTGTATACAAATTTTTTACTTCCACAGATGTGACTATTTTCACTTCTGTAGACCTTCCTGTGCTTACAAATGTCTAAAAATGACTTTCTTTGCTTTTACTTACTGAAATGAAGAAGAAAAATAGAGAAGTTTAGCTGATTTCTTACCATCAAAGTTGGCCAGTTTGTGAATTGAAGAACTAACAGTTTCCTTCAGCTGTTTGACGGCTGCAACAAACACACAACAGATGAGTCAGTGAACGTATCAGGACAGAAAATAAATAGTTCCAGCCTATGATGGGAAATCAACTCCTCAAGAAGTTTTACCTAATAAAAAAAATTAAAAGGGCTTCACATTATCTTCTTTTCCCTATAAATCTTGCATGTTTCTCAGTGAGTGTGAAGGAGATAATAGTTGTATTAACTATACAAGTTGTATTAACCACTAGTACGTAGTAGTAATAAGTATAATAATATATAATAACAGTATAATATAACAATAGTAGTAGTAATAAGTGGTTACTAATTAAACCAACACTCTAAGTCAGGTTTCATGCTAAGAACCTGTCGCTCTGGAAGAAATACATGTTTCATAATTATTCCTGAAATACAGTTACAAAGTGGGATCGGCTAATTCAGACAGCCCTGGTTCCTAAAAACTAACAGCTGGCAGTCTTCTACATCCGATATCTGTAGAAGACTCAACTACAACTCCCAGGTTGCATTTCACCAGCACACATCCAATCAGGGCACTTCAGATTATGTTAAGCTTTTTCTACTTTGCAACAGTAACCAACTGGTGAAAAAGAAAAGTGTAAATAATTCAATGTGGTGCTGGAAAAGATGAAAAGTAGATGATGTGATATAGAGTTCAGTACAGGATGGATTCTAGAAGATGCATGAATGTATTCAGAGCTGGAATGTGCCACTGAGTGACAACCTCTGAGGCTGAAAGACGAAGTGAACACGAAGCGCCAAAACCCACAGTTCCTTCAATGTCCATATGATGTTGACTCAAGAGCCCCAGGTTATCCATCTTTTAAAGGAAAGCATGTTGACAGCCCAGTATAAAAAAAATTGTTTCTGCCTCTATAGTTTTTAAAATTATTTTCATGATGACTGCATTCTCTATATTTGGACATTCTAAAAAGTGTTATGATGGTTCTTCTGTGAATTGTAGCAGCATTTTTGTTTGCCTTGTCAGCTCTTTGATCAACAGGAGTGACTGACCACCAACTCACTGGCCAAGTACAACTTTTCAGAGCTTCTGTTTACTGAAAAACAGACACTCAATGGTAATGTGGTAAATAAATTACTGACAAGACTAGTAAAAGATTTGGTTTTGTAAATGTTTCATGAAATTTATCATTACCATGTACAATTCAAGTAAGTTCATGTTAGCATTAGCTCACCCATCACCTGTCACACCCCATCTCTGCCTTTACGTCTAAATATGAGCAATTTTTACTAAAAACAAAAGACAACACCCCAACTGGAAAGTTAAGCCTTCAAAATAACGGTGAGATTACAGACGCTACTTCTCATACTCGGTCTGTGAATTCTGCTAAGTTGTCATTACTGCTATTAAACCTAACCACATGGGTGATTGTCTACCAGGTGGCTGTGTTAGCAGTACAGCCTGTGTTTACAGTTTTTTCAGTTTATGAGTTTTCACTTGGGGAGTTGCACACTTCTGCCCATCTTCATCCTCTTATCCAGAAACAGTCACTTCTGGTTACAAACCCCCCCAATTCTAACCACCAGACTTCTAATCAAGTTTCAAACCACAGTCCGCAAGTCACCAGATGTATCATCTAGATCACGGGTCGGCAACCCGCGGCTCCGGAGCTGCATGCGGCTCTTTCATCCTTCTGTTGCGGCTCTGCGTGGCTTGGGAAAATAAATTCTAAGTGTCCGATTGAAGTGTATGTTATTTGTCTCAAAAACATGTATCATGTCTTCTTATTAAGTCAAAGTTTTTAACTTCTTTCTTCAGACCTTGTGCAATTTCGGTGATCAGCATTCACCTTCTTCAGAGACGTTTGACAGCACCTGATGTGTCAGCCGGCATGCGCGGAATGCCCTGCGACACCAAAACTGCACAATATCTGAACAAAGTATTTTATTTGTGTTTATTCATTTATTTAATTGAAGTTGTAAATTGTAAGATTATTGTGATCTCGAAATATTAAAATAAAATTATATATACATATATATATATATATAGTATTATTTTTCATCGCTCAAAATATGCGTCACACTCTCTGACAGCCCGCCAAAACGCCGTACATTTATGGAGACTTTCAACCCCAGGTAGGCCAAGTATGGAGAAATCTAAGAAAAGAAGAATATCTGAAGAAAATAGAACATTTAATGATGCCAGGTGCCATGGCACGACCAAGGTGCCGCGACACCTCAGGGCCAACGCTAGGTGCCGTGGCACTGCAGTACTACGGCTCAGTGCCAAGTGTCATGGCACCGCGGTACCAGGGCTCGGTGCCGGGTGCCGTTGCACCGCAGTGCCACTGCTCGGTGTCAGGTGCCATGGCACCGCAGTGCCACAACTGGGTGCCACCGGTGCCGTGGCACCACCAGCACCTCGAGCCAAGGCACCACCGCCGTGCCACGGCACCTGGCACCGAGCCATGGTACGGCGGTGCAACGGCACCACCGAGGTGCGCCGCGGCAGCACCAAGCCGTGGTACCGGTAAAATCGTTGTATAAGCCGCGTCGGAGTATAAGCCGCAGTGTTTAAAGTGTGGGAAAAAAGTAGCGGCTTATAGTCCGGAATTTACGGTATATATAGGCTAACATCTTCATTTCAGATGTCAAAAAGTGTTTGCGGCTCCCAGTGTTGTCCTTTCCGTGGAAACCGGGTCGAAATGGCTCTTTGAGTGTTAAAGGTTGCCGACCCCTGATCTAGATCTTACAAATGTTTTTCGTTTCCTTGTCATGATCAAATATTAAAATAATAATAATAATATTCTGAAATGTGCACCACTGAACAGCAGTAATGCATGTTTGTACTCACGCGAACATTCAATCAACTGTTGGATTCTAGTCGAGTCCCCTCCACTGTTAACATGACAGTTGTCTGACAGAAAGACAGAGGCATTATTGGAACTATCAAATGGCAGCTGTGCTTCTCAGAACACAAAACCACATACAGAAACAGACAGATATGGTAGAGGAAGGTACATACATATTGGTGCACAGACAGACACACACAAGGCAAAAGTCAGAGTAGAACATCGCAGGTGTTTCCAGACCAGAGCAGAACTTCTGGACAAACATCACAGTAACGGCAGACAGACAATAAGACAGCGTCAACATGTCTCACTGTCTTGATGGAGAAAAGGATTTCTGACTCGTTTCAAATTTCTAGTAACTGAAACATCAAGGTTTAACAATTATCCTCTTTAGCCAGTGATAGGAAAATTACAGAAAAGCTCACAGAAATGTCAGCAAAATGAAATGTTAAGCAGAAGTCATCTAACTTTCAGCCAGCTACAGGAAAATGTGTCAAGAAGTGACTCCTGTAACATAGTGGAGTTGTAAGGCATATCCAACACTGGAGAGCTATCATTCATGTGTGATTACTGCACCACTTATTACCAGTGTTGTGCAAGTTACTTCCAAACTGCAATTCTTTATTGTTATTTATACGTAATTCCTTACCTTACAATATTACTGTCTCAGAACTGTAATGCGTTACATGACTCTTGTATTACTTTTGAGTTACATACAGACTCTCATTATAAATGGATAAATTGTAGGTACCCCCTCTCCTCAATGCAAGAGATAGGAGAGCCTTGGGACACATAAATTTACGCCCCAAAGTACATGTGGACGGAAAGCTTGGTAAGTAATGCTATGGTCTATGATGTTTGAATCCCAGCAGGAACACTTGCATTTTTTTTTTCTCAACATTTCACATTTTCAAACAGGGAGCGCAGCATCAAAGATGCTGGTAGATAAATTGGCAATTGATAAAGAATTCTAACTAGTCATTGAAACGTTAGCCTACCTTGTCATTGCTGATCATAGGGGTCATGCTAACTAGCTCCTTGAAAGCAGGGTTAGGGTTAATAATGAGCATTTGTTCATGTCACAAATCTACTGTCTTCTGCAATCTTCACCCATTACTGACCACAAACAGGATATAGAACTTTCCTGCCACATTTTTGATTCCTTAAGGTCTCATGAACTTGATGCATGTCTTTTTTTTTGTTTTTCATTTGATATTATGGGCAAAAGTGTGTTGTAATGCAAGCACTAGTGAACATGTACAAAGTAAAATATTACAGAAAAATGATTAGTAATGCCTTACACTATTGCGTTACAGCAAAAAGTAATCTGTTACTGTAATGCATTACTTTTGTAACGTGTTCCAACTCCCAACACTTCTTAATACTATTAGAACAGACTGTTTTTTATAGGTCTTTCTCTTTTCATTTCAAGTCTCATCTGCCATCCAAATGCAACTGGACCAACATTTTTGTGCTTGTTTTTCAAAAAGGTCAGGTTTTAGCTGACTTTGTCATTCCTGATATTTCATTCAACCAACATGAAATAAGCAATTCTTGGTTCTAGACCAGCAACGATCTAGACTAAGATTAAACCCTGGCTCTGAAGTGGTCCATCAAATGCCTCAAAAAGCACCACCACAGGAAAAAAAAATGCTAAAATCCTAAAAGTAAAAAAAAAAACAAAAAAAAAAAAAAAAAGCTGTGGCACAATAACACCAAAAAGGTGCAAAAGGTATATAAGACAAGTGCTAGCTTAAAAAAATATAAAAAGAATAGCCAGGTGGTCATGTATGGATATGAACAGGGCAGGTGGCCTCGGACCTGCCAGAAACACAACACACAACATAACAAGAGGAAAAAAGAAAACAGAGGCAGAAGACAGGCTACCTGCAGATAAATATATCCCCGCACACTGACAGGGGCTCAGAGATGATGACTGATTATTATTGTAAGTGTCTACATAATGTATTTAAGGACAATATTACATACTTTTGAGCATTATTTTTGTTATTTTGTTTTCTTGTAAACTTTCTACACAGCTGCACCACAAAGTTAGACCTAGTCATCATCATTATCATCAGACTACCATCACTGTCTGCCTCTTTCCCAGCTGCACCATCATCAGTGTCTGTATCATCGTCCTCGTCTTCCTCCTCAGTCTCAGGCATCTGCTGGCTCTGTTTGTCCTCCACAGGCTCCTCTACAGGTCCATGGGGGACAATGTCCACATCTGTCATGTGACCACATCACATCATATATACCACGATTGTTCAGAACAGAGTTAAGATATGTCGCACAAGTGGCTTCTGTGAAAAAAGTGTGCAGACAGTGCCAGCGTTCAGATTCAGTGTCAACCCAAAGGCAATCAGTGACCAGAGGCTCCAGAAGAAGAAACACCCAAGCAGTAGATGATTCGGTGACTGTGGAAATCGCCCAAATTACCCAGAAACCTCCCCAACTAGCCCCTCCTCAGACTTTCAGAGAAAAAAAATCAATAACAACCAAAGTTTCATCTAAAGACCTCGAATCACCCCACATGCTTGGTGGTGCTAATCTCACAGGCTGGAGCTGCACACAAAAGCTCTAACACCAGGACAAAAAACAAACTTGGATCCAAAACCCATCAATAGAAAAGAACAGGAAAAGTACAACAATTATTAGAAGTGCTGTAAAACATGGCTTTCTATGATCAATGCATCACATTTCAAAATGCCTTATGTAACAACCATAATCATCACAGATCAGTCTGATGTGCAATAATTCATTATCATTATGTTTAGCCACATAACAAAAAAGCATTCCAGCTTGAAAACCTAACAAATACATTTTATATTCATTTCTAAAGGTTTTTTCCAGCCCAGTTTGCTCTCTCTCATTTTGTGAAATTCCTCTAGACAAAGTATCAAGGCTGCATATTCAAAGGTTAAAAAAACAAACAAACAAAAAAAGACAAATATGCAAAATATACCTAGAGGGGAACATGTTTTAATGACTGTTTTAAAAGGTGTCCATCAATTTTTGCATCAGGAAAAATCATTATTTTACTGAAATGTCTGATTTTGACACCAGCCTTTCTAAATGTATGTCATTGAATATCAGTGTTTACTCAGGACATTCTATAGCCTCAAGGTTAGATATGCAGTTTTGCAAAAAATAAAGAGATGACTTTAATTAATATTCTGGCTTTTCCAAGGTTTTCACAAAGGTCAGAATGCTGCCGAATTAGAATGATTTCAGTCCGGTTGAACAAATATTGTCCTACATAACTGGTGTCCAAATGACCCACACATCCATGTGTCCTTCTGATGGTGTGTTCATGTGCCTCAGTGAAATGACCTTGACTTTTACAATGGAACCAACACTGAGTTACGAACGCAAATGTGTGCTCTGTAAAGAGCAGAACAGTGAATTTTCACATGACTTTAGCACCTGACATTTACAGAAAGAGCCAGACTGCCATTGAAGATGCATAGCCAGAAAGATGAACAGAGCGAAGAGGACAGTGAGTGACAGGAAGTCACATGGACACCATGCAGGAAGCTGTCATGCTGGATTAACGCAGGGTGAGGAGGTAAAGTTAGCATTCACACAGAGACAAATAGCGGCGGTGTGAAGACGGTGGCGACATGTGGACTCACCCAGACTGTTGTTTTCTTTAATGCTTTTCTCCTGCAGTTGTTCTAACCGCACTGTAAATAACAACAACAACAACAAGAGAGAAAGGCGATAACTGACAGGAATCACCTTCCAGCCTCTGGTGGCTGCAGGAACTCTCATGGCAATCAACGAATTAACGTGATGGCTTGCCGAGTGCGGTGTGTTAGCATGTTAGTTAGGACAGTTGGTATTTGACAGGGGTGCTCAATCTGTAAAATCTGTATAAATCTGTCCTAAATCCAAAACTTTTTTTTGTTAAACTAACAAAAAGAAAAAGATTTTCATCTCACAAAGGATGGAAACTCATACTACTTAATCAAAAATAAAGACACTTGTACTTTTAATTGGGGTGGGCATGGCTCAGGAGGTAGAGCGGGTTGTCCAATAACTGAAAGGTTGGCGGTTCAAATCCTGCTCGTCATGTGCTGTTGTGTTCTTGGGCGACACACTTCACCCACCTTGTCTGCTACTCACACTGGTGTATGAATGCATGTGAATGTTTGGTGGTGGTCAGAGGGGCGTTGGCACATATTGGCAGCCACACTTCTGTCAGCCTGCCCCAGGGTAGCTGTGACTACAAACATAGTTTACCACCACCAAAATATGAGAGTGAATGAATAATGGATTCATTGTACGCGCTTTGAGTATGCATTAATAGAAAAACTCTATATAAATATAATCAATTATAATCCATTTTATATAGTTAATCTAAAATCCATTCCACACATTTCCCAATCATAAAATTGATTCAACAAGAAGTAGTCGAGTATAGTTTATATCTTTTTTTATAAATCCAAAAGTAAAAATAAACTTAAACACTTCAAACCACAAAATATACATCCAAAAATAGAAGCCTAAAGAAAGAAAAATTATCTAAAAAAAAAAAAAAAAAAAAAAAAAAAAAACAGAAACTGGAGATGCGTTAGAGGATTTTTTTGGTTTGTGTCCTTTTGTTTGGTAATGACACATGCCTGGCTATACAATACTTTTACCATGCATGAATATTTAATATTGGGTCATTTTCTGCAACAGATAAATATGTAAGATTTATTTATTTGGCTCAGCTGTTTAACTGGGAATTTACATGATAAATCTCTTCATGTCACATTGTGGTGCAATGTGCAAAAAAAGTGTAAATTTTTTCAGGCATCACTGTGCCATCACTGTGTATTTTTCAGTGGTTGTGTGTCTGTTTTGGTGCATTTGCGCGAGTATATACCCTGCAGGGCAGCAAGCCTCTCATTGGTGAAGTCGTTGTCAGCCTGCAGAGCTTCGATGCGAGCCTGTAGAACCTGCTCCTTCTCCTCCATCTCCTCGATCCGCAGCTCTAACTCCCTCTTCTCTGTCACTCCTCGCTGGGTCAGCTCCTCTTGTCGACCCTCCGCCAGCTGACGGAGAGAATGACGAGGAAGACAAGGGAGGATAAACAAAATGAAGAGAATAACCAAAAAAAAAGGAGAGAGAGAGAGGGAGAGAAACCACGCAGACATCAATCTCCATGTTTTACAGTCTGTCCATTAAACAGGACATGTTTTTGTCTCTGCACCTTGATCTTGTCCGTGAGCTCTTTGATCTCGTTGACGGCAGCATTGTATTTATTAGCCAGTTCTCTCAGCTCTTCCTGACTCCTCTCAGACATCTCCTTCAGGTGTGTGCACTCGTCTTCTGTATTACTGAGGGAGCGCTGACCAACAAACAAAGAAACACTAAGAACAAAAGAGCCAAACTAACAAAATTCTGAATACAGAAATACTTGGCGATACAATAAGGGTAGATCAGTTTCATAAATCAAAACAAAATCACTGAGCAAATAATTATGTCTTATGTGTTTCCTTGGTGTTGGAATATTTGCACATAAACTTAGTCGTGCGAATGTAACCTCAGTCTCAGATCTGCTACATCCCTATGAGCTGTAGCTTGGATGAAGAAAACATTTTTTCTTTTTGCCAATAAAAAGTTGATGTGAAAAAACAAAACTTTATGGGTGTAAGAGTTGCTGTTTTCTGTCAATATGAAGATTATAACACATGAGGGGAAAACACTGAGGCCTAAAAAAGGAAAGGCTAATCTGGGTAGTTTGTTAAAAGAAGTAAGTCAAGGGAGCACAGGAAAACTACAAAACTGTGGAAAGCCTCAGTGTGAAATTCTTTACGGTGCAAAAAATGTATGAACAAAGAGTCGAAAAGCTGTGCAGATTGACGTGCTGAGGTTTCCCAGTGATTGTGGTATTGGCTGTTTTAGATTTATCTTACCTCAACCTCTGACAGCTTTCGGACCACCTCAATCTTCTCCTGTAAGACTCTCCTCAGAGACTCCTTGGCTGTTGTCTCATAGTTGTGTTTGTCCTCCTGAAGAGCCAGGAGTTCCTTCCGGATCCCATCCTCTGTCTGGGACTGAGGAGCAGACCGTTACGTCAGTGAGGGGTTTCATTTAGGGGGACAGTTTTAGACAAAATCCATGCAGCTGTGTGTTACCTTAGAGTAAGCCTGAAGCTGACTGCCCATCACCTCCAGCCTGGACAACAGTCGATCCTCATCAATCAGAGCCTAGAGCAAAAAATAAAATGACACAAATTTAAATCAGTGGAATTCTTCCTCCTTGAGTAGGAGACCATTTGCCACAGACTTGCATAAAATATCACTACAATACTCCACAAATAACAAAGCTGCAACCTCATTTCTGCAATTGCTTCAAAATCTTACTAAAACCCTGTGTCATGAAGTGGAGATGTGTGGTGACACCCAGCCAAGGAAAGAGAAGAAAAAACAAACAAAAAGCGAGACACATAGATTTAACTTAAAGTCACTGTGTTGCCCCAGGAAAAGAACTGTGAGTGATGATTTATTGTACTATGTGAGATTGATTATTCTGGTGATATGTGAGATATGTACACTTCTGTTGCAAATCAAATTGCCCTTCGGGGACATTAAAGATTTTTCAATTCATTCAATTCATAGTCACTTGTTACCTTCATCATAACTTAGTTTGCTTCGTTACTTTATTTGCTTGAGCTGAGTTTTTAATTTGTTCAGAATGTGTACTCTGCAGAGATCTTCTTCAAAATAAGAGCATGCAATGTAATAACTAGATATTTAGTAAACCTTTGTTATGAGTGTAATGTCTAGTTCTAAACCTATTTTCACTTTTATTTAAGTATTACATGTGCACAAAATCCCTTCTCCCACTGCTAAAATAAATCCAGAAAGATGTCCTACGTGTGGACTGAGTGCACAGGGTTGTGTGGTACCTGCCAACTGCTCTCCGAGGCCTCCTGTGTGGTGGCCAACAGACGCTGCAAAGTGGCCAGCTTCTGCTCCAACATCTGCTCTCTGTGTAAGGCCTCCTGAAGACAGACAAAATGACAAGACATCAAAGCCAACTTCAGCAATAAACCATTCACCACACTTTATACAGGTCTACAACAATGTCAAATGAAAAATGCAAAATAAACCGTACATTTGATTACTGGAGTTCTTCAGATTGTCCAGTAGGAGTCAGTGCATTACCTGTAAATACTGGGAGAGCTGGAACAGTTCCTGAGAGTACATACTGGGAGTGTTGGCTGCAACCTACAAAACACACAAACCACATTAACAGGCAGCCTGGAGATCATTCAGCCTCAAGTTTATACTGAAGGTGAACAAGCAGAGAAAAACCTCAAACCACACACACAGAAAAATACAGGACATTTGGTTGAATCCACTACAACAGCAGTGCACACATAATATGTTCAATCACATCTGAACTAATTAGATTTAATCACTCCACTAAAAATGATTATAAAACAAGTGGGCTCCCTGGTTTAATTCTCATACCAATTAAAGCAGCATTCCCAAAAACTTGTGAAAGTTGCATTATGCAATACTGGAAGTACACGATTCAGCCTGGCAGGATATTCTAAATAACTACAGGAGAGCACTTCGTTCTGCTACAGCTGTTTATTATACATCACTAACAGGAAAACTGGAACAATCACAGGTTTCTTTTCAATATTGTAGCCAGACTGACAAAGAGCCACAGTGCATGAGTCTAGCATTCCTGCAACCCTCCGTGGCAACGATTTTATGAATTTCTTCAATAAGATGGCTTCTTGTCTTCCACAAATTCTAGTCCACCTTTAAATCCTTCAGACCCAGAAGTCACAGAGTTGACTGTTGACCCATTTGGCTCTATGGATTGCTTTTCTCCCATAGAGGTTAATCAGCAAATTTCAATAGTCTCTTCATCCAAACCATCTACTTGTCTCTTAGACTCAGTTCCAACTAGGCTCAATAAAGATGCTTTACCTTTACTTAGCAGCAACCTTGGTATCACCTTGATATGGTTAACCTGTCATGATCAACAGGCTATGTACTAAGGTCATTTAAAGTTGCTGTAATCAAAACACTTTTTAAAAAGCCCTGCCTAGAGCCATATCAGATCTTGCATTCATATCTAAGATTCTGGAGAAAACAGCTGCCAGTCAGTTAATTTCTTCAAGTCAACACTCTATTTAAGAACTTCAAGTTAGGTTTTAGGGAGCATCATAGAACAGAAACAGCAATGGTCATAGTTACCTTAGTGACCTTCTAATGGCTTCAGAAAAGGGACTTGTTTCTATACTGGTCTCATTAGATCTCAGTGTGGTATTCGACACTTTCGACCATCACATCCTACTGCAATGATTGGAACAATCACCTGGTATTAAAGGAACCACTCTACCTACTGTAGTTTAAATCCTATCAAAACAGAGCCTGTTCAGTTTGTTAATGTTAATAATGAATCCTCTCAGTGCAATACAGTTAGCCATGGAATTCCTCAAGGCTCTGTTCTTGGACCAATGCTGTTTATCTTATACATGCTTCCTTTACATAACTTAATAAGAAAATATTCTATCAACTTTTGTTGTTGCGCTGATGATACCCAACTATATTGATCTATTAAACCTGATGAAGCCAATTAGCTAACTAAACTACTGGAGCATTAAAGATATTAAAAACTGGATGACCAACTTTCTGCTGTTCAACTCGGACAAAACTGAACTCACTGTGCTTGGCCCAAATGCTAGGGATGCAGTATCTAGCAAAGTCGACATCATGGATGGCATTACCTTGGAGCCCAAAACCACTGTGAGGAATCTAGGCATTATTTTCTATCAGGATTCATCGTTTAACTCGCACATTAAACTGATTTCTAGAACTGCCTTTTCTCATCTGTGAAATATTGCTAAAATTAGGCATATTTTAACACAGAATGATGCAGAAAAATTAATTCATGCTTATATTACATCCAAACTAGATCACTGTAATTCGCCTTTCTCAGGCTGTCCCAAAAAGTCTTAAAAGACCCTTCAGTTAATCCAGAATGCTGCTGCTCATGTATTGACCAGAGCCAGTATCAGAGACCATATTTCTCCTGGATTCTCAATACCAAATCGATACCACGGTAAAAATTAAAAAAAAAAAAAAAATGAGAAGAACCCATAAACTTAAACAAGAAATACTTAAGGTATTTGCATATAAATGAATATTGCTATTGCCTCTAACTCTCTCATCTGTTGCACTGTCAGTCACAGTTTCTAAATACATGAAATTGGTCTGTGCATTTCCTGATCTACTCTACCATAAGCTGCGCTGGTTAAAACAGAAGTGCTCCACCACTGGCTGTAGGTCCGGGTCCATATGGGACGACTTCTGGGCCCAGACCCGGACCATGGTCTACCTATTAGTGACATCTTCTACAGCTTCTTATTGTCAGCGTTTCATATTGGTGGTGGTCTGAATGGGCCAGGCTGTAAAAACTGAGTCGGGCCATCGGACCAGTGCCAATGCTGAGCCCTGATGGTATTGCATGTCAGATGTTTAGTGCTGAATAACGGAACTCACCTTGAATTCTTTAAACAGATCTGGGTGCCTGTCTTGAAGGTGCTTTGCTAGGTTTGTGGTATTCCCTCCCTTAGTTTGAATTCCATGGTGGCGACGTTTACACAGTGGCTTATGCATGTTCATAACCATGTCATGGTCGTCTACCTGAAATACTTCCACACACAACTTTTGGTCCTTTTCTGTCCATTAGACAAGGCAGAGCATTAGCTGCAGCTGTGTCCGTTCTTTCTTGAGTTCCTATACCTGTCGCATGGGTACTGTGGGCGAGTACTGCCCCCATCAATTCCGGAAGAGTAGTAGCCTACCGACTGTAATGCTTCTTATGCAGGCATCAGTTTTTTCCGTTTATTAAAAAAATGAGTATTGACGATTCTTTTCTCATCATAGAATTGAATGGTATCGTATCGGTTCTCATGACATCCCTAAATCCTTCTACTCTACAACATCTCAAAGGTAAACATGGTCTTTTTGAGTCCTTTTGTCTGACAGCTTTAGCCTGTTTTGCAGTTCACCGTTTTTTCATCTGCTTCATCTACCTCCAAATGTGCTGATTTTTAATGTTTGTGAAAACGAAAAGACAAAGTGATTCCTTTATGTGTTGAGCTTCAAATTCTGCTCCATCTTATGATAAATACTCTTTAAATTCTCTGGAACTCTCTGATAACCCTGTTGGAAAATTTGTGGGCAATACAGTATCACAACACTGAAAACAAACCCCACTTTCTGAGCTGAAAATGTGATGTTTTACATGTTTCTGACAGGACAGCGACACTACAAACATATGATGACCTCTTATTATTTTATAATTATACTGGTATGATGCATTGCTCCAGGTTATCCTTAAAGATGACCAGCAGTAAAATACCAACACACATTACAATGACAATACTTATACTGAAGTAAGGTTTGAAATGCACCATTTTCACAGATACAGAGACCAGTGTTGTATAAAGTACTGGAAAGTCATACTTGAGTAGAAGTCCAGGTACCCTACCAAAAAATTTCTTTGGTTGAGGGTCAAGTCACTAATTGAAATGCTACTCAAATTAAAGTCTTTAAGTATTTAGTATTTACTGTACTTAAGTAAATCAAGTAATCTACAATTAAATGTACTAAAGTAATGAAAGCAAAAGTATAAGTAAATGTTAATAACATCCAAAGGCAGACAGAATTTTGATTATTATAAAGTTTATCCAGGATTTTAAAACATAGTAAAGTAAAAGACAAGCAGTCAAATTATTGAAAATGATGCCTACTACTAGGGCTGTACAATTTTGGCAAAAAATAAAATCCCAAATTTTCCTCTAAAAACTTGATTTTAAATTTTGATTTCTGGGTAAAACTACAAAAGACAACAAAAGTCAGCATGTCATTTTCATGAGCAGCCCACAATGCAAGGCACTGCTCCCTACCTCAAATCTGTGAAGGTATCACATGATGGGCCTACAGGTTATTTTGTTTTTTTTTCATTTTTCATTAAATCTTTATTGAATGAAGTAGAGTAGACAAACAATGTATACAACAAGAAAATAACATAACAACTTTGCCAGAGGGAATACATTACAATATAATGTCCAAATCAGAGCAAATACTGATAGTTTTTAATAGCCTTTATGTTTCCAGCCTCGTTTATCTAACAGCTTTGAACAAAGTTCAACATCTTTAAAAAAAAAAAAATATATATATATATATATTTGGTTTTGTGTTACAGAACTTACATTTGTGAATGAAAAATTAAGCAAGTAAGAGAAATAAATTAATTATAAAAAAAAAAAAAAAGTTAGTTTTTTTTTTTCTTTTTGGGGTGTCTGGGCCCACAGAAGTGATACCACTGTGGAACAAGCATCAGTCGTGCGTGCGTGGACCACATAAAATGAGTAATCCCCATGCGGTTATAATTAAATTGGGGGATCCGTGCGTGAAACCACTGCTTAGATTGGTATCACTACTGTGGGCTCATCAACAGATTTAAAGTCCGGTCATTACACAGACTTCTGTGAAAGACCGCTCTCACAGATAGGAGGAAGAGCCTACAGTAACTCACAGGGCTCCCAGGAGACACGATAGAGATTAAATCAATTTGACGATTTCCTTTTTTTTAAAGTCGTCCTAATTAAAAAATCCAATTTCGATTTTAAATCAATTAATCGTGCAGCCTTACCTACTACACACATTTCAAAAACCTAAACAGGAGTAGGCTGCTGTTGTAAATATCAGAATTTAAAGAAAGAAAGAAAGAAAGAAAGAAAGAAAGAAAGAAAGAAAGAAAGAAAGAAAGAAAGAAAGAAAGAAAGAAAGAAAGAAAGAAAGAAAGAAAGAAAGAAAGAAAGAAAACTATGAAGTTTACATCGCACCTCAAAACATGGAGCCTACATTACACTTCATTATCAACATTACATTATCAACAGATTGCCTATATGTTGAGTGTACACCATCGTTTGCACTTGTGTATTACGTGATTAGGCCCAATGACAAATCAGCTTCTTGACTTTGTTGCAGTCACCGGTAATCTCGGTGAAAACACCAAATTTCCTATAATTTGTTTTCTGTTATGAGTAATGGTACTGTGCACTAAAAATGTATGGGAGTAAAAGTATGCAATTGAGTTAGGAAATGTAGTGAAGTAAAAGTGAAAGTAAACAGAATAAAAAAACCTCAGTTAAGCACAAATTAAACCGAAACATACTTGAGTAGAGTAGTGAAGTATTATTACTTCATTACTTACAACACTGACAGAGACAGGGCTCGTGTGGATCTTTCTATGATACAGTTTATTATGTTGGAGAAGTAGGTGAAATCTAATCACAGCTTGTCCTCACACACACAGGACATTCCACAGACAGGTTCCACTGAGGCCCTACTGCAGTGATCAGTTCATTTAGACATATCCCTCCGCTGGGGAAATGAGTCCCTGACTTACAGCCAGGTCACTGTGATTTACAGCCAGGTCACTGTGAGCTACTAATGCTCTATCACATGTTTCATCGCCTATCATTAGAGAATTCTAATAAATATGCTTTTACTTTTCACAATATTGCATTGAAGCTTTACATTTGCAATAATGCTTTACAAATGTATTTGCATTTTAAGTTTGAAATTTATAATATGCAACATTTCCATGTTAAAATATCTAAAGACAACTAGGTTCATGTTCTACAAATGTAGTTCAAAATAAATGAATAAATAAATCAGAATATCATGAAAAAGTTAACTTTTTCATGTAATTTAAATCAGAAACATTCATATATTTTAGATTCATTACAAATAAAGTGAAATATTTCAAGCTTTTTTGTTTTAATTTTAATGATTATGGCATGAAAGTCCAAAATTCAGTATTTCTATATGCACACATTTTATCAGGGCTGCTTTTGCTCTAATTACTGCATCAATGCAGCGTAGCATGGAGGTGATCAGTCTGTACTGCTGAGGCATGATGGGAGCCTAGGTTTCTTGGAAAGTGGCCTTCAGCTCATCTGTATTGTTGGGTCTGGCATCTCTTATCTTCCTTTTGAGAATACCATGGTCAGCAAACCAGTTCTAAGTATTTTTGTCACTGTGGGCAGGGGCAAAATTCCTGCTGGAGAAGGAAATGACTATTTCCATAAATCTTGTCAGTGGAAAGAAGCATGAAGTTCTCCAGAAAGTCCCGGTAAACAACTGTGTTGACCTTGGACTTGATAAAACCCAGTGAACCAACACCAGTCGATAACACGGCTCCAAAATCATCACGGGTGGAGGAAACTTCACACCAGACTTGGAGCAGAATGGATTATGTACCTCTCCACTCCTCATCCAGACTGTAGAAGAAGAAGACTTTAGTCTTCTTGGAAAACACAACTTCGGACCACTGAGGAGTTGTTCAGTTCTTTTTTTTCTCTGGTTCAGGAGTGGTTTGACACATTCTCTAGATTCATCTGTGTGCTGGATGTGGATGAACTGAATCAAGCCTCAATCCACTCTGGATCAAGTTCCACTAAGTTCTTGAATTTGCTTTTCGTGACAATCATCTCAAGGCTGCACTCATTTCTGTTGCTTGTGTATCTTTTCCTTCCAGTCAACTTTTCATGAATATGTTTTGCTCCAGTACTCTGTGAACAGCCTTTCAGGTATTATCTTCTACGGCTTATCCTAGATGGTGATGGATGGATACTGAATTTTCTCTTTGGAACAATGTAAAAAAAAAAAAGAAAGGCATCTTTCACATTACTCACACTGATCTAGAAATGTGGGAGTACTTACTCTGTTACAGCTGTAGTAATCAAACAGAAATAAGAGTTAAGGTCATAAAGTGACAAAGATAAAGAGATAACATTGGTTTTATCCTGTTATCCACATGATCTTCATCTCCCAATACACCTGGTCTTATCTGATGTCCAAAGGACAGCATGTGTCTTTCAATTACATTTGTCTATATTAACACAAGTAAAGAAAATCTGTGGGTTTTAAACAGGATTTACACTGAGAAGGTGAACAGTTTTTACCTTGATGATCAAACATTTAAAGTTTGCAGAAAACCAAACACACACTCAGAGTAAACCATAGGGGAAGAAACCTGATCAACATCAAAGATTTTCAACTGGCAGCGATCGTGCATTATTCTGTCAGTTGACCACTCCAAGTGTACACTTGACATACAGACACAACTCAGGACAGGACAACACACCGACACACACTGCTGCTCTTACCTTGTCTACAGGTAGTGGTAATGGAGCCTGGATGACACTGAAACAAGGGAGAAGGAGAGAATGGAGAAAACAGTTGGTTACTATGGAAACAACGGGGAGGGAAAGGATACATGGAGTAACCACGGCGACAGCAAAAGAACATGTTCCTTAGGGTCTTGTAATGTTTTTCCACTACCGGCTCAACCAAGATGCAATCAACTTCCTCAGCTACACCCCAACTTTGAATTATCCATGATTAGTCAGGGTAATTGATGAAGCTATTGATAACACTCAAAACAAACTCACAGAATCTAGAGCTTTGTCAAGCTCAGGTCCTTGATCTTCTATGTTAGTCTAAAAGGAGCTAAGCGCCATCATTTGTGTATATTTTGAGCTTCACCAGATGACCACCATTCCTTAGAATTTGAAAATGATTTAATATAAAGTGCACAATTCACCTAATTAATAAAAAAAACAGATCTAGACATTTTCTAATAGTTTAAGTTATAAATTCTACATTAGTGAACAGCTTCCCATAAAAAAATCAAGTTTCAAAGCAGGAATTTCAACAAACTAAATGTTCTAAAAGTAAAATCCAAGTTTTACACCCCTCCCTTGGGGGAGTAAACTGCGACTAGCTGTCAGAGGCTAAAGTGTAAATTTAACAGATAAACACTGCCCTGGCTCTTAAGTGTGTTTAATTTGTGTGTTGTGGTTGTTATCAGTCGTTAAACTGAATGAGCTTTGCTTAAAACAGGACTTAACTTCCAACTGTTGGCCAACAGTTTGTGACTTTGGTGTTTGGATGTGTTTTTCTGGTTTGGCTCCTTTAGATTTCACTGAACTCTGAATGCAGCAGTGTGTGATGACAACAGTGAACATCCAGTTTACTATTGTGTTTTAACATGACAAAGACATCTGTTTGCCAACAGATCTATAAAGAAGTTTTTTCCAAAATGTTTCTTGTTTTTTTCTTTGATTTGTGAACTAATCATTGTGGGATTTGGAACAACATGTTCAACACTCACATTTGTGCGTATACTGTGTGTTTGGTCACACAGTGCATATCAGACCTGAAAAGGATCAGCCAGAGATCAGGACTGAAGGTGAACTTAACTCTGGCTAAAATATAACTGCACTTATTAATGTGTAACTACACAACAACTATGAGGAAGCTCACAAAAAACATCACCCAGCAACAAGTAGTCATCCACCAGAAAAAACAAGCACATTAGCTGAGAAACCCCACTTTGTTGATTTAATAAACAAAACCAGTGACAGATCATTCTTAAGCCATTTAATCTGAGTTTCAACATTTACTAAAACTAATTTGACCAATATGAGCTCATTAATATTAGCAATGCAACGGTACTCGGGAAAATATCGAACCATTCGGTCCATAATGCACAGGACAATCCGCCCTTATGGACCACGGTTTTTTCAGTTTTGCAATTGATTTTGCATTGGCGCATTATAAACTGCTTTACAGGCCACTGAGTGTGTGTGCCTGTCCTGGCAGGTGAAAGCCCGCCCCCCAAGTTAAAGGGGAACTAGGCAACATTTTACAGTTTTGGTTCTTTGCTGTTTTTGGTTCTTCTTTGATGTTTTCGTAGCATTTTTCTCAGCAGAGCACCCTCTACAGCAGGGGTCGGCAACCCGCGGCTCTTTCATCCTTCTGTTGCGGCTCTGCGTGGCTTGGGAAAATAAATTCTAAGTGTCCGATTGAAGTGTATGTTATTTGTCTCAAAAACGTGAATCATGTCTTCTTATTAAGTCAAAGTTTTTAACTTCTTTCTTCAGACCTTGTGCAATTTTGGTGATCAGCATTCGCCTTCTTCAGAGACGTTTGACAGCACTTGACGTGTCAGCCAGCAGCCGGCATGCGCAGAATGCCCTGCGACACCAAAACTGCACAATATCTGAACAAAGTATTTTATTTGTTTGTTCATTTGTTTAACTGTAGTTGTAAATTGTAAGATTATTGTGATCTCGAAATATTAAAATAAAATTATATATATATATATATATATATATATATATATATATATATATATATATATATATATATAGTATTATTTTTCGTCGCTCAAAATATGCGTCACACTCTCCAACAGCCCGCCAAAACGCTGCACATTTATCGAGACTTTCAACCCCAGGTAGGCCAAGTATGGAGAAATCTAAGAAAAGAAAAATATCTGAAGAAAATAGAACATTTAATGATGCCAGGTGCCATGGCACGACCAAGGTGCCGCGGCACCTTGGGGCCAACGCTAGGTGCCGTGGCACCGCAGTGCCACTGCGCGGTGTCAGGTGCCATGGCACCACGGTGCCACAACTGGGTGCCACCGGTGCCCCGGCACCACCGGCACCTCGAGCCGAGGCACCACCGCAGTGCCACGGCACCTGGCACCGAGCCATGGTACAGCGGTGCAACGGCACCTAGCGGCACCACCGAGGTGCGCCGCTTGTGCTGCGCCGCGGCACCAAACTGTGGTGCCAGTAAAATCGTGGTATAAGCCACGTCGGAGTATAAACTGCAGTGTTTAAAGTGTGGGAAAAAAGTAGCAGCTTATAGTCCGGAATTTACGGTATATATAGGCTAACATCTTCATTTCAGACGTCAAAAAGTGTTTGCGGCTCCCAGTGTTGTCTTTTCCGTGGAAACCGGGTTGAAATGGCTCTTTGAGTGTTAAAGGTTGCCGACCCCTGCTCTACAGTTTCAGAGTACATATTTACTCTAATAAAACCCACAGTTAACCTTCCCCTATGACCATGTGCATTTGTTTTCAATGAGGCCAGTGACGAGAAGGCAAAAAATAGTGATCAAATACACTACTGGAGTGGAGCTGAATGGGAAATTTTGGCAGGACATTGACTCTTTCAGACATTTGTTTTCACTTCACAGAGGAGGTCGCAGAACCAGAGCTGATCTTAAGCTCTGTGGCTAATGTCAGCAGCGTGGTGCTAGCGGCCGCAGATGGAGCCTGGGAAGGGACGTGCAGACAGAAACCCCCTGGCCACTAAGGGGGATGAGTCACGTTGACATGCCAGTTGTGGGTGCAGGGACCGGTGGTCTGAGGCTCCGTCTGCAGTCACCAGCACTGCACTGCTAACATTAGCCACACAGCTTAAGAGCTAACCAGCGGTCAGAGGCTTGGTCTGCAGCCGCTAACATTAGCTGCACAGCTTAAGAGCTAACAGGCGGTCTGAGGCTCAGACTGCAGCCGCTAACACCGTGCTTCTAACATTAGCCACACACACCGCTTAAGAGCTAACAGGCTAACAAACATCAACAGCTCCCACCTGTCACTGTGTTCCAGCCCGTTTAACATTAGCATGCTATCATCCTGAGGCTAACAACAAAAACAAACATCAGCAACTCCCATCTGTCACCATATTCCAACCCTGTTAGCAATCAGCAGATTATTGTCCCAGGGATAACATTTACATCTAGATTTGAGACCTTCACCTGTACAAGAAACAAGTATCATACAATACCAGCTAAGCTTGGAAATCAAGGCTAATTGTTATGCCAGTTACTATTCAGACGAAACCAATTAGACATGGGTCATATAATGAACTACATACATCTAACAAAAACTAGATTCAACTGACAAAATTATGTGGCTAGTAATAAAAACACACTCCTGAGGCAGACAAAGAGCAATCTAGTAAATGAAACAAACATACATCTACGGGACACAAACAACCGTGATTACTAGTGAATATGCTAACATCTCCGATAGCCAACAAGCGTCCCGGCATCATTTATAAAATAAGTTCATAAACAAGTAAACACTGTTACAACCAATAGCATCGTCAAGAGCGCAAATCCAATGAAATACATAAAGTATAGAGTAAACACATAAAGTATCTTTGCTGGCTCTGCCATTGTAAATGCCTGTGAAATGAAGGCATGGCTAGCTTGTGTTTACAGCTAGCCAGCGGTACCTGGCTGGGAGTGTGTTTGTGTGGTAGTGCTGTAAACTGACGTTTCTTGCAAGAGACAAGATCGCGGATCACCGAGACGAGATCTAGGCTAAATGGACAGCATTGAGAAGTTGCAAGTGGCATATTCGGCCCTAGAGGCACTGGTGGAAGGTGGAGGGCTTCCATTCTCCCCCTAAGAAGCCATTTAACCATCATAATTACACTGAAACCATTTAATAAAGGTAAAAATGTTGCCTAGTTCCCCTTTAGTGTCCAATCACTGTTGTGCCTCCACAACAGTGACTGGGGGGGTTTGGCTTTATAACTCACAAAGGCTTGAGTCGCTCCACTGTCACATCTCATCTGTGTAATATGTGTCTACAGCTTGTACCTCTCTCTCTCTCTCTCTCTCTCTCTGGACATGCATGTGAGCACGCAGTGTGGGGCAGCCCCACCCCTCAGTGAGAGACAGCGGACAGAGAAGCGGCTTTAGACTCAACACATACAATACCATGACATACTATTACAAGGAAATGTGTACAGTAGATAACAATGGTATTTTTATGCCACCATAAATATTTACTGACAAGCAAAATAAAAATATAATTTTGGGAGAAAAAAAGCAGTTCTCTTTATGCACAAAACATGTACCGAAACCGAACTGAAACCATGGCCCAAAAACTGAGGTACAGACTGTACCATGAGCTAACTGTACCGTTGCACCCCTAATTAAGTATATATCTATATCCGTTCCAAAAGCCATTTTCTGTAACTGGGGATTGGACCGCCAAGGCCCCAGACCCTCCTGCTTCCTCCTTCGGGTGGTGGGCCCACAGGGCAATGAGCCCATGTAACTGGTTCAGGCTGGGCCTGGCTGGACCCAATGGGTGAAGGCCCAGCCACCAGGTGCTCGCTCATGGGCCCCAACCCAAGGCCTGGCTCCAGGGCGGAGCCCTGGTAACCCTCCAGGCTGGGTACACATACTCTTGATTTTCTCTGTCATCCGGGTCTTCTGAACAGTTCTTTATATGGCCCTTTGCCTGGGACCAATCTGCCATGGGACACCCTACCAGGGGCAAAAATGCCCCAGACAATATAGATCCTAGGGTCATTAGGGCTCTCAATCTCTTCCACTACGGTAAGGTGATGGTTCAAGGACTTGGCGCAAGGACATCCTAGGTCGCTGGTCAATGATCGACTTTGTAGTCGCGTCATCAGACCTGCAGCCGTATGTTCTAATCTAGACACTTGGGTGAAGAGAGGTGAAGAGCTATCAACCAGCCATTACCTGGTTGTGAGTTGGATCAGGTGGCTGGCAAAGATGCCGCACAGACCTGGTAGGCCCAAACAGGTAATGTGGGTCTGCTGAGAACACCTGGCGGAAGGACCTGTCTGGTAGATCTTCAACTCACACCTACGGCAGAGCTTCAACTGCGTCCTGAGGGCGGAGGGGAGCATTGGGTACAAATGGGCTCTGTTCTACTCTGCCATTGCCAAGGCAGCTGCAGCGAGCTGCGGCTGTAAGGTAGCTGGGGCCAGTCGTGACAGTAATCCCCAAACCCGCTGGTGGACACCAGAGGTGAGGGGTGCCATCAGGCTGAAGAAGGAGGCCTACAGGGCATGGCTGTCCAGTGGGTCTCCGGAAGCAGCTGACTGGTACTGGCGGACCAAGTGGTGCATCACTGAGGCAAAAACTCAGGTGTGGGAGGAGTTCGGTGAGGTCATGGAGGAAGACTACTGATCAGCTCCAAAGAGATTCTGGCAAACCGTCCGGCGTCTCAGGGGAGGAAGATGGCAACTCACCCACACTGTCTACAGTGGGAACAAGGAGCTGCTGATGTAAACTGAGGATATAATCGGGCAGTGGAAGGAATACTCCTCAGGAGCTCCTCAATCCCCCCAACACATATTCCGGGGAGGAAACAGAGCTGAAAGATCAGGAGATGGATTGACCAATCTCCGGGGCAGAAGTCGCCAAGGTAGTGAAGCTACTCCACGGCGGCGGACCCCCGGGGGTTGATGAGATCTGCCCCAGGTATCTCAAGGCTCTGGATGTTGTAGTGCTGTCTTGGCTGATAAACCTCTGCAACATTGCGGGGGCATCAAGGGTGGTATTTCTGGAGTGGCAGACAGGTCTCCATTTTTAAGAAGGGGGACCAGAGGATGTGTTCCAACTATAGGGGGATCACACTCCTCAGCTTCCATGGTAAGGTCTACACCAGGGTGCTGGAGAAGAGGATATGGTCGGTAGTTGAATCTCACATCGAGGAGGAGCAATGCGGCTTTCATTCTGCACGTGGAAACATGAACCAGCTCTATACCCTTGATAGGGTGCCGGAGGGGGCATGGGAGTTTGCCCATCCAGTCCACATGTGTTTTGTGGATCTGGAGAAGGCTTACAACCATGTCCCCAGGAGCATCCTGTGGGGGGTTCTCCAGGAGTACAGGGTGGACGGCCTCTTGCTGGTGGCCATTCAGTCCCTGTACCAAAGCAGTGCAAGCCTGGTCCATGTAGCCGGTAATAAGTCGGACCTGTTCCCAGTGAGGGTTGGACTCCGCCAGGGCTGCCCTTTGTCACTGGTTCTGTTCATAACTTTTATGGACAGAATTTCTAGGCGCAGTTGGGTGGGGGGGGGGGGGGGGGTCGAGTTTGGTGGTGGGAGGATTTTGTCTCCGCTTTTTGTGGATGATGTGGTCCTCTTAGCTTCATTGAGCAGTGACCTCCAGCTCTTGCTGGGGCAGTTCACAGTCAAGTGTGAAGCAGGTGGGCTGAAGATCAACACCTCCAAGTCTGAGGCCATGGTCCTCAGCCGGAAAAGGGCAGACTGTCCGAACCGCAGAAGGACCCTAATAAGACATGGTCTGAGGGTTGGACCCCGGAGCAGGTGCTCATTGAGAGAGAGACCATCATGATTGAAGGAGCAGTCAAAGACCAGGCGATGTTTGCCGCTGTGATGGATGAGGTGATGAGGTATGAACCATGACTCACTGGAGCTGTTTACCTCTTCCTTCCTGAGTGTTACACACCCACTATCAGTAAGCTTCTGGATCTGTGCATCATATACTTTAGCTTTGATAGAGTCTGTAAGTAGTCATCTCTGTGCTGCGTAGTTTTGGCATAACTGCTTCATCTGCTTTCAGTGGTGGCGCACCCTTCATCCGGAGCAGAGGTGTGGCGTAGCGAAGTGTGTCACCAACCCTCACTCTCTTAGCGCGTGCTTCCAAGATGCCCACTGCCTCCTGATCCAAGCAACTGCCAACCAACTTTGTAGCCCGATGCAACTTGATTGAGTTGCCTGTTCGCCATAAATCCTCTACCATGTTTAAGTGATCAGCCCTGATCCACAGTCCTGAAACTTAATGAGGCCATCTTCCACATCGCAGCTGTGGCCGTTGCAGAAAATTAAATGTTTCATTTATTTTTAGTTTGCATTAATGATAAATGTTCAACATATAATAGGACCTTCTGTTAACTTAAAAAAGAATTAAGCCTGTTGATTGCTTTTTTTTTTTTTCATGATTTAAAAAAATATATATCCCCCTTGGTTTTTTTGACAAATTGCACCCTGTGGATGAAAATATGTATGTGAATTAAAGAGACATAACTGAAAGTGAATCAATCGGCTAACTTCCTAATGATATTTCTCGCAGATTTCATACAGAGTTTATAGAGCAGGGCCTTTTGACATTCCTGAGGGTTTAATGAGGTAACAGGATTTAGTAAATCACTTCTAAAAGAGGCTGATACTTAATAAATACTCATTACACAAATGGCAAAGGTTTCCAAAAATACAAACCAACACAGACTGAAGGTAAAAGTACGAATGGAAGCCACACACTGGCTTGGAAGGCAGGGTTACTGAAAGTAGTTAAAGGATGAAATAATAATTTAAAGAACTTTGTGCCGGTTTTTCCTTATTCTTCACAGTAAACAAACAGCAGGATTTTAATCACAGGTTTTTAATCACAAAGACAAGCCCTGATATGAACAGTAATCTTTTCTCTCCAATTTCAGGAATACTGTAGGCTGTAAAAGTACAAACTACAAACAGCTGATGGACTTGTATACTCTCACCATTAAATGGTCCTGTGTGCAAGATTTAGGGGGATTAAGGAACATCTAATTACAGATATTGAATACAAAGGAGAGTCAAAAAGTTCTCAGATAAATGTAATAAAAAGTTTATATTATTTATTTATTTCTCTGTCTTGAATTTCACAGGTCCGGCTGCTCCTTTAGGATGCCACTCTTTTGATTGAATTTTGTTCTCTGGGTCAAGCTAGTAGATCCAAGTTCCATCCCCAGTGACATTTTTGACTTTTCCTCATATAATATTTAGAATTATGTTTTCCTTAATAAAGATAAAGATGACCTCTGTAACCTGCTTGATGTTGGACACCCAATGGTCCACTTTGTGCTGGCGTTTGTTTTCCATGAGCATGACTGCTGTCAACACTAAATTTAATAGAATTTAAAGGTAGATAGACACTGCCAGCAAAAAACACAAAGAGGTGAAGTCTTTAACAACTGCCTCGTTCACTGGTTGCACTTCCTCCAAGGATTTCACAATAAATGTCTTTTGAAGAAAGACCTTTATTTTGAAGTGAAGAAATCCCAAAAATGTACAAATTACTACCAGACCTAAAATAATAAACAACCAACCACCAACCAGCCTTTTTTGCTCTGAAAAAAAAACTTGACAAATTTAGAGTCTGGTTTCGACCAACTCAATATGTAGTGTCATGAGATAACTTTTGTTATGATTTGGCACGATATAAATACAACATGACTGACTGATTGATTGAAATTCATGTGATACATACATTACTGCAGCTACAAAAGTGTGAATGACTTTAAAGCAGACGACCTGCAGCACTGCAGCTCCATGCTTTTACCTGCAAATAGGCTGAATAATGAAGCAGTCTGCTGTCATGTGAACCACATGCCTGCAGTCAAACACCTGAGAGAGCTGCAGCCTCAGGAGGAATCTGTACCAACACAAATCTAACACTATATCTAACACACAGTAAAAGTGCTGAATCTGCGCAAAGCTCAGCCTGTGAGGCATTACCTGTCCAATCGTAAGCTGGTGATCGGTCACAGGGTAAAAAGTTCACATTGATTTCAGCCTGACCACCTTCGCGTCACTTTATTTTCTTCTCTGGTTTCTGAGTGAGATGGTGATCAGATCACCCCACACGTTTTGTTTGCTCACTGTTATAAAACACCCCCCCTCTACTGAGTACAACAGCATATTTTCCTTGTTTTTTTTTCTTGTGCCAGTCATAAACCTCAGCGCTTTGCTCCACCCTGTTGGCGCTCAGCATGAGGAAACAATCCTGCCTCTCTGCAGCTATGGTAGCACTGCTGAGTTTATAGTCAGGTGTGCTAAATAAATAACCCGGTGTGACAGGAGAGAGTGGAGTTAGTTAACAAACTGATATTCTACATCTCAACGCTCCTCAGATGAAGTAATAGATGTAAAAAATAAATCACCCTCATTAACCACCTGACCATGAAGTGCAAATATCCATGTGTTTCAGGAAATAAAGTAGGTGATAAAACCCTGATAAGGAAACAAAGGAGAGCTGTGGAGGTTACAGGGGTTGGACAAAATATTGGAAACACCTTAAAAAATCAACAAAATATAATTTAATATGGTGTAGGTCCGCCTTTCGCGGCAATTACAGCCTCAATTCTCTGAGGTATTGATTCATACAACTTGTGGATTGTTTCCAAAGGAATTTTAAGCCATTCTTCAGTTAGAATACCCTCCAACTCTTTTAGAGACGATGGCGGTGGAAATCGACGTCTTACTTGAATCTCTAAAACTGACCATAAATGCTCAATAATGTTGAGGTCTGGGCCTGTGCCGGCCATACGAGATGCTCAACTTCATTAGAATGTTCCTCATGCCATTCTTTAACAATTCTAGCTGTATGGATTGGGGCATTATCATCTTGAGGTGAAGGTGTTTCCATTATTTTGTCCAACCCCTGTATATCTGAAATGCTCTGGAGGTTAGAACTTCTTTATTTCAGACACAAACTACACTGCCCGGTACAAAAAAAAAAGTCACACATGCAATATTTCACTGTACTACCTTTGGTTATGATTAAAGGGGACATTCACTATGGCATCTTTATTGCCACATAATGCTTATGTAGTGTCACAGTAAGGTTCGTAATATTTTTTGCATCCATAGTTGCATTAATTGATTATTGATGATGGAGAATTGGACCGCTGCATCAAGTCTTCATCACATCCCAAATACGAGTCTGGACTTCATGGTGGCTAATCCACATGTGAAAATTATGTCTCATTCTCTCTGAACCATTCTGTGACAGGGCAGATGGTCCTGATCAATCCTGGCATTGTCCACTCTTTTTGACATTAAACAAAGGAGAGGCTACTTGCTGCAGTTAGAGTTAAACAAACAACTTGGCCAAAAAAAAGTACCTGCCTGGATTTAACTAAGCAAATGGTTCAGATCCTTCCATGGGTAAGTACTACAGTGGTTGATAATGTTTCAACTGTAACAGGCTATTTAACTGTAACTGATGGAGCAAGTAGCCTTCCATGTCTTTAAAGGTGCCCTGCCACACAAAACCATCTTTACTTCTATTTTTTGATGTATGTTAGGTCCATAGGTGTCTGTGTTATGTAGTGAATTTGAAAATGAACCACTATTGGACTATGGAGATCTTTTATACATGAATGCATCTGCTCAGTGCCTACTGAAGGTTGACAGTGTCTACCATGCTTCCTTGAGGTTTATCACCAAATGTAAAGCATCGACTCACCACTGTGAGCTGTATTCGCGGGTAGGATGGCCTGCTCTGACCACCAGAAGGACCAACCACTGGTACTTGTTTATATACAAGGCCATACTTGGCCTCTTGCCTGGCTACATCTGTTCCTTAATTGACAAGAGAAATTCTGAAAATTATTCTCTTTGAACAAATGAGTGCATTGCCCGCACAGAAATGGGTAAAAAGGCTTTTAGTTGTTCTGCACCTCATGTATGGAATCAGCTACAGAAAGACTGGAAACTAACTGAGTGGATTTCCTTGAGCACTTTTAAGTCCAAATTGAGAGTTCTTGAGGCCAATTCCATATCTTGCACCTGCTTTTCTTAATCTGCCTGTACATGCAATTTTTATCATCTGTTTTTGTCGAGTGTGTGTGTATGTTGTATGTATTCTTGTAACTATGTGTTGCATTGCTGCTGCCTATCTTGGCCAGGACACCCTTGTAAAAGAGGTTCTTCATCTCAACGGGACATTTCCTGGTTAAATAAAGGTTAAATAAATAAAACTACCTCCTCTCTCTGCTATTGCCGCTGGAAATAAATAAGCAGAGAAATCAGGTCAATTAGAAAAGCTGGTCAGTGGGACATGCTAATGCCTGAGCTCATTACTATTCATAAGCTCACCCGGGTGGGACCACGCCCACAGAATTCGTCTAGCTCAGTGACAGTTTTCATATACAGCAAGCTGGGGCACCGTAAAGGGACGGTAAACATTCATGGGGCCCAACATTCCCAGGGGGCCCATAGAGCAGTGGAGGGGCCCAGTGGATACAGGTTAAAAGTTGTGAAAATTTCATGTAAGGTCCATAATACAAGAGAGACATACAGGGGTTGGACAAAATAATGGAAACACCTAATATTGTGGAATCATAGAAGGTGTTTCCATTATTTTGTCCAACCCCTGTAGAAGCCAGGAGTCGGACGTTCAAAGCATGTTAATTTTCATTTTCAGTTTACACAGTTCCTCTACTTGTTGCGCAGGGTAAAGGATGCTGAAAAGTCAGGCTCTCATTGGCTAGCTGTTAGTCAATCAGAGTGAAGCAGATTAGCATGTTGAATATTCACGAGAACTGGCGGAAATCAAGCTGAGTCCTCCAGCAGGCTTTCTATACCATGTAAGAACGGCTTGAAACTTGGTAACCAAGTCATTTTTTCCAAAAAAATGTTAGAGTCCATGGTAGAATTTCAGACATTACCGCAAAAGTAATGAAATACGTGTGGCAGGGCACATTTAATGTCAGAAAGATTGGAACCTGTCACGTGTAAATTTCTGTTGGCGACTATAAGCAGTCTTGATTGTAACAGACCGTTACCCCTCATTTAGTTACTGTGTGATGTGATAGAAACAAAATTGTAAAAATGGTCACCTGTTCAGCTTTGTTTATTTCTTGGTCTCAAATTGGTTAGTTATTTCTCCCTATCTCCCCTGAGTAACGTTTATGTGTCAATTTCATAATAATAAGGTTGTTATCTGACATAACTGAATGATTTGTATTTTCAACCTCGCAGTTGACAAAACTAGCATTTTTTTTTGGTCACAATCAGAGCCATAGAAAGAGAGTTGCGACACTTCCTTAGACTCCCATTGTAAAAAATGGCAGATGAAATAAGGACCTACTTCCAGGTTATGGAGGGGCCACTAGTTCCAAATATTGAGTATGGGGGCATCGGAACACATTCATTACCTCTGCCAAGGAGGTTATGTTTTTGTCGGCGTTGGTTTGTGTGTCTGTTTGTGTGCAAGATAACTCAAAAAGTCAAAAACGGATTTGAATGAAAATTTCAGGAAATCTTGATACTGGCACAAGGAACAAATGATTAAATTTCGGTGGTGATCGGGGGTGGGGGGGGGCACTGATCTGCCTTGGCGGAGGTCTGCGCTCTCCGAGTGCTTCTAGTTTCTATTGCAGCTGATCTACCAACTCCAGCAGTAAGTTAATAAGATATTGTCATCCTTCAAATTATCAAGTGTATTTCCTGTTTTAGCTGACATTTGTGTTGCAAATTCTGTTTTCTTTGTATGTGGAAGCATTTGTATAAATGTATACCTTATACAACTGTTATGTTCGATTTTCAGCTGTACCCCAATAGTTGGTTGGCTTGACTTCACCAGCTGTTGAGATTTAACCATGATAACTACAAATTATGGGGTCTCTAAGGCAGTGGTTCTTAACCTTGTTGGAGGTACTGAACCCCACCAGTTTCATATGCGCATTCACCGAACCCTTCTTTATTAAAAAATAAAATATGATTTTTTTCCAAATTCAAGACACAGGTATATGTTTTACTGGTGCACAAAATGAACCGTGCATTAACATCACTGTGTTCAAAGAACAAAACCAATACAGTGCATGAATTCACAGCAAATTACATACCTTTTCACAAAGACATGACCTTTTTTAATACTACCACACTGAAATGGTTTTAATTTTTGTATTCCAATAATGAACTTACTGTATTTATGCTATTTATCATTTTTAACATTTTAACACACACCCATCACCTAATTTCCATCAGGCTACAATAATAATGAATATTTACTGCAAATCAGTGTGACTTCTGCTGTTGGCTTTGAGAGACCAGTTCAGAAATGCATGGCTTCACCTTGGTAAGTGCCACTCTCTTGCCATTTTCACAGCAAAGTCTGTTCCTTTTCTTTGTTTTTATGTCCAGCATCCTTATTACGGCACTAGCTCGGCTTTAGCGTAATACGATTTCTCCATCCGCGACGGTGCGTCGGTCGTCACATGATTGTAACTGACCAGTGCGGTGACCGAAAAATGTAAACAAACGCTACACATGGCTGCCTCCGTGGTTAACAGGAAGTAGCAAATGTCATAACAACAATGTGGAAAATACTCAAATAATTCATCGTCAGACGAGTGGAAGAGATTATAAACACTTCCGGATGTGTTGTAGTGCTATAAGCAACAACAATACACCGCGTATATTGGATGTCAATCAGAGAAAGAGTCTCCGAAGCCGTTTGTTTACATACACGGACCTAGCCCGACACACACACCCGACTAATGAGTCGAGTGTGTGTCTTGACCTCCGCCGAACCCCTGAGACTGACTCACCGAACCCCTAGGGTTCGATCGAACCCAGGTTAAGAACCACTGCTCTAAGGTAAGGTGATGTTACTACAATTTGGCTATCACCGGGTTTTATTTTAGTTGTTTTGCTGAACCTGGTGGTGCTTGGTTAAGTTTGTCAGCTGAGGTAATGTGCTACTTAGTGTCTAAGCCTTGTCTAAAATAGCCAGAGGTGAGTTGCTGTAGTGCTGAGCTCTGCCAATAATAGTTATTATTCATGAGTTAAAGGAGGCAAAACTTCTGTAACTTGCCGTCTGTAATATTCGAATCATCCTATAAGAATTCTGTTGAGTTTTGAATTTGCTAATGTTGAGTTTTTAATGAGTTTAGCATCCATGCAATTGCTAGCATGCTAAGTTAGCCGCTATGCGATTCTCTGTATGGTTATTCTCCGTATGCTGCTTAATGCCATTCATTGTGTGTGTTAACAGGAGAGCAGAGTGTGGCAGGCGCACAGTGTTCGCACAGCTTATCACTGTTTTCTGCTCGTACCACAGGTATGGAGATAGTTTGTGTTGAGATTAATGTACTGAGAAATGTTAATTAATTAATTTGATATTTGTTTTGTATAATGTGAAATGAGTTAAGCTACTCAGCAGTTAAGTGTTAAAAGTCATGATTCTGTGGCATTAGCTTCACATGTTTTAATGTGAATTTCCAGTATTTTATGTGGAAAAGCACTACAAAACTGTGTTTTCTGGTAGCCAAAAGGAATTTATTTACATCATTGTTTGAAATGTATTTTTGTAAGTTGTATTTGTCTTTGAAATATGTATTTTAAATTTGCACTTTACAAGTTTGAATTCAAGAGAAGCTCTTTTAAAGAAGCAGTGATCAGACCCCTTCACAACTGAAATGGAGTCGTTTAACTAACCCTAACTCAGGGATAACTGTCTTTTTAATGGAGATAAAGAAGATTTTTTGCGTTTTTTGTAGTGAAAGTGTAGTTGTGCAAAGAAGGATAATTTTGTGTGCACTGTAATTAACCTTAACCATAAGCAGAAACGGGAGCCTTATTTAATCATTCAACTGCTTTGCAAACTATATCAATATATATATTTTTTAAAATTACTTTATTTTTAGCACACCAACATCCACTTCCTGTGGGTTACTTCCTTAGCATTAGCCACATTAGCTGAAGGCCTTAAAAATTTTCAACCCATGTTTTTATTTTTTGCGGCGGTCTTAATTTTAATGCAAAAGACCTTTCGGGTAAACAGCAACCCCCTCCCCCCTTAATTGAAAAGGTGGAAGATGTTTTTTTTTCTTTTTGACGAACCTCATTTGAAAAATGAGGGGGGTTTCTTTTTTAGGCATATAAAGTTTTATATTTTCTAACACTTTTTTAAAATAAATGTATTTTTAAAATGAGCAATTGTCTTTTTTGTTTGGATGATATTTATTTTGGGGCAAAATATTTTAAAACCTAACACTGAATTAAATTTTTGATGCTGCTTAATTTTATTTAGATACTTTTTTTGTAGAAGTCTTTTATTTGAGGAGATTATTTAAAAAAAAAAAAAACATACAAGTTTATTTTATTTCTTTGTGCAAATTTATATTTTATTACAAGTTTTTTGTTGAGGAGATAGTTTTTTTTTCATACAAGTTTATTTTAATTTAAGGGGCACAGTTATTTTTCAGATACTTTTTAAATCAATCACAATCTCTTTTTTTTTTATAGTGGTTAATTTTTTGGGCTGTTGCCCCTCTGGGCCACCACACTTATGTGTGCACATGTCTGTTTTCTACTACTGTATACAAGTACAGGGTTCTCGCTAGCGTCATTGAACGTCGGGACCCCCCAGGGACAGCATCGCTGAGATTCAACCAGCGTAGCGATGTTTTTGTGTGTGTGTGTGTGTGATCCAGAGGTTGTGTTAACCAAAAATATTCCGTCATTGACAGATTTTTTTTTTTAAATGGCGTAAAATTCTGAATGCCGTCCGTCATTTTGACAGATTAAAATACTGAGGGTAATCTACTGTTAACCTTTCCTGCTCAGCTTGTCCGACTGTAGTCAGCGAGCACAGGGGAGATTTCCTCCAGGGCCGATGTCGGGGTTAACTCCCTTGCCAGTAGTGGAAGACAGCAGACTCGGGTCCTTGCTCTCAGATAGCAGCTTTTATTTATGCACAGTATATCGATGTTAGTACACTTTTTCCTTCTGTCCCTCTTACACACTCACACTCAAAAGTGCCGCTCCCTCACCATGCTCGACCACTCACACCATATGCACGCGCACGCGCCACACCCCGCTCTCTCACTAAAAGGAACACACACACACCAATCTCATAACACTACCAAAGAAAGTTTTTACACAACACTGTGAACAGAACCTGCTCGCAGAATTACTGGTCTGTCTCTCTCTTAACAAGGCATCAAACATTCCATAACAGCATCCTACCTATATCCTACCCAACATCCTACCCAACAGCGCCACTGTTCACAACTACACTGAATACAACAGCGGTACTTCAGTCAAATTACTTACCGTTAGTTCACCTGTAGTAGACCCCCTGTCCAGTTAGTTCACCTGTAGTAGACCCCCTGTCCACTTGATGGGGAGTGCGCATATTAATCAGTCAGTGTCCAGTCTTGTGTCGTTGTTTGGCTGACTTTAGCCAAAATTAGATACTACTTTGTTAGCGCAAAATGTGAAGACAGCCGAGTCTCCTTAGTTATTTTAGAAAGCCCAGTAAATGTGATGGCATTGATAAACGCGATGAAAAAAGAGGGACTGATGTGGTGAAGGATGACGGACAAGCAAGGAATACGCCAGTTCTAATGGCATTTGGTGTACTATATGTACGCATTTTCTACCTTTCATGTGTTATTTGATGGCATGTCAATTTGTGCCAAGATCTCTGGTTCACATAACCCGAACCCTAACCCTCAGTGCATGGTATTTGACACTGCGTGAACAAACAGAAGGGAAGCTTATGTCTACAGATAACACACCAATTAAAAGTGGCATAAATAATTATGCGAGTCGTGATATCACGTTATTTTATCAGCCAGCGGCAACTACAGTTCCTGCATCATTGAGATGTTTTTGAACATTAAATACTACTAAATATATCTCATTATCATTAAAAAATAAAAATTTGAAATGACGGATAGTAATATGTTATGACGGAATTTTTGCGACCCTGTCCGTCAAAATGACGGACAATAAAAATGTCTAGCGCAACCTCTGGTGTGATCGTAAAGTTCTTTGTGCTTCTAAAGAAACAATGTTTGTCTTCACATGGCTTGTATTTTCCCAGACAGTGTCTTTAGAATAAAATGTTATTTTTTCTTGTATATTTTCTCTGAGTATCAATTTGTGTCAAGTTCCCGTATGGAGTAATTCCTTCAATAATTACCATTCACAAATTGAAAAAAAAAACAAAACAGTTTTTGCTTTTAGTCATTGTTGTAACAAAGACAAAAACTTGGCTTCATTCCTCAAAATTTGCCCCTCAAAATGCACGAAATAGTGTTTCAGAGAGTTATAAATTTCAAAATTTTCCGGGGGAGAATGCCCCCGGACCCCTCTACAAAACTCGCACATGGTGCTCCTACACTGTGAAAAAATCCTAGTGAGAACCCTGACGTAGTCAAGGAATAACAAAGGCTTATATTGTTCAGTACAGAAAGTGTTATTTTATTCAGTACAGTGACATAATTTGTTCGTACTGTGAAGTTCAGTTTTTGCTGACAAGCAAAATAAAAATAGAATTTTGGGAAAAAAATAAACTGTTCTCTTCATGCACAAAACACATACCGAAACCGAACCGAAACCGTGGCCAGAAAACCGAGGTACAGACTGGACCATGGGCTACCTGTACCATTGCACCCCTAGTGTTCACACAGTTAACCACTGTTTTCTGCTTGTACGACAGTGCACAAATTGCAAGTAAAGGCAGGAAGACCCACTGCTGCTTCCTGTCCTGTTATTCCATAACCCAGAACACAACGCAAAGTCACACGGGTTACACCTGTAAGTAGTTTTATTTGTCTTGCGCTCGTTTCGTAAACCTACTTGCTGTAGCTATGATGCTAGATGGCTAACGCTGTCATTTATTCATTTTCATCATTTCATTTTCACAGTTATCCCCTACTCCTAAGCGAAATGCCCCAAACTTTTTCAATTTTGTTATATCTGTACAATGACAATAAAGAGATTGTATTACAAAAAAATACAAGTGCCCAACACAGTGAGACAAAATGGATAAGACAGTGTAAACAACCTGCCTGACCGATTTGTCAAATATTACATTTGCCAATGTTGCAAGGTTCATTGAAGTCCATAACCAAAAAGAAAAAAATCAATAAAGGGTACAAATTTTTCCACGAGGAATTTCTCCATAAATATCAAGGTAAGTAGAGAGTGATCAGGCTGTTACTGAACTACTGGGTAGAATGACAGGTCATTAGCATGTTCACTTACAGCTATAATTTATGCATAATGTACAGTCGACCTTACTAAAGCATCATAGTCTGCTTTGAATGGAGCATTATGGCATCAATCTGTTCTGTTTAGGGTCGTCCAAGTGGACATCTTCTATGCAGTGACAGTAATGTAAGCCGAATGCTATCATCAGTTCACCTTGTTTTCGGCTAACGTGTTCATGTGCGTCTGTGATCTTAGTATCAAATGTACTTGACGAGCAGGTTTTTGTGAGGGTTAGGGTTAGTTAATAGTTAATCTTCCGACGTGAAATGTCTGCTGTCACAAACTTTGGTCCCTCATCCATGGATCGCCTGAATGAATTTCTGCCTAACCTCACTGTAAACAGGAAAAGAATGAAAGACAACTACGGCTGCTTTTGGGCATAACAAAAAGCAACCTGGAACGCTACAAAAACTCTTCATGCACACTTGTTATCTAACATTTGTTCTGGTTATGACCTTTGGTGCAGTATTTTCAGTCATTCCTCCCTTCTTATTCTGGCACTTTTATCACAGCCATTCCCCAACGACCTCCTCTTAATGTATCCTACCAGGTGGTAGAGTAAATGGATTTCTGTTTTGTTGCTCTTGATTTTCTTGTTCACAGGTTTTAACACACACTAACACACACTAACACACACATACGGCGGTTATTACTCTTGTTCATTCCTATTATTCTTATTCATTATCACCCCCCCACACACAGACACACATTCTTTTTCCAAAAAATTCAAACCTGCCTGTATTATGGGCCATTATTTTTAATGCTTTGTCTTTTTTATTTGTTTGTAAGCACGTACGCACACACACACACACACACAACTTTGTTTGTTTCAATAATTGCTTAACAAAAACCTTACTTATTGAACAACTCTTGAACCAGCCATCCTTATTATAGTCTACCAGCTCTAATATCAATTGCAAGTGTGATCTAACAGTTGCTTGCAGAGTTACCTTTGGTGCTACTGCCTCAACATACATCTAAGTATTCAAGCATAATTGGTGTTTTTTGGTTTTGTTTTTTTTTTCTCGATAGATCTGATAAGGGGTGTAACAGTACAAAAAAATTCAGTTTGGTACATTTTCGGTACAGGGGTCTTTGGTTGAATACGTTTTCGGTACAATGAAGGAGACCCAGTTTATTTTTTAAAAAAACTTAACCAATAACAGATCTTCACAAAAAAAATGCTCATGTTTTGTCATCTTGTCTCTCTCCACTGACATAACAGAATCCGACATGTTCCCAAATCAGAGACTTAAGAGAAGATGGAGGGTCTTCCAACTCTGGCTGTACCTGTGATGCTGTTCTGAGTTACCATGCTGGTTCACCTTCAGCATATGTATTGTGCATGTGCAGCTTAGATGTCCGTCCACCCTGTTCATACTGTGTGCGTTCCACTTCAAGGTTCATGTGGAAACTTAAGGTGAGTGTTTGCATTCTTCACATAGGTTACATGTATTCATTCGGTATACCTCCATATTGTATTGAAGGCCTAAACTGAAACGGTTCAGTTCAAACGAGCGCACCGTTACACCCCTAGATCTGATACATGTGTATGGCTTCATCTTAAAATCTTCATGGTTCTGATGTGTGGCTTACGGTGGTCAACTGACCATATCAAGAACTAGACTGGGCAATAAAGATAAACATACACTGGTAAAGCAGACACTTAACAAAGCAGGTAAGTCCTAGAGTCATAATACTGTAGTAAGACTTAAAAATGGTAAATTGTTTCCTTACAAGTACAGTACAATTGTAGACTGAATGAACTTAAAGGTAGCACCACTCCTGTAAGTAGCCTACCCAAGCAAACACAAACTTTTCCCCCCAAAATTTAAGACTTTTCAAATAAATGCGGTACTTTCAGTGGCCAGCGCTACTACTCAAAAGCATAACTGACACAAATACACATATAGTGCAACAACGATTGGAAATATACTTGTGTGTGGTTTATTTTGATATTTACCATACAATAACGTACTCACTGCTGTCTGTCCTATTGAAGAATATGTCAGCGCTCAGTTTGCTTGGAACAATTCAGGCCTACATGAACCACGTGATCACCAGAGCAGCGACAACAGAGCATGTCGCAACTCTCTTGCTCTGCCTCTGGTGACAAAATTTTTTCATCTAAGCAGTTTGCGCACCGTACACATGCTGAAGGTGAATCAGCATGGCAGCTCAGAGCAGCATCACAGGTACAAAGCCAGAGTTAGAAGACCCTTCGTCTTCTCTAAGGTCTGCGATTTGGGAGCATTTTGAATTCCCTGTCAGTTATGTCAATGGCGAGAGACAAGTCAACAAAACAAGAGTGGTGTGCCGGCATTGTTTTGTGAAGATTGGTTGTATTTATAGTGCATTTTTACTTCTATAAAACTTTATTTAATGAAATTGGTCTCCTTCACTGGACCAAAAATGTCTTGAAAATGTATCGAACTGTAGACCCCTGTACCGAACTGAATGTTTTCTGTACCGTTACACCCCTAGTGTAGAGATATGTTTCACTAATGGGAATGAAAAAGTCAGTCATAAATCAGTGTGATGAAATTGAGGGCACTTACTCGCTTCGTCTGCGTGCCTCCATTCCATCAGGTAGGAAGAGTTTGATTGTTGAAACAATGCAGCCATGTGTAACTGAAAATACAGAAAGGACATGTTAATGTAGTGTTTCCCCTACAATTGTATTGGGGGGTGCCCGGCCCCACAACAGCCATCCCCCACCCCCACCCCAAGAATGCAGACCGGTGTTGTGCTCACAGCTGGGCACAGCCCTGGCCGGTGCCTCACAGCCCCATGGACCTCGGATCCAGTAAAGGCTCCCAGAGAGTGAGGCGTACTGTCCGTGGATGTTTGAGGTTTCATAGTCAAGCAAACCAATTTCACATTTAAAACAGGTCGATTTAAAGACTTCCCGCCCAGCAGTTTAGTGTGTGACACCACGTACGTGCACGCGGAGTCTGCATGGTCATAAAAATTGGGCTTTGCGCGGACATGTCTGCCAGACATCCACTTTGATACTGCAGAATGTCCGCAGAGTCAAGTACACCCGACTCTGTGGGGGCCTTAAGGCTTTCCATCAGCTCCCAGTTATGTGTCTATTAGGGTTGGGAATCTTAGTTGTAAGGTTGATAGGACACACATCTTAATGCGGCATCTCCGTTCCGATATATTAAAGTTACGTGTGGCACCTTGCAATGCAATACGATTCACACCCAAATCATGATACAGAGTGATTAAGCACATTCTGATTCAACAAATTCAATTTGGTATAAAAAACAAATGCAGTGCAATTTGAAAATTATTAAATTAAATTATTAAAATTATTTATCAAATAAGACCATGATATTTCACAAAATGGCTTTTGTGCAATTTCAGAATACATGCCTCGCATACAGTCGGTGAAAAATTTAGGACTTTGTTTCCAAAGTCGTTTCTCTGCGTGTTTCTGACACACAACTTCTTGCTTCCTCACTGAATCAATTTGTAATGTAGGCACCACTGACCTGCATACTACATTGATGAATAGGAAATTTCACACACATTTTCCACCAAAATGCAAGTCTAAACGCGGAATTAAAAGTGAGAACGCAACGCCACTTTTGCCTTTTCAGATTGTTACTGTCTACACATAGCCTCAGTCAAGTCACCACCGGATGACAGGTTTTGATCCAGCTCGGCTGACAGAGACAAAATACTCGCCCTGGCTGTCCAAGACTGATCTTGGTAAGTAGTAAGTTAGTTAGAAAATAAATACATTACTTAGACACAAACAGGCATAGTCAGAAAGATAACATGGCTTGATGGATAAAATAGCTAGCTAGCCCGCTGCTAAATAATAACACACATATATATATATATATATATATATATATATATATATATATATATATATATATATATATATATATATATATATATATATATATATACACATATATATATAAAAATTGCACCTGAAAAGCACCTTGTAACGAAATGGAAATGAACAAAACTTCTGAGAGATCATTACTTTTTCAGTGTGTTTTATGCCAGTCAAGTTAGTAAGAATGCAGTTATAATCATTATTACCTCCGCCAAGGAGGTTATGTTTTTGTCGGCGTTGGTTTGTTTGTCTGTCTGTCTGTTTGTGTACAAGATAACTCAAAAAGTTATGGACGGATTTGGATGAAAATTTCAGGAAATGTTGATACTGGCACAAAGAACAAATGATTAAATTTTGGTGGTGATCGGGGGTGGGGGGAGGGATGGGGCCCATGGGGGGGCCCACTGATCGGCCTTGGCGGAGGTCTGCACTCTCCGAGTGCTTCTAGTTAATATTTGTATTGTTACTATTATTCCACTCAGAGATAATATACTGTAATTTTTCTCCAGTTATCAAATTACAAAGCACTTTTTTTAGACCAGACAGACATGACACTCTAACCTAGATATCCTTGGTCAACTTAAATAACTAAAGCCAAAACTAGAACATTTTTAGCTGAAATTCAGAATGTGCCAGAGCACCTCTCTTAAGACCTGTAGTTCCATTTATTTTATTCACACTTTAACAACCATCCAAGCACAGTAATAATGTGTCTGCTTGTGCAGAAACAACACATCTTTAGTAGCATTACTAATGTCCCTGAATATACTGTCACCTGGAAAATCTACAACAATCTCATTTCACAAACTGTTCTTTTGTGGTCTTCCCGGAATGTACCTTTGCGTGTGTTTTCAGTGACATCAACTCCAAACTGAATGATGTCTCCAGAGAGGACCTCACAGGGTGGGCTTTCCTCTGAGCCACGACTCAGCCGCTGGCTGTTGATGAACGTTCCATTGCTACTTTTAGTGTCCTGCAGGTAGAACTGAGACAAGAAAAATACACCAGGTGAGGACAGGGCAGACAGCTGTGAGAACACAGATGCAAGATGCATTTCTATAGCACTTTTCAAGGCACCTAAAAGCACTTTACATTATTGATTCATTAATCATTCGCTCTCACATTCACACTCTGGTGGTGGTAAGCTACATTTGTAGCCACAGCTGCACTGGGGCAGGCTGATGGAGGTGTGGCTGGCAATTTGCACCAAACGGCCCCTCCGACCACTACCAAACATTCATATGCATTCATACACCAGTGTGAGTGACACTGGAGGCAAGGTGGGTGAAGTGGCTTGCCCAAGGACACAACGGCACATTACTAGGACAGAGCAAGATTCGAACCTCCAACCCCTCAGTTATTGGACGACCAGCACTACCTCCTGAGCCACCCCAAACTCTTACAATTCTTCAGTTAAAAAGGAGGTTTAATTAAGAGAAATCAATTCAGCCTGATATCAAACTGTCCTGACTTTTGTTTATCCAGCATCAACCAAGTTCCGAATTCAATCGTAAGCTTTATTGTACCTGAAAATGTGTTGAGGATTCATTCTCCAATTTAGAAAAGTGTTTAATGGAACATCATTCACTTTGATTGAAAATGTTCTCAGGTAGGGCTGCACGATATTGGACAACACTTACACTGTGATTTTTTTTTTTTTAACCCTGCAAAAAATATTGTGATATGAAAAAAATACTCAGGGAGATATACCACTGTGTGGTGCCGACATAAATGGTCAAACAAATTAGTTGTGTTACCTCTTGTTGTGGCAACAGCTAGAAGGCATTATCGACACACAATATGTGTTTCAATATCATCCTTCTAATAGCCAGGGGTACACACACGCAAGTCAGCCTGGGGGGGGTTTGCATGTGCGCATTTTGGTTGGTCGGTAGGTCGGGGTCAGTTGGGGTCGTCCGACTTATAATACTATGGGGGTAGAGGGCGGTGAACACCATGTCACGCCATGTGGAAGTGAAAGTGGAACTTAATGCTCATTTATCTTTTCCCTACCTCCTGAAGCTTCGCAAACTTTCATTTGAGGGAGCAGGACATGGTGCTGTGCCACAGCAAAACCTTACTAGCGGAAATGCTGCATTGTTACCAGCAACTCACTCCATGTGCCAGGGTGTGGTCTGCTTCGGCAAACTGATGAAGAATGAATGTGATTGGTGGATCACTGTGCGCAGTGTGTGTCAGGTACCGTTGAAATTAGATGAGAACACGTTGAGTTCATTTGCCTCCACATTGTAGGACCTGCGATGGGACTATTGTGCACACGTACATCGTGATGACAATGCTCAAACAATATATTGTGCAGCTCTATTCTCAGGAAATGACCATGACAAACATCCTATCGTTATTTACTTGAAGTTTAAACGCTGGATCCTGAGTGAAGATTGAAGAAACCAGATAGTTATTTGTGAGAAAGAGGCAATGTAACTAGATGAAAAGGACATACAAGATGTAACAAGATGACAAAACAAGATGAAAATAATGGAAAAGACAGAGGATTAATCGCTTGATACAGATTAAAACTTAACACTTTAACAGTTTTGCTTAAAAACTGTGTTATTAATGTGATGGTCCATTTAGTGTCATGCCTAGGTAGAACAAGCATCTAAAAACATGTTGTAATGTCTGCAAGATTTTAGTATATATTTTATTGTATAAAAAGCACAGTGCTGTTTGAAATTTGCATAGGTAAAATTGTCTATTTATGTTGCCGTGTAAAGACCATCCGAGTCTCCATTCACCCTGAACTCATCTCTTCTCTAATCAACACTAGCAGAATGGCATTAAGAAAAACAAACTGAGACTCCACTGTTAATGCACAACACAGAGATAAAACAGCAACATGATATAACATTTAAAACCACTTGGACAGTCACGGAAGAACCCTTTAATACAAGAATGACGGCGCAACATAAAAAAACAAAGCTCTTCAAACTCAGACATCAACACTTAGATGTCAGCTTAAACAAAGCAAACCAGAAATTCATACACACTCAAGTATGAAATTACATGAGACACAGTTAGATCCACACAGCTGAGCCCTGACTGAATTTGAATCATCAGCTCTGACTGAAAACACATGTTCATCTAACAGAGTCAACAACAACAATACGACAGAGACGCAGAGACTTAACAGAGTGTTTATGAGCCTGCAGAGTCTAATATAAGCTACTGACTCACAGCTTAGGACACACACAGACAGTTACCTCCTGTCCCCATGGAAACAGACAATGGGGAGGAAGACACAACTACACAACTGTTCACCAAGCAACAACACACTTTCACACTGCGTCACAGTTTTTACATATACACATACACACACACAACCAGACAAAATATGATGTTATTGACCTGTGAGCATGTAATACATTATACAACATTTCCATAATATGTTGACTTCACTTAGTTCACTGCTTTATTGATAACATGTCATAGTGACAGTTAGGGTTTGCTGGTAAAGGATCCTATCATGAGGCTTAGAATGACAATATTGATATTGGTCAATATGGGAGAAACATCATCAGATTTTTAAGCCCAGCCATACCAGAAATCATTGTTTTGTTACTGAAACAATATTTTACCCATCAAGACCAGAGTAGGGCTGTAGCTATTGATTCTTCTTGAAGTCGTGCACACATGTACATGGTGTGTACATTATGCGTAAAAAGTGCACAAAGCCTTCAAAGTGCACTGCCGTTCAGTCACCCAATTTCATGTGTAATGTTTTTTTTTTTGTTTGTTTTTTACAAAAGGTCAAAATCCCTCTGCTATTTTATTATTGTGAAACACACATTGCACAAACCTCTCATACACCAGAGGTCGCGTTAACCAAAAATATTCCACCATTGATGGATTTTTTTTACGGAAAATTCTGAAGGCTGTCCATCATTTTGCCAGATTGAAACACTGACGGTAATCTACCAAAGAAAGTTTGACACAACACTGTGAACAGAACCTGCTCGCAGGATCTCTGGTCTGTCTCTCTCTTAACAAGGCATCAAACATTCCATAACAGCACCCTACCTGTATAGAACCCAACAGCGCCACTGTTCACAACTACGCTGAATACAACAGCGGTACTTCAGTCAAATGACTCACTGTTAGTTCACCTGTAGTAGACCCCCTGTCCAGTTGATGGTGAGTGTGCATATTAATCAGTCATTGTCAAGTCTTGTGTCATTGTTTAGCCGACTTTAGCCAAATTAGATGCTACTTTGCTAGCGCAAAATGTGAAGACAGCCGAGTCTCCTTAGTTATTTTAAAAAGCCCAGTAAATGTGATGGCATTGATAAACGCGGTGAAAAAAGAGGGACTGATGCGGTGAAGGATGACGGACAAGCAAGGAATACACCAGTTCTAATGGCATTTGGTGTGCTATATGTACACATTTTCTACTTTTCATGTGTTATTTGATGGCATGTCAATTTGTGCCAAGATCTCTGGTTCACATAACCCGACCCCTAACCTTCAGTGTATGGTATTTGACATTGCATGAACATACACAAGGAAAGCTTATAATGTCTACAGATAACACACCAATTAAAAGTGGAGTATATAATTATCCAAGTCGTCATATCACGTTGTTTTATCAGCCAGCAGCATCTACAGTTGCTGTATGAGATGTTTTTGAGCATTAAATACTACTAAATATATCGCATTGTCATTAAAAAAAAAAAAATTGAAATGACAGATAATAATATGTTATGACAGAATTTTTACGACCCTGTCCATCAAAATGACGGACAATAAAAATGTCTAGCGCAACCTCTGCCATACACACAAGTATTACGCAGCACTGAGGTACAAGAATGGGGGTCATTTACCAGCACCGGAAAGACACATGAACGTAAGCAAAACCTGAATGTGTTTACAAAGGTTGATTTGAAGAGGGGCAGTTTAGAAGAAATGGGCATTTCTGACTTTGCATCACTACCTGACACGATGGAGCGAAACTTCAGCATGGAGGAGGATCAGTCAAATCAAATTTATTTTTATAGTGCCAACTCATAACAAAAGTTATCTCATGGCAGGGGGCGCTAGTGCACAGGTGTAAGATGTAGATGTTTTTAGCTTGTGCTCTCTGCCACAACCTGAATACATTAAACCCTTTTAAATATTCTCAGGGGCTGATATTTTTGCCTCTTTGCTCCTCTCAATCGTAGCAGATTACAAACATGAAATATGCCGAAGCCAAACCTGAAAGGACAGCCAAGAACCATCAAAGGCTATGTTAGCAGGGCCAATGCTAGCGGGGCTAATGCTAATGATGGCAGCCGAAGCGATCTCTCTGCTAAACCTCAAGAAGACAAATCATTAACTATGTGTAAGGAGACAAGTAAGGAAATGTCTGAGTGTATTCTGCGGGGCATCAGTGATCATTTTGATGCTTCTGAGACAAAGTTCCAAGCCCTTCTCTTGGTACAGACTGATCTGCAAAAGCGTGTGGTTGATCAAGAACAAGCTACGAGCGCCATGTGGAGGGACTGGAAGCCAAGTTTACGGATTTAACTAAGTATGTGAATCAACTTCAAACCAAACTACAGGACCTGGAGGCCCGCTCTTGTAGGCACAATATTTTTATTACTTTTGTAGTGCAGTCAAAAAGGGAAAAGTTTTTAAACATTTGAAATCTTTATCAGCAAATATAATTTTCCTGCAGGAGACTCACATTAAAACCAGCGTGCAACATAAGTTGAAATGCAACTGGATATCTCAAATATACCAATCACCATTTACCTCTCATGCTCGCGGGGTGGCCATTCTATTTTTTAAAAAAAATGTTCCATTTAGGTTAATATCCATGGTCAAGGACCCTCTGGGCAGGTATATAATGGTCTCTGGCACAATAAACTCAATTCCGCTAACCCTCCTTAACTTGTATGGTCCGAATACAGATGAGCCAAATTTTTTAAAGAAAGTTTTTGATCTTTTACCAGATGACAATAACTCAAACACTACTGTTGCAGGAGATTTAAACTGTTACTTGGATCCCTATTAAGACAGATTGTCCTCACACCCACCTCCAGAAATTTCATCAGTACAACTTCTAAATGACTTGCTTAAATCTAGGAATTTAGTTGATATTTAGAGAATTCAACACCCTACTGATAGGGATTATTCGTTTTATTCCAACATTCACAAGTAGAATAGACTACTTTGTTGTGACAAGCTCTAATCTCATCTCTCATATTAGCAATTCAAGGTATCATAACATTAATTTCCGATCATAGTCCCTTAACTATGACGTTGAATTTTTCTTTCCCCAAACAAGCTTATTCATGGTGTTTTAATCCGAACCTTCTGAGTGATGACAGCTTTGTAAAAAGTATCACTGCTAAATTGAAAGACTTTGTAGACATAAATGATAATGGAGAAGTTTCTGATTCTACACTTTGGGAAACACTTAAGTTTGTTTTACGTGGTGACATAATCTCCTATACGTCAGCCCTTAAAAGAGAGAAAGAGAAGCACCTTTCAGAGATTAATTGTGCCCTTACAACACTAGAGAGAAAATACCAAAGTTCAAAATTATCAGATGACTACAGAGAAATATTGAAGCTTAAGTATGAATATAATGGCATTTTGAGTAGACAGATAAATACTCTATTACTAAAATTAAGGCAAAAACATTTTGAACTGGGGGATAAACCTGGTAAATTGCTGGCTCGGCAACTAAAGGGTGCCCAAGCCTCCAGAATGATTCATAATACACTCAAGGAAAAAAGAAATGCACATTTTCATTTTCTTGATTTTTTCAGAAATATGACAGTTATTGCAAAATTGCAAACTACAATGAGTTCAGTAGTATTCTGAGTCAAAATGAAATGATTGTTTTCCTGGTTCCGGTTGATTGATTTTGATTAGCAATAAGAACTGTGTTTTTGTATTCCTCACCCATGTCTGCTCATGAGTGAAACTCAGAGATGAATTGGACCTCTCCCCAATTGTGCACAACCATTCCCTATAAAAAGACACCAAAATGGAGCAAAAACACATTTGTCCACAATGCCACGACTACTGCAACCGGAGAGAGATCGAGCCATTGGCATGCTTCAAGCTGGACGGAGCAGACGGGCCATAGCCAGGGTGTTTGAAGTCCACCACTCTACCGTTGTACGCGCTACTGATTTTTTCACACATTTTATTTGTTTTTGGTTTTTTTTGGTGGAAATCTAACATGTGCACATCAACCATACATCCATCCTTGATATTCAGGCCCAATTAATCAATGTTTATCACAGCTTCGATAAAAATAACATGACAAAACAATATAGCACCACAGTATACAAAAAACATGTTTTATTCCATTGTCAATAATTAACATGACCACCATTCGCTTCAAGGACCTTAGTTATTCTCCTCCTCATGGATCGGCAGTACTGTCGGAGCTGATCTTGTGGTATGGCCACCCATTCTTCCACCAGTGCCGCCCTCAGATGCTGTTGAGTTTCAGAGGGATTTTCACATTGTTGGATACGCCTGCTGAGCAAATCCCAGACATTTTCTATGGGATTTAAGTCTGGACTGATGGCTGGCCATGAAAACACCTCAACCCCATTCTCCTCCAGGAAGTTGGTGCAGACCCGCGCCACATGGGAGCGGGTGCTATCATGCTGGAATAGAGCATGTGGCCTAACTCACTCCAGAAAAGGCAACACAACAGGATCCAGGATTTCGTCCCGGTAAAGGACAGCACTGAGGTTTCCCTCAATGAAAATCAACTCAGTGCGTTGATATGTGGATATGCCAGCCCAAACCATGACAGTTGGGCCACCCCACTTGTTGACTTGGCGCACACAAGGTTTGGCGTACCACTCATAACATCTCCTGTACACTCTGTCTCTGCCATCCGCCCTGAAGCACTGGAACTTTTTCTCGTCACTGAAAACGACTTGGGACCATCTCTGCAAAGTCCAGCAACGATGTGCACTGCACCATTGGACTCGAGCCCATATGTTGGTTCAGTCAGCACTGAACCAACATATGGGCGATATGGCTTGATATCGTCAGCTCGTAGGCGATTACGAATGGTTCTAGCAGACACTAGCCTGTGATGTGTCCCAGTGGTCTCAGCTGCAGTTCTTGTTGCCGGCCGAAATCTGTCATGGAGATGTGACAGCCCATTGGCACGGTCCTGTGCAGCGGTTGTAACACGCAGTCGACCAGATGTGGGACGGTCATTGGAGCAGCCAGTGGCGTGGTAATGCTCCGCAAGGTGTACAACGGTAGAGTGGTGGACTCCAAACACCCTGGCTATGGCCCGTCTGCTCCGTCCAGCTTGAAGTATGCCAATGGCCCTATCTCTCTCTAGTTGCAGTTGTCATGGCATTGTGGACAAATGTGTTTTTGCTCCATTTTGGTGTCTTTTTATAGGGAATGGTTGTGCACAATTGAGGGGAGGTCCATTTCATCTCTGAGTTTCACTCATGAGCAGACATGGGTGAGGAATACAAAATACAGTTCTTATTGCTAATCAAAATCAATCAACTGGATCCAGGAAAGCAATCACTTCATTTGGACTCAGAACAGTACTGAACTCATTGTAGTTTGCAATTTTGCAATAATTGTCATATTTCTGGAAAAAAATCAAGAAAATGAAAATGGTGATTTTCTTTTTTCCTTGAGTATATTAAGTCTAAGACAGGCACTCTTAACTAACCCAGTAGATATCAAACGGCGCTTCAGAGAGTTTTACTGTGAGCTTTACTCATCAAAACACAATGTTACGCAATCTGATCTTAATGATTTCTTTGACCCTCTCATGCTGCCGAGGCTGAGTGATGTTGCTAAAAGTAACCTTGATGCTGACTTTACACTGCAGGAAGTTGTCACAGCTATAAAATCGTTTCCATCGGGTAAAGCAGCTGGTCCTGACGGTTTCAGCTCTGAATTTTATAAAAGATTCTGTGACGTCCTCACTCCACTTTTACTCCGAATGATTCGTAATTTTAAAAATGAAAAAAATCTGCCCAAAACCCTTTACGAAGCTAAAATTTCTGTCATTTTAAAAAAGAGCAGGGATGAAACTGACCCCGCTAGCTTCAGGCCAATTGCACTTGAAAATTTTGACCGGAAAGTAATTACAAAAATCTTAGCAAATCAATTAAATAAGTATTTGGACTCTATTATTCACCCTGATCAGACAGGGTTTATCCCTGGTAGACTCTCTTTTTCAAATGTCAGACACCTCCTCAATACCATCTATGCTGACCACAGCAATGTTAAAGGGGCAGCAGTGTTGTCCCTTGATGCGCACAAAGCCTTCGACCAGGTCAAATTGCTTTATATGTTTGAGTCATTGCGCAGGTTCGGATTTGGTGAAATATTTATTTAGTGGGTAGACCTGATATATAAAAGTCCACCATGTTCTGTCTTGACGAATGGTGGTAAGTCTGCCGTTTTCCCGCTGCATCGATCAGTTCGACAGGGCTGTCCTCTCTTCCAGGCCCTCTTTGCTATTGCGCTGGAGCCTCTTGCTGTAAGAGCAAGAGAGCACCTGCAGATAAAGAGATTTGAGGTTGGAGGTGTGGAAACAATTATTAGTTTGTATGCTGATGTAATTATGTATTTAAAAAACGCTAAAGAGTCGGTCCCCGTACTTCTTAATTTAGTCACCTCTTTCGGCAAAATATCCAGTTACACCATAAATTGGTCAAAGAGTGAGTTTATGCCTCTTTCCACTCTATATTCAATAGGTTTTCTACACAGTGTTCAATTTAAAGTGGTATATGATCATTTCAATTATCTTGGTTTAACTATACCTAAAAATCCAAAGTTGATATCTAAGCTAATCTTTGCTGAATTCTTATCAGCACTTAAACAGATCACTGAATGCTGGAAACTCTGACCTCTATCAATGGTTGGTTGCATAAACTCAATCAAACTGGTCTCTCTTCCCAGATTTCTTTATTTATGTCAAAATTTCCCTGTATATCTGACCGTGGCCTTCTTCAAAAATTTAGATTCAATTATCCTTTCCTATGTCTGGAATAATAAAAATCATAGAATTTCGAAAATACACTTACAGAAACCTAAGGTGAAGGGGGGACTAGGCCTGCCAGTCTTTAAACATTATTACTGGGCTGCTAACATGAGGGCATTGATGTTTTGGCAGCAAGGCACTCTGGACAACCTTAGCTCCAATGCCCCTTTGTGGCTGAGACTGGAAGCCAGCTCTGCACATAACTCCTCCTTGCCAGCCATGCTTTTCTCAGAGTTTGAAAAAACAGGTTCCCTTAAAGATCAATGTTTTGTGGTAAAACAGTCTGTCAGAATTTTGAACCAGATCAGGAAATTTTTAGTGCTGCCTGAGACCTCTGTACAAACACTTATATGTTTCAATCATTCCTTTTTGCCCCCTTGGCATGATAAGTCTTATGGTGACTCGAGGAAGAAGGGCTTGGTCTCACTTAAAAATTTGCACATTGATGGTGAATTTGCATCTTTCAGTCAACTAAAGAGACAATATAACCTGTCCAACTCTCGCTTCTGCAGTATTTACAGGTCAGACATTACATTGTGTCTAAAATCCCAAGTTACGAAAGTCTTCTTATGGAGCATGAGATCTATAATGTGCTGAAGAGCCCTTCTTCCTCCAGACATCTCATTTCAAAATTTGTACACTTGTTTGATGAATGTATTGAAGCAGATAGTGTAAAAAATAAAAGATGCTTGGAGAGAAGAGATCAGCATTGAATTAATTTAATCTATGTGGGACAAGTGTTCATTTAAAATTCATTCCTGTTCTATAAACAGTTGGCATCAGCTGATCCAATTTAAGACTGTCCACCATCTCCACTACTCCAAAGTCAGACTGGACAAGATTTATCCCTCAGTCTCCCCAATGTGTGACAAGTGTAAAGTGTTAGAAGGTACCTTGTCTCATTCCTTTTGGTTCTGTTCCTCATTGACAGATTTCTGGTCTAAAAAATTTGACTGGTTCTCCAGGGCGTATAAAAGGCCCATTCAGCCTGAACCTGGACTTGCGATTTTTAGCTGTTCTCAGATTGTCGGGAATATACCTGCAGCATTACAGCATCCACTGGAACTTGGAATGATAATCGCTAAGAGACTGATATTAAAGGAATGGAAGTCTCCAAACCCTCCATCTTTTCAAGCGTGGGTCAATAATATGTTGTCATTAATACAGATGGAAAAGCTTAGGTCTTTGAGGACCTGTTCTGTGAACACTTTTTCAAATGCTTGGACTCCGTTTCTCGCATACTTGGAGGAAGTTAAATTGGACTAGGGAGTATATCTGTGTACCAGTGACTGTCTCAGCCTCTGCCCCTCTTTCTTTGAACAAGGACTGACTAGTTAATTAACTGATCAGTTGTTATACACATCTGAGCCTTTGTGTTTTTCGTGGGGTTTTTTTTGTGTATGTTGTACATAATTGAAAACTGCAAAATAAAATATAAAAAAAAGTTATCTCATGGCATTTTACATGTAGAGCTGGTCGAAACCAGGCTCTCAAAACCAGACTCTGCAGGGGATGAATCTCTAAGACTGGGGAGATGCCATGCCCCCCACCGGGGTGACCGCAGGACCCACCTTTATATATATATACTGTGGCCTGGATCAGAAGCCTGAAGGATGTTTTCAACTTCTGTGTCACTGACGAGATAGTCCAGATGACTGTGGAGTATACCAAGCTCCAGGGAAAACACTCCATCCAGGACCGGACCGACCCTGCATATGTGCTTCTTAACTGTGAGTGCAGTCTTTCACAGAAGTCCGTGCAATGACCACAGACCATAAATCTGTGATGGGCCCACAGTAGTAATACCAATGTGACCATGGTCCATGCACTGATCCCCCAGTTGAAATGTAATTGTATGGGGATCACTCAGAGCCAGGCCCATTCGAATGGGCCTGGTCCAAGAAATGTAATATGTCCAATGTGTCCTAGGTCAGTCTACTTGTTGCCCCCCCATTTGTTCTGGTTATTGGCAATTATACTAGCACCAGATGATCTACATTTCGACAGTTCAAGTTCAGTTTGCTGTGCATCAGTTGCATCCATGTGTCTCCCCCTACTTCCCCCCTTCTCCTCTCCTCCAGTCTCTCTCTCTCACTCTTTTTCTCCTGCTTTACCCTCTCATTAACCCCAACTGGTCAAGGCAGACGGCCATCCTCCAGGTGTCAGGGTCCGCTTGAGGTTTCTGCCTGTTAAAAGAAGTTTTTCCTCGCCACTGCCACCAGTCACAAGTGTTTGCTCCTGGAGGATTCTGTTGGGTTCTGTAAATTGGCTTGAGACTGGTTTCGACCAGCTCTATATGTAAAGTGTCATGAATAGGGATGCAAATTATCGATTAGTCCATTAATCATTAGTTGGTTGACCTTATCGATCGATTAACGATTAATTGATAAGCGGCGATTTTCCTGAGAACCTAAATTTCTTTTTCAATACGGTCTATAAGAATAAAAGCTAAATATTGTTTATATACTTAATGAAAAAGCATGTCATATTCCTTAATGATTGATTTATTGAACCATTGGATTAGGGATGTAACGATTACCGGTATAACGATAAACCACGGTAAAATTGCAGACGATTAGCATTACCGTTTAAATTCTAATTATCATGATAAGAGTGTTTGATTACCGCACTGTTAGGGGAAAAAAAACACCTATGTAAAGATCTTCTTTTAAGTCAAATATTTACCTCCGCCAAGGAGGTTATGTTTTTGCCAGGGTTTGTTTGTCTGTTTGTCTGTCTGTCCGTTAGTGTGCAACATAACTCAAAAAGTTATGGACAGATTTGGATGAAATTTTCAGGGTTTGTTGGAAATGGGATAAGGAAGAAATGATTAACTTTTGGGGGTGATCCGGAAGAAATCCTGGATTCTGGATCACTTTGAAATTTTCGTTAACATTGTGGTAAATGGGGCCAAAATTTTCGTTTCCCAATATCTCGCTTAATTATTGACCAAAACTCATGAAATTTAACTCAGGAATTGACAATGGGGTCCTCTATCACATTTCAAAGGCTGATCCGGATCTGATCCAGAAGGCGGATTTTATTTTAAAAAATAAATGTAGGATTTGTATCACCGATTATGTGGGGAATTTTTGCGCTTGGCGGAGGTCTGCGCTCTCCGAGTGCTTTTCTAGTTGAGTATAGTTTTAATTTATTACAATTTTGATTTTATATACCTAATATTTGGACCCAATATTCACTTTTAAAGTCTCTGAAAAGGTTTGTTAAGCATCTTTGTGTTATTTATGCAATAAATTATATACATTTTTCAAATCGGATTTTTTTTTGTGTGTGTTTTCTGGCCTTTTATGTTTTTATAGTAGGTTAAAGTGAAAAAATAATAAGCAGATGATATAAATGACGTTGTGCTGAAAAAAAAAAGATACCAAACATGGGTATAGGAAACATTTCTGTATATAGTATATAAAGGCAAAATCAAAAGTACTGAAAAATGGCCAAAACAGGCTCAGACCACTAAGGCTTAATACTTGAATGTTTCTGCCAACAGAAAGTACATTTTGCCAATTATTTTATTTATTTATTTATTTATTTTCAAAATACAACTTGGTTAAATTATTTCAGTGTCTTTATAAGTACTTTTTGAACATTTTGAGCACAATTTCAACAATACCGCGATAATAATGATAACCGTGATAATTTTGGTCACAATAACCGTGATATGAAATTTTCATATCGTTACATCCCTACATTGGATACTGTCAGTGTTTCCTGTGGAATTCATCTGTTGGTGTGGCGGTGCGTAATGGGGGGTATGCGCGTGCGTTTCGTCGGTGCATGTGTGGGGGTCACTCGCACTTGCACCAGGGGATGTGTGTGTACGTCACTTTCTGTCCTATACTTATAATACGATAGGGGAATGGGGCGGTGCAGTCCATGCCCCCGCAGAAGTGAAAGTGAAACTTTTCACTCATTTATCTTTTCCCTACCTCCTGAAGCTTCGCTAACTTTAATCCCCCCCCCCCCCCCCCCAAAGCTTTTTCCTGCGTCCACCGAGGTGACTGCAGGACATAATGTTCAGCATACCTGTGTCCCGGATCAGGAGCCTGAAGGATGTTTTCAACTTCTTTTTCACTGACCGTGGACTACACCAATCTCTAGGGAAAATGCTCCAATCTGATACCGACCCCACATTTGTGCGTGTATGTAGTCGGGGGTGTACCGCTCCCACAAACAGACGGGCTCCACCATGTCCATAAAGACATTCTAACTCATCAAAGCCATGATCCTGTTCGATGACCGGATATCCCAGCCACTGATGTGATCTCTTATCATTCTCTCCAAGGCCTTCATCACAAGAGATGTTTGGGCAACAGGCCTGAGGTCGTTTGGCACCCTCACAGTGCTTTTTTTGGGGAGGGGGATGACTGTTGAGTGCATCCACAGCTGGGGGACTGAGGAGGTAGCAACAGAGTTCTGAAAGAGGAGCTGGAATACTCCGCTTAGTTGTTGAGCACAATGCCTAAGACTGTGGCCGTAGATCTTATCAGGTCCAGGTGCTGTGTTAACTTTAGTCCTCTTGAAGCTTCTCACCACGTCTTCAGCACTAATGTTAAGTACAGAGCCACTGGTTTTTAGTGAAGAGATGGCTGTTCCAAGCCAGGCACTGTTATCCATATCAAATCTTGTAAAAAAAATTGCACAAACGAAGTTAAAAATGTTCTGGAAGGTTCTTTGGGCATTTTTTTTTTTTCCTTTTAGGGCTGTGTTTTGCATAGGGAAACTGTTTTGTTGCACTGCTCAGAAACTTGCAAATTAGCCTCAAAGATCAATGTAAAGAATCATGATCGTGATTTTTTCTCTTTAAATATCGTGAAATATTTTTGCCATAATCACCCACCCCTATGTTCAGTTATTTTTTTAAAGGTGCTGTAGAGACTGTCTGCGTGATCTTAAAAGTCTAATTTTTAGATATATGCCTGATCATAGTCTGCAATTTAAAATGACATTATCAGCACCAAAATAGGTTATTTTCAAATGCCATTTCCAGCTTTCCTGGCAGACAACACTGGACTGATTTACAGCAGACTTACATCACTATGACAACACCACACCAACCAGCAGAGTATAGTAGTGACACGTAAGCTTAACGAGTGAGGGGTAAGATCTGTCCTTTTTCCTAAAGAAAGGGATTTCTTGGATTCATTTTTGTTGCAATGGTGGACACTGGAACTGGAGCTGGACTGGCAGAAAGAAAAAGAGAGTTAAACGGGAGAGTGAAAGAGCATGGACTAAAACACCGGTAAACCTCTGCATTGAACTGATGGATAGAACTAAGGGAGTTAAAATTCATGAAAACGGATTCGGAGTTGGCCCTCTTCCTTCTGGACAGGTATAGAACGCTTCTTTTCTTTATGCATATGCATTGGAACATTGTATTTGACTTTAGTGGCTGTTGGTAGCTCAGTCAAACACTTAGTAAACATTTCTGCGTTAGCCACAGGGCTACCTTTTTGGCGTCGGGAACATGTTTTATTTGAACCATTGTTTCAGTCCCAAACTAAGGGCTTTGTAAGGTGAGACTGAAATAGTCCTGTATGGAATTTAATGTTCATGCTTGGGCCTGGATACTAAACTGCCCTTCAGGAACAAGACAATTATTAAAGTAGAATACTGTGAATGCAGAAGGCTGAAGCAGCTAGTGCTGAAATGCTAATGCAGAATGACGATGTTGAATAACTGAATGCTTATGAAAATGCTTGAATACTTTGTGGAAAAGCTAGTGCAAATGTATATTATTGGGACACGTCTTAGTGCACTGGTCTGCGAGTAACACTTAGGAGCTCCGAAGTAAAAGAGACATAGTAGCAGGAGTCGGACTTTCAAAGTTTGGTTTCACTTTAATTTTCACACCAGTTACTATACTACTACAAATTAACTTTATGAAGTTTGCTTGTTGTCTCGTTTCAAACGTCACTTTGCACCCTGCAAGTCGCTGTCTTGAAAAAGAAACGCAGACTTGTAAAGAGGATCTGCTCTTCAATCATTAGCTTCAAAACGCCTTGGCCAGAGTTATGCCCTTACGACAGTAGGCGCTAGTGCTCATGGGAAGCGGAATATTTTTAACTTAAAAACACCACCGATTCCGGCCAAAAGTGTCGCTGCAATCCACTTTAAACAAATTCTCTGTATGGGACCTTTAAGTATTTGTGTGACCATAAAGAAGAGTATAAAATTAGAAATGACTGCAATATTGACACCCTTTTTTCTTATTAAAAAAAACAAAAAAAACAAAAAAAAGTGTAAAAACAAAAATGACTGACTTTTACATTCTTTTCATCTTGTGGACTAAAATTTAGAAACAGAAAAATTTACACAATAAGTGCTAATAATAAAACTGTCATTAATTTTAAATCACAAATAACCTCCTTCTGAACTTTTTCTTTATAGATTTTAAACTATAAAGAAATATGATTATTATTATTATTATTATTATTATTATTATTATTATTAATAATAATAATAATAATAATAATAATAATAATAACACAACTGATAATTTAGGCCATATCACTTAGACCTATGCTCATTCACTTCAGCAAAGTGTGTTTCTTATGAGGATAGTCAAAAAAGACTATCCGCTTAATCCATGATAGCGTGAACATCTTTGGCATTCCTCAGTTTCTCTGGACCAGTGTGAAATGAAACAAAGGAAATGAGAATCATGGGTCTGCTGCAGGGATTTCAGAAATCCTCTACTTTAACCTGGAGTCACATACATTGTGGCATTTGCTTCTAGTCATTGCCAATGCTGTTGACAGTCCTCTTTCCTGTCTGAGGAAATGTTGAAAAGTTGCATCACAACTCAGTAAGACAGAGCAGTTTACTCATCTCCAACTTTCTACATAACAAGCTGGTAAGCAGCGAGGTAAAAAGCTACTCCACTGAAAATGTAATTATTTTGGAACCCAATTATGCATACAGAAAGTGACTTGACATCATGAACTGCACCAACTGTCTAATTGAAACTAAATGAAAACCAAATGAACCCCGAAGTGCATGTATTAAATTCCTCCCTTAAAAAATAGAATTAGCATATTGCTGTTATCTGCCTTCACTATCCAGTCAGGGTGCAGTTTACATCCATGTCAAACCAGACTCTCAATATTAGGCCAAGGATGTGGATGTGACAAAACTACAGTGACAATGTCATCTGCAGTAAGTGCCCTTTTTTATGTGTCATACTGGCACAGATACAGAAAAAAGGGAAGAAAATTGAAAAACCAGCATTCAACAAAACCAGCATTCAACAAGCAAATGTTTGACAATTTCAGTGATATTTCTGAAAAAATAAAATTAGCAAGCTAGTTGTTTTTCTTAAAACAACTAACTGATTTGTTATTGCTGCTATGTAAAACATACACAAAAGACATGCGAAGTACAATGAACTCTTGACCAACAAAAACAAAGTACAAACCTTAATAAAAAACAAAACGCACATAAAAATACAATACAACAATAACATACCTGTAGTCTTGTTTTGCAATTAAGAGCTGAGTTGCTTTTAAACAACATTAATTCCAAATCTAGAAGAGTAGTACAACCTTTTATGGCTGGCCTGGGAACGCCTCAGGATTCCCCCAGAAGAGCTGGTGGAAGTGGCTGGGGAGAGGGCTGTCTGGGCTTCCTTGCTGAGGCTGCTGCCCCCACAATATGGCACCCCTGGCAGCCATTTTTCAAAATGGCTACCAGCAACAACTGTTTTCTTATGAGTGATGGATATAATATAACATTTCAGACAATTTTTATTGAAGTTATTTACCAAACATAATACTTGGTAAATGTCTTTTGGACAATTGAAAATTGTCATTGAATATTCAAGATGGCCACCATTTTTCAAGATGGCAGCTGGGCAAAGTAAAGGGAAGGTTAACATCTGGTCAAAAAAATTTAATTACAATAATCTATACCAAATTTATATTTTTGGGTAGGTAATTACATATATTTTCAGGAAAATGTCACTTGAAAGGAGAAAAAAATTTGAGGAGTTTTTTGAGTGTGAATGTTTGGAAAGTGACAAAGTTTTCTGCCATCATTCTGGGTTCATTTGATAAATTCTTATAAATAAACTAAATTTATTCCAAATACATTGATATTTGACTATTATATTATTGATCTCATATTCTAAACACAGTGTTTAAAATTCATAAATGCATATATCTGTGCAAAATACATTTGAAGATAATGTTAATATTATTTGTATGTTGTAAATATTGAACAAAAAAAAAAAAAAAAAAAAAAAGTACATGATATTCATAATTGACCTAAAAAATGTTTAATTTGATATTTACTTTTGTTGCCCATCCATGACATTTTTGGCCTTGTCCATCTGTGACGCTGCCATTTTTCAAAACTCCTGCTATTTAGGTATGGTAAAAAAAAAAATTTTCCTCGAACCAATTATTAGGTTGTAAAATACAGGGTATCAGGTACGCACTGAACAAATTTTAGGATGAAAATATAATAGGAACTTAACTCTTCAGAACTTTGTAGCCTAATTCTTGCAAAAAAAATATCCGTAAATTTTTTGTCCATCTGTGATGCAGTAGTTTTTGATACTTTTCATTTGAAAATATTTGAAACTAAATTTTGACCTTTGAGTATGTTTAAGATGGCATTTAGACATTTCCAATTATGTGTAATATTTGTCTTAAACTTGTCTGGTTCAGAAGTTATGAATCAAAAAGTAGTGGGTTGTCCATCCGTGACACCCTTGACCTCGCCCAGCTGTCACTAGTATGAGTGTCTGATATGGGTGATCACTGTGTCAAATCAGTCATTTTTTCTGATGTAAACTTCAAATTTGGAACTTTGAAATTGGCCAGAAACTTTCTTCTACCTCACAACTAAATATAACCACTGTTTCTTTCAAGATGGCTGCCATACGGCCGGAATAGTAATTATAATTGCAAGAAAATGGAGCTCAGTCAATCAGAATTGTAGTTTCAGAGAAGAAGACGACTGAAAGTTTTGTAACGGATGACAGACGGCAACAGACGACGACGCCGGATGCCGCATGACGACAATAGCTTATGGCTTGTCGGCCAGTAAGCTAAAAACAGGTTGATGTACACAAATGTCCACGGAGTCAAGTACGCCGACTCTGTGTGGGCCAAGTCTTAAGTTATGATAGACTTGCCCTGCCATTTTAAGTTTCACTTTCACTCCGCGTACTCATTGTGGGGTACGTGCGGCACAGAATGCACCCCCATATAAATCCCCCCATTCCATGATCTCTCTGCTTTGTCAGATCGTCGATACGTTCTAACTAGAGGTCGACCGATTATCGGCCGGGCCGATTATCGGCACCGATATTTGGAAATTTGATGTATATCGGTGTCTGCCTTTTTTTAATCCGACAGGCCGATATCAAGAAATCAATTTAAACTTGGTTATTTCGGCTCAGATGCAGCTGCGCCTCTCTCTCTCTTGCCTACTGTCTCCTGCACTATCCACCCCGCGCCCTTTGATCGGTTGACACGGAAGCTGTCCTCACACACACAGACTGGGACTGACTTGGGATGAGACTGTGTTCTACATACCTTTTTCCCCATTACTAATACATAGTCTGCAGAGCGTTTAGAGCCAGATTGATGAACTAATGTTATGGTAAAAGCTAATCAGCCTCCACCTTAGCATGCTTCCCTAAAACAAGTGAACTGAGTTTTTTAGGCGCTCTCTCTTAATCACACACACGCTTTTCTATCACAGACTGTTTCCATCTCCATATTATCAGCAGTCTTCTTTTAATTCACAGACATGTCAGGAGGTGATATGAGTTAGCAGAGCTGCCGCTAATGTTTACTCTGCTCTTACATTATTCTGCTGCTCACTGTAACGTTAGTAGTAGTTGTGAGATGTAGAGCACTGGGATGTTTATTACAATTTCGGAAGAGTTTTCTGCGTTTACCTTCGACACGTGTTTTCTCTCCAGAGCCTCTCACACAAGAAAACTTTCCCTCTCCGCGGTGCATACTCCTTCCGCGTCAAAATCCGACGCGGAACAACTCACGTCTACTAACACTGCTGTGAGCTTTCTAGTCCTATGATCTGAAAATTAAAGTGAAGATGAGAGAGAGTCAAATTCAGAAGTGATTTATCTGAACATGGTGGAACATTTTAAATCCTGTATGGGCTCATTAAAGCCCTAAAGGCTGTTTGTGTTCTGTCAGGAGTTTAACTGCACTCATAGCAACAATTATACTTTTTATGTAGCTTTTGTCATATTAATCATTCATAATGTAGCAACATAGTTTTGAATGACAGGGTCCCTGCTATCGCATGGTAAAATATAAAATTTAATAATGAAATCAACTTAAGGCTTCCCAAATGCTGTAATAAATGAAGTATGATGAATTGAGCATATGTCAGCATGTGGCCCAAGAGTTTACAAAAGTTGTTGCTGAGCTTGGTAACTCCCTGTATTTTTGTTGTGTTTGAACTTAAAACAAAGATAAGTTGTTATAGTTATATTTAAATTTTACTTTATTTACTGTGGAAAAATTTCAGGGAGCCATTTATTTAAGCTTTTATTCAACTTTGTAAGAGATGCTTCTGAGTCTAGGAAATCCATGCACTTCTGGAGCTATTATTTTCTATTTGTTTGATTAAATAAACATGCTTTAGGTATTTAAACGAACTTCAGTGTTTGCATTATTCAAAATTTTTCACACCAATTTTTACACTTTTACTGCAAATGAAAATCGGCTCCAAATATCGGTTATCGGCCTCCTCTAACCACTAATAATCGGTATCGGCCCTGAAAAACCCATATCGGTCGATCTCTAATTCTAATCCTTCACAATCTAATATTGTCATTTTGCACACCCCTATTTTCAAATGACATTTCCAGACAACTTGCATTTATATTAGAGTTTTGCAAGACTACTGACTTAAAGAATTCTATTGTCACTGGTTGGAGCTGGACACAGAGCCTGGCTGGAGCCGACTTGATGCAGTACACACCCGGCCAGAGCCTTAGCTGTGCACTGCACCCAGCCCGTTTGACTTAAACGGAATTTGGGGCGGCCATGGCTCGGGTGGTAGAGCGGGTTGTCCAATAACTGAAGGGTTGGCAGTTCGAATCCCACTCTATTCTAGTCAGTCCGTTGTGTCCTTGGGCAAGACACTTCACCCTCCTTGCCTCCAGTGCCACTCACACTGGTGTATGAATGCGTATGAATGTTTGTTGGTGGTCGGAGGGGCCGTAGGCACGAATTGGCAGCCACGCTTCTGTCAGTCTGCCCCAGGGCAACTGTGGCTGCATATGTAGTTTACCACCACCAGAGGGAGAATGTGAGAGCGAATGAATAATGGATCAATAATGTAAAGCGCTTTGGGTGTCTAGAAAAGCGCTATATAATATCTAATCCATTATTATTATTATTATCATTATTATTATTATTATTATTAATTCGGATCCAGTTCTGAGTAAGGGCACATGCTCTATGTTAAAGATGCAGATAGATATGGACAGAGCCTTCTGTCCATCCCCTGCATACATTCTGTACATAATTCTGTCCGTTTTCCGGGAGCTTGCGGATCCATACCGACAGAGAGTATGGAGCAGTATCACCGGGAACCGTAGAGGCAACGTTGAGATTTGAACAGAATAATTTCCATAAATAGCTGAACTTTTCCAAGAGCACCTATGTGAGTTAGTAAAACACTACCAACATATTTATGACAGCTACCCTTCTCAATATTAACATAGTATCCACATGAGTAAAACCTCCTCTGTCGTTGCCATGTTGGTTGTTGACTTTCCTCTTCTCAAAAAACTTTACTCTTCCTTGTGGTATTCAGCTAATATGGTAATTAAGAGCGGCGCCCTCTGGTGGATTGATTGAGAAATGCTCATTCCAGCATGCAGGATGCATGGAAGTATGAAGGGAATGACACATGACGACGTTAGAAATGGACAACCTATTTATGTACTTAATGCGAGCATAAATGAGCCTTAAGGCCCTCCATCAGCTCCCAGTTACATTTCAGCACACAGCCAGGCTCTGCATCCGAACCATGCCATGAACCATGACTTCAGAGCCGCAGATAACCTGTACCATTGCATCTAGAGATGCAACAATATGAAAATTTCATATCACAGTTATTTTGACCAAAATTATCACAGTTGTCATTATTATCATGGTATTGTTGAAATGTGCTCAAAATGTTCAAAAGTACTTATACACACACTGAAATAAATTTAACTAAGTTGTAGTTTGAAAAAAATAAAATAAAATGCACAATGTATTTTCTGTTGGCAAAAACATTAAAATATTAACAAGTAAACATCAAACATACAAATGTGCATTAAAGATGGCACCTTAGGGCCAAATGAGATATCTGCACTAGGGGTGGGGATTGATAGGATTTTATCAATATCAATGCCATTGCCGACTCTGCTTGCCAATCCAATTCCTTATCAATTCTCCCATCAATTCCTGAGTTTTTTGAGTGGGAAAAACAGTAGTAGGACAGGTCATAGTGGAGCTTGTTTCACCATTTTCCTGATCAAATCATTCACAGTGTCACACTGGATTTCTGTTGAATTTCCTTCAGTTCATAAAGCCTTCTCTCCTTTAGTTTTTTTTTTTTCCACATATCAAGTGCTTTTGTAAAGTTGAAGGTCACTCATTTGGGCCCCATTTTAACTCGCATCAGTTTGTCCTGAGCATCTATATTGGGACATTTTCTCTGTCTGATGGTTCCTCGGTGTGTGACATAAACTGTCAATTCATGGAGAAGGAAGTGTGATGGTCTGGGGCTGTTTTGCTGGATCCAGGGTCGGTGACTTGTACAGAGTGAAAGGCACCCTGAACCAAAACAGCTACCACAGCATTCTGCAGCGCCATGCAGTACCCTCTGGGATGCGCCTAGCTGGTCAGGGGTTCATCCTCCAGCAAGATAATGACCCAAAACGTAAGTCCAGGCTATGCCAGAACAACCTTAAGAAAAAAGAACAAGATGGTACGCTTGAAAACATGGAGTGGCCAGCACAGTCTCCAGACTTAAACCCCATCGAGCTGGTTTGGGATGAACTGGACAGAAGAGTGAAAGCAAAGCAACCTACAAGTGCTACACATTTATGGGAACTTCTGCAACGAGTTGGGAAGAACTTTCTGAAGAGTATTTGATTTCCATTGTAGAAAGAATGCTGTGAGTGTGTTGAACTGTTATATCTGCCAAAGGTGGCTACTTTGATGGGTCAAAAGTTTAGAAAACATTTTGGTTTCTAAACTGATTGCATTATTTCTTTTTTCAACTTCAACTGTTTATTTGTTCTATGCTTTAATTTCAGAGTACACTGAGACATTAAACTGCAACATTTTCAATGAAATTGTCAAAAAAATTGGGGTGTTCTAAAACTTTTGACCGGTTGTATGTGTGTGTGTGTGTGTGTGTGTGTGTGTGTGTGTGTGTGTGTGCGTGCGTGCGTATATATTATATATATATATATATATATATATATATATATATATATATATACACACACACACATTTTATTGCCTTTCTACACGAACCTTGAAGCAGAACACACAATATGTACCCGTTTTATTTATCTGAAACAACTGTATAATGTTCTTCAGCACAGCTGTCATGTTCAACCTCTGACTGAAGATAAATCATATTTAAATCAAAAACAACCTTCTGATATCTTAACAATTAACTTATGTGTAACAGAAATTCCTTTGCCTAGATAGCTGGAGAGTCGGCTTGTGACCGACGGGTCGCCGGTTCGATTCCCTGGACTGGCTGCCCTTGCTGATATGGCGACCCCTCTGCTCTTAGCATTCCGTGTGTGTGATGCATGAACTAGTGACGGGTGGGCAGAGGACAAATTTCTGTGTGTGAACCCTCACTGACAAATGATTAAACTGGCATTTAATGGTTATGGTTAAAATCTGGAAAACTGTTGAATGTTTGGTAGTTTTGAGCAGGGGGGAAATGTTTAAGAGATTTTTTCTAAAAAAAGCAAAGAAAAATATTGATGTATAATGATTTTATTGCGATCAGTATGATCAGGTTGAAAAACAAGCCTGCTGCATTCAATATGACTTGACACAGCTTTTGGAAGCAGGTCATGTGCTCACACTCACCGCATGTTCACTCTTGTGGGTTATTTTTGGTGTAAAAACAATGTCTAAAGGGAGTGTAAATAGAGCTTGACTGGCAAATGGCGTGTTATAATTATATTATATTGTAATCACTTTCCTTGGAAATCAGAAGTATTGTGTATTGCATCTTAACTGTACAGAGACATTTTTCATTTGTTTTAAGGATTTATATCAGTGAGCCTGTTAGCTAAAACACTAACAGTATTTCTGTTTTCATCTGGGCGTACAAGTGTGTTTTCTTCTAGTTTTCATCTCATTTGTCTTACAGCGTCTTCTATGTAATTTCTCCTGTTTTTATCTTGTTTTTGTCAACTGGCATTTCTGTCTCATACATTTAATCTCATTTCATATTTTATAAATCATTTAAAACATAAGAAGAATTAGCTTTTAAACTTAAAGGAATTATTTTACTTTGATGGTGATAATAATTATCGGTATTGACAAATTTTTTCAAATCATTTTGCCATTTTTATGTAGATTTTACAGAAGACTTATTTGTGCTGCTAAGATTAGACTAATGCTTTATAAAAGCACTACAAGTCAAATGTTTTGTTGAAAAAGAAAGGGGTCTGATGGGCTGGATTTTGCAATCCTCTATTTGCACACATGTTCCTAAATAAATTTAGCAGTTTGCACATGTCTAGTTAAGTCAAGTTTAGATGAAACACTGACTGCTGAAGTTTTGTTTCTGCATAAATGGCCAACTAACAGAGGGTGAAAACACTCACTCAAATTTCTGTTATTCAGTTAAATGACTAATAGTGTCAGCAGATTGGCAGCATGTTTCACCCAAACAGTCCTGGATTAATGCTTTCTATTCAACACTAAGAGCTAGTTGTAGCATTACACGTCTGTTGAAAGACGTCCTCCAAAAGGATAAACCAGGTCTGATCCGCTCAGCTAGCATACGCAAAGCTTCAGAGGCCATGCTAACTGGATGAATGACTGAATGACTGACTGAAGAACTGAGGGATACAGTTCTATTAAAGGCACCTCCCCCCAGGGAGCTCTAACTCTGCTATCATCTGGTGACTGGCTGACAGACACAACCTTCTCAGTGTCTTACTGACAAAGTGCTGGGTTAAAAGGACCTTTATGACACATTTTAAGACTGCAGTGTTGGAAGATATGATTCAAGAGATTCAAGTCTACTCTGTTTCTATGTAGGCCTCATCACTCATGTAGACTTTTCACTTTGCACTCATATTTGTACATTTACATATACAAACACATATATATATATATATATATATATATATATATATATATATATATATATATATATATATACTTTACTGATATCTTGGGCAGAGCCTTCAGAAAATTAAGGTTGCATAGATTGCATAATCATTTCACTCCACTTTAGACCATTAGTACTACCACCACTTCTATATCTGTGTTTACTCTCCACACAGCAATTAATTGAGTTCTTCTCTAGCAAGACAGTTCCACTTTCAGCCAATAGTCAGTGAAGATATTACTCACACCAGCCACAGTGAACACTTGAACTTGGAAACTGAGGACTTGTATTCACAGCCACAACTAACACAGGATGACTGCATCCTGCTCTTTGTTTGCCCATATTCAGACCCTGTATACAGAAATGTTGAGTCAAAATCAAATCAAATTTTATTTATATAGCGCCAAATCACAACAAAAGTTATCTCATGACACTTTACATAGAGTTGAGCTACTGTCTTCGGTATTCAGACAATGCATTTAGGCATCACGACAACACATTCAGTCATGTTTTTACCAACGAGGAAGGAAGTTGTAGGAAAACATCAATGACACAGCTCTACTGACAGTCTGAGAAACCTGCTCCTTTGGTGGGACTGCAGGCCGCCTGATTGGCTATCCCAGGACCTCTGGGGTTAAAGGAACCAGCTGGGTTCTGCTTTGACCTTTCCATGATGGCGGCTGGTGTTTATTAAATAAGAATGCACTGTATTACTTCCTCTGTACTTCCAGCTGTGCTTATGTCATCCTTCCCTTCCTTCAAAATTAAAGCCAATTATTGATCCTGACTGAAAGTTCAATACAGCTGATGGGTATTTGTGGTTTTAAATAATTTGGATAAGAGTATTTATCACAATATAATTTTATATCACAAAAAATAATTCTTTTATTGCCAGGCCCTTGTGATAATGTGTGCCCCCTCCCCAGTTTGCAGTCCAGTATCAAATACAAACATTCATTCATTCATTTTCTAAACCTGCTTTATCCTCACTAGGGTCACGGACGTCGCTTGGAGCCTATCCCAGCTGCATAGGGGCAAAGGCAGGGTACACCCTGGACGAGCCACCAGTTCATCGCAGGGCTGACACAGAGACTCTCAATTTAGATCAACCAATTAACCTATCAGTGCATGTCTTTGGATGGTGGACTCGGAGAGAACCCACGCAGACACAGGGAAAACATGCAAACTCCACACAGAAAGGTCCCACAACTGGTGTTGGAATCGAATCCGGGACCTTCTTGCGGTGAGGCATGAGTGCTAACCACTGCACCACCGTGTCACACACACACACACACACAACCCCTGGACCTTCTTGCTGTGAGGCACGAGTGCTCAGTACTGCAAATACAAATAAAAAAGTTTGAATGAATTGAGTAACTCAAATCATGACACAAAGTGGTACGTAGGGGATGTAACTATAACCGGTTGAATGATAAACCACAGTAAAATTTCTGACGGTTAGTATTACTGTTTAAATTCTAATTATTATGATAACCATGTTGGATTACCACACCTAGAAAACTCACGATGCTGTTCATTTCCTGAAGAAGCAGCGGCACTCCAGGCGTGTGTGCGCAGTTTGTAATGTTTGGCCTCTGAAAACATGACGGAAGGCACCTGCACAGACAGAGCTCCAGAGATTCGGGGATAGCGGCTCCCGCACGGACCCAGTCCGTCCTAGCAAGCGAGCACACAGACCCGGTCCACACTAGTGTTAACCCCTACCCGGCCCCCACTGATTCAGATCCTCACCCAACATTGAAACCATCTGAATATAAATACTCAGGACAAACTTATGTCAGTTCAAATGGGCCCAAATGAGTGAGCTTCAACTGTCCAAAGACACATGATTTGTGTAAAAACCAAAGGAGAGGAGGTTTTATGAACTGAAGGACATTCAACAGTAAATCCAATGACTAACCTCCAGAGGAACTGGACCATATGACATGGTAGTGGTTTGTCTGTCTCTCACCAGGAGTGAACCACTGACCAGTCTGGATCAGATCAGCCTAACATGTTATAAAATCCTTATTCTTTCAGAATATTTACGTTTGTTCATTAAATAGTTTAGGAAAATATGACTGTGTTTCACTTTCTGTTTCTGTGTGTACAATAGCGTGACACTGTGAATGATTTGATCTGGAAAATGTTCAAACAAATTCCACTATGACCTGTCCAACTACTTTTTGTCACACTCAAAAATACCTCAGGGATCAATAGGAGAATTGATAAGGAATTGGATTGATAAGCTGAACTGATAATGGCATTGATATTGATCAAATCCTATCACTTCCCACCCCTGGTGCAGATATCTCCTGTGTCCATAAGGTGCCAACTTTAATGCATATTTGTATGTTTGTTGTTTACATGTTTTTACTTGAATGTTTCTGCAACAGAAAGTACATTGTGCATGTTACTTTATTAGTTTTTTTCAAGATACAACATTGTAATATTATTTCAGTGTGTGTATAAGTACTTTTTGAGCTGTTGAGCACATTTCAACAATACCGCAATATTAATGATAGCTGTGATAATTTTCGTCACAATAACCGTGATATGAAATTTTCATATCGTTACATCCCTAGTGGTATGAAAATTTCAAACAATTTAAGTCATTCATTTTATAGAGGTACCATCTTGTATCACCTCTCAAATGTCATTGAAGGGGATGGAGGAGGCAAACAGCCTTTAGTAACATTCAAGAGGGCAACCATTTTGGCCAGTGATATTCAATTTATTCAACAAATGTATATAAATATATAGTCTGCCTCCGTGTTTACTGTAATTCCTGATATGTAACAGAGCCTTTTTTATCATCAGGCTGCTAATGATTCTAAGGCCAGAAACTAGTAAATTAGCTCAGAAAACTACCAGTACACCCTTTTCTGAACCATAATAAAAACTGTACTGATTATTCAATAATCAGAATACATCCTGTGCTAAGTGAACCCTCATACTGGTAAATAAAAGCACTGATAAATGAGTGTGTGTTCCACAGTGCACATATGCTGCAGCCCAAGTGTGTGTGCCTATATATCCTGAAGAGAGGAAAGGATGACGCTAGTGGTATCGTTAGAAATAGCCTTACACACACACACACACACACACACACACACACACACACACACACACACACACACAGGGCATTTTAAAGTGTCTGCATGCCACATAGCTGGGTAATCCCATAGCAGTCTCGCCCTGTTCAACCTGTTCCACAGAGAAACTCTGGACACACTCAATGAATGAAGCGCGCGCGCACACACACACACACACACACACAGATGGTCCATGCCATTGGGATATCAGACCTGTTCATTTCACATCAATCACTAGTTCCATGACCAGGATTGGGTCCAGTCTGAGAGGTCTACAAACAGTATCCACTGCATATCTGTGTTAGCAGCTGAAATGAAGCTCTCTAAAACAAGCCCTTCAACTACTATCTAGAAACCATTGTGTTCAGAAAGACTATGCTCAGAAAAAGTTCAGGGTAACAGCCAGTTTCAATTTCAACTATTTCAAAAATTGTTTCAACTGTTTCAAAAATGTACAACTATTATCAAACACCTTTGTCACATGATTTTGTGTTGGCACTTTATACACTGCTTTACAGACCACTGAGTGTGTGTGCCTGTCCAGGCAGGTGAAAGCCCACCCCCGCAAGTTAATGTCCAATCACTGTTGTGTCTCCACAACGGTTATTGGGGGGAGGTTGGCTTTATAACTCACGAAGGTTTAAGTCGCTCCACTGTCACATCTCACCTGTGCAATAACTACACACGGAGTGTAGATAAGGCCGCGGCTTGTAGCACTCTCTCTCTCTCCCTCTCTCTGGACATGCATGTGAGTGTGCAGCGTGGGGAAGCCCTGCACCTCAGTGAGAGACAGCGAACAGAGAAGCGGCTTTAGACTCAACACACACAATACCATGATACACTTTTACTAGGAAATGTGTAAGGTAGATAACCATGGTGTTTTTATACCGCCATTTGAACGCTGTATTTTACATCCCTATGCAGAAAAGGAATCTATTTAACTAAAAAATAAATAAAAAGGGCACTTTTATCAATGATGCAAAAAGGGCAGGGGCTCCAGCACCCTTTGGGTGCTATGTCTTGGTGTGTGCTTGGTGCTATGCCTGCTTTATACTACTGTATACAAGTAGTCAAGGAATAAGGAAGTATTATATTGTTCAGGACAGAAAGTGTTATTTTATTCAGTACAGTGATATAATTTGTTCCTCCTGTGAAATTCAGTTAATGTTGACAAGCAAAATAAAAATGCAGCTAACCAGTATTAGCAGGCTAAGCAGGCCATGGCTTTGGCAGTTGCTGAGGCAAAAACTCAGGTGTGGGAGGAACTTGGGGTGGCCATGGAGCTTGACTTTTGGTTGGCCTCGAAGAAGTTCTGGCAAACTGTTAGGAGACTCTGGGTGGATGAAATTCATCCCGAGTTCCTTAAAGCTCTGGATGTTGTGGGGCTGTCTTGTTTGAAACTCCTCTTGAACATCATGTGGAGGACAGTGACAGTACCTCTGAATTAGTAGACTGGGGTAGTGGTTCCCTTTTTCAAGAAGGGGGACTGGAGAGTGTGTTCCAACTATAGGGGGATCATACTCCACAGTCTCCCTGGGAAGGCCTATGCCAGAGTGCTGGAGAGGAGAGTCCAACCAATAGTTGAACCCTGGATTCTGGAGGAACAATGCGGTTTTCAACCTGATATATCATGCGGTTCTATTTTGTAGTATTATTCAAGTGAACAATACAAATATTTATAAAAGACTGCTTGAAGCCACAAAGTTAAAATGGATTTTAGAATTTTTATTTATTTATTTATTTATTTATTTATTTATTTATTTATTTATTTATTTATTTATTGTTAAGACCTGCAGGAACCATGTAATTTTACATTAAACAATTACATCAAAAAACATTATGCAAGTGTTGATCAATTCCTGTGTTCCCAGCTTGTGTGATTGTGATGTGAAGATTTTTTTTTTCTACAATTGCCTTCAATGTCAGTGAAATATCTTTAAGTGCAAAAATGAGGGTGTTTAGATTCTCTCCACTTTGATTTTACATCTTTCAGCTTAGATAGTGACCAAAACTGCTTGGGTTCTGCACCTAACAATTATAAATATAAGAAAAAAACAGGACTAATATATTTCCTGCTAGGCATGAGCATTACTTTCAAAGGTACAGATATGTCCAGAGTTTGACTTGCACTTGTTTAAACATGCAGAATGTGAATGTAACCTGAAACGAACTGATCAGATCAAGTTCACACTGGACAACAAACACCCATGAATATAATGAAAATACAGGATGACTTTAATTAGGCAAGGGCAAGATATGACTGAACTAATGAGACAGACAGCTTACTCCGAACTCCGGTACTAAACAGGCCCAATCATCAAAGACCAGAGTATTAATAAGATCAGCCAGTACTGATTTTCAGAAGAAAAAGAAAAATAGCAGAGTTGTTTGGATAATTTGTTTCACCACTCACAAAGACTAAGGGGTTCAGAGATGAGCTAATGGCAGCCTGCTGACTGTTTGACTATGGGTCCACTCTAGGGATGCAATAGTACAGGTTATCCATGGTTCGGTATGTATTGCCATTCTTGAATCACAGTACGATTCGGATGCAGAGGCCAGCTGTGCACCAAAATATAACTGGGAGCAGATAGATAGCTGTGCACTGCACCCACCCGGCTCCAGCTGGGCTCCGTGTCCAGCTCCAACCAATGACAGTCAAATTATCTTAGTCAGTAGTCTTGCAAAATTTTAATATAAACACAAGTTGTCTGGAAATGTCATTTGAAAACAACAAATGAGCCATTCCATGATACATGCTTATATTGTACCGCTAGGGGGCATGCCGAACGGACAGACAAACATACGGACAGACAGACGGCTTCGCATCCCACTCCAACCAATGACATTAGAATTCTTTAAGTCAGTAGTCTTGCAAAGCTCTAATATTAACGCGAGTTTTCTGGAAATGTCATTTGAAAATGACAAATGAGCCATACCATGATACATGCTCATACTGAACCACTAGGGGCGTACCAAATGGTATGACGTGTACCATTGAACCTCTAGTCCGTTCATAAATTTAATGCGAAATGGTCAGAGCATCATCTGATCTGTTGTTCAGAGTAGGACCGTTTGAAGATCTGGAGGCTGCAGGAAAATCACCACACTGTCAAAATACCAACAGTCCTGAATTCAGTTTTATACTTCCAAAGATGAATGAAAGACTATTTTCTTCTGCAATAAATAATTATTTGTTCCACACTAATATCATTAAAAAAGAAATCCAAATTTATGGTAGTGATTAGTTAGGAAACCATGTTATTGCACTTTCCTAGTAAATTATGATTAATTTACTATTAATTATAAAGGGCTACTCTACAGGAGAGACATTAAAGCAAATAATTGTATTCACAACTTCAACTTACCCTAATGTAAAAAAAAAAAAGGAACAGATAAAAAACCATTAAAGCACTGGCTCAATAACCAGGATCGAAAAGAGGTAGTAGTAGCATCAATAGAATTTCAATGCTACCCATCCCTACAGCTCATAGGGACTGTAATGCTGTATTGCTGGGGGAAGTACAGTGCACTGAGTCCAATCACCTGTTTCTGGTACTAGGTACCACTTTTGTCTGTACCAGTAATTTCCAATATTTAGTTTACTTAGTCTGTTCATCACTATTCACCCGGTGTCTCTTTTCCCTACTGTTACAGTGTAGCCACCACAGTTCATTCTTGGGTCCCAATGACGACGGGATCTGAGGTGACTCATCTGTGCCCTGTCCTGACCTATGACCCCAGACCTCCTCCCCCACCCTCACCTGTCTGGATGGACCTCCTCACCCTCACCTGTCTCATCTGACCAGATGGACCCCCTCATGTGCTCCCACCTTACTGCATCTTAACAGACTGGAACTACATCTGCAAATGGACATCTATCAATCCTGGTGCATCTATAGTGTGTCCATCCATGGGAGTGGATCTCTCCTTCACTATGGTTCTCCCCGAGCTTTCTCTTTTCCCACTGGGTTTTTTGAGTTTTTCCTTGCTGATAAGGAGGGTCTAAGGATGGGGGATGCCCAGGCCATTAATCCATTTCCTTCATCTGCTGTTTATTTGACTGTTTTTTGTTTTCATACCCAACTAATTCTGTAAAGCCCTGTGTGGCAACCTTGTTGTGATATAGAGCTCTACAAATAAAATTGAATTGAATTGTTATCTGCCTAACCATTTGGGAAATCGTCTTCTCTAAAGACTCTCTTTTCTGTATGAATCTGAAAGTCAATCTGCTGATTCAATAAAACTCTGATTTTCTAATTCATTTCTTGTCCTACCATAAGGCACTAACTACATAAATGGATAAAACAGTGTACATAAAACTTTCTCTGCACTAAATAAATACCATCACCTCTAGAGAAAACAAAACATGCCCGCACTTGAAGACCCTCAGCCTTCAGTCCACACCGAAGTTTTTGCACATATACGGACAGACGGACGGATGGACAGACGAACGGACAACAAACTGATGACAATACCCTGTGGCAAGGCCCAAGGGAAAAGTGTGAATGATATTGTGTGCACTGAAGATTGGTTTGCTTATTGGATCCAGCTGACATTATTATGATGACCTCCAAAACATATTTTTTTCAATTTCTGTTCTGTTTTAAAATTCAAATGAAATGGGAGTTTGATCCCATTTCAGGTTATTCACTAAACTTTAAATGCTTAAATTGAAAAAGAAAAGCTGATAGTAATGGGTTGACTGGTTGCTGTTTCTTCTGCACCACTGGAAGTAAATAAACCCTTGAAAGCCGATGCAAATAATTCCTACAGGTGTCCCAGCTTTTACTGATGATTTACAAAACCCCTGTATATGTTACAGTGCCACTATAGCCTCTCAAGCATCATTTGGAATAGATGTTTACTGCTATTAAAATACATTCCTAGTGAAAAGCATTTAGAGATGTTAAAGATGTTTTGTATGAGCGTGAGTTTATGTGTAATTATGCTTCAGGCTTTCAATAAGCTGTAGTAAAACTTGCACATTTGATACAGATTGGTCCCAAAACGTCACAAGTCCAGACCCTTAAACCACTATTCTGCTCTGTTCTGTGTAACCCAATCATTTGGAAAAATTTACACCAAATCCAGATTTTCTACAGGGATCAAACACTTCAAACTAATACTTTTAACACCTTTCTGAGTTTATCTTTAACCCAATTTAGGACTGATCTTTAGACTACGGAAAGTGATTAGTTACAATAATCTAAATTAAAATGCATTTGAAGAAATGCTTTTTCATTTTAAGAATAGGGTTGCATTATCTGACTCATAAATAAAATTTTTAATAAATGATCCAATCTGTTATTTCATTTTCTTATTCAAGACTGCTCATTCTTTAACTTAGTTAAAATGAAAAAGAAAAAGACGTTTGAGATTTAATTTTAAAAATCTGCCCCAGCAAATAGTTACCAAAATTCAATTTGAAATCTAAAAGTCGAAAATCCAAATGCATTAGTAAAAATGCTTTTTCATTTTAAGAATGTGGCTGTATTATTTGACTCACAAATAAAATGAGTAATGTTCTCCATCAGGTCTGAACCATAAATTAATACACATTTGCACTCTTCTGTTGGTTATATTTTCTTTAATGCTGGCGAATGTCATTTTATTTGACTTCATTAATGCAAACCCCAACTACCACATCCCCGCGTCGTGCGCTGCAGGAAGCCGGGCTACAGGCTCCAAACACCAGCTCCTGCAGGCTTGCGTACCGGTGCGTAGGCCACTGTGACCCAGTACACCAAGCTGAGGTACGGACCTCCAAGCTCCAGGGTTTTATCACCTACCAGCGACGTTTAACTTAAATGGACCTGAGAAGACCAGTTCCGTGCTGGTTCTGAATAAGCTTTCTCGGATCTGCTTATTCGGAACCAGTTCCATGTACAGAACCAGTTCTGTTTAAGGAACCAGTTCAGTTTAAGGATCTCAGAACCAGCACTGTTTAACTAGTTTCATTTACAGAACTCAGAACCAAGCCAAGCTCCAACCTCCAAGTCCCGCTTCACCTGCATCAAGCCCTCCAAGCCCAGCTCCTGTGGGGCTTGGAGGTGCTCTAAACTGCAGTGAACCAGGAGACCAAGCCACTGCTCCACAGATCGGATCTGTTTCTGAGTAATGCTCTCTATCAGGTTCGAGCCATAAATTAATACACATTTGCACTCTTCTGCTTTTTATATGTTATTTAATGCTGGCGAATGTCATTTTGTTTGACTTCATTAATGTCAAACCCAACTCCCACATTGCCGTGTCGTGCCCTGCAGGAAGCCGTGCTCCGACCGCTGGCTCCTGTCGGGCTTGCAAAGCATTATTCGGAACTAGATCCAAGGTCCATGGAGGTGCAGCTTGGTCTCCCGGTTCACTGCGGTTTAATAATAATAATAATAATAATAATAATGGATTAGATTTATATTGCGCTTCTCTATGAACACATACTCAAAGTGTGTACAGTGGATCCATTATTCATTCACTCACACATTCACACTCTGGTGGAGGTAAACTACATTTGTAGCCACAGCTGCCCTGGGGAAGACTAACAGAAACGTGGCTGCCAATCCACGCCTACGGCCCCTCCGACCACCACCGAACATTCATACACAATCATACACCAGTGTGAGTACCAGCACCTCCAAGCCTCACAGGAGCTGGGTCTTTGAAGGCACTAAGCGGAGCTTGGAAGTCGGAGCAGGGTTTGGTTCTGAGTTCTGTAAATAAAACTAGTTCCATGATCCTTAAACAGAACTGGTTCCATGATCCTTAAACGGAGCTGGTTCCGAGACCCTTAAACGAAACTGGTTCCTTAAATGGAACCGGTTCAGTTCATTTAACTGGTTCAGAATAAGCAGATCCGAGAAAGCTTATTCAGAACCAGCACGGAACTGGTCTTCTCAGGTCTGTTTAAGTTAAACAAAGCTGGTAGCTGATGAAAAGTCTGGAGCTTGGAGGTCCGTACTGCAGCTTGGTGTACCGGGTCACAGCGGATTAGGCACCAGTGTGCAAGCCTGCAGGAGCCGGTGTTTGGAGCCTGTAGCCCGGCTTCCTGCAGGGCACGATGCAGTGATGTGGGAGTTGGGGCTGGCATTAATGAAGTCAAACAAAAAGACATTCGCCAGCATTAAAGAAAATATAACCAGCAGAAGAGTGCAAATGTGTATTTATTTATGTTTTGGACCTGATGGAGAGCATTATTCGGAACTAGATCCGAGGTGCGGCTTGGTCTCCTGGTTCACTGCAGTTTAGAGCACCTCCAAGCCCCACAGGAGCCAGGGCTTTGAGGGTACTGAGCGGAGCTTAGAGGTCGGAGCACGGCTTGGTTCTGAGTTCTGCAAATAAAACTAGTTCCATGATCCTTAAACAGAACTGATTCCGAGATTCTTAAACGGAACTGGTTCCGAGATCCAGTGCCAAATGTACACAGCGCCCGTCCATACCACCACAGTCAACACAGAGGTGAAGAGGTACTGATGTCACTCTCGTACGCCACTTACTTTGCAAATGCATTTTCATAGACTATATTTTAATTCTGTGGAATCCAGAAGCCAAGCAATGACATTTCATTGCCAAAATCTCACTGCTGTGTTTTTTTTGTGCAATGACAATAAAGGAAGTCTAAGTCTAAGTCTCTAAATTATGGTAAATTTTTTTGCAGGGCAGACCACGAAAATGAAAAAGTAACTTCCTCTGTTTTCTTTTTGATTGTGTCATAAAATGTGCAACATGAATAAGAAAATGAAAATGCAGACTGGAGGACTGATTACTCATTTTATTTATGAGTCAAATAATACAGCCACATTCTTAAAATGAAAAAGCATTTTTACTAATGAATTTGAATTTTCGAATTTTAGATTTCAAAGGGGAATTTTGGTAACTATTTGCTGGGGCATGTCTTGAAAATTAAATCTCAAATGTGTTTTTCTTTTTCTTTTTAATTAAGTACAAGAATGAGTGGTCCTGAATAAGAAAATGAAAATGCAGATTGGATAATTTATTAATAATTTATTTATGAGTCAAATAATGCACCATATTCTTAAAATGAAAAAGCATTTCTTCAAATGCATTTTTATTTAGATTATGGTAACTAATCGCTTTTCTGTAATAGACAAATAATTGTGCTTTTCCAAATTTTGTACAAGTAAAAAAGGTCCAGAATTACACTGTATCAATTATTTTACTTCAAAGAATTAAAGTTCTTGCAGAAGAGCCTCCAGACTTCACAACCATGTAACCAAGTCTTCCAAAAACTCAGGGCAAAATATCTGAACTCAAACAGCACTTAAGCCTCTGAAATCAAGGGTATATTCTGGGTACAGAGACTAAGGCAACAAATAGAAATGCACATGGAACCAATCATTAACTGTATTATTTCATTTCATTCATTATTCGTTTGGAAATGGTGAAACCGCTCCAACAAACTGACTAAACGCTTAATCCCGGGTTGCCAGGTTTTCATTACAATCACTGTTTTCGCTGGCATTGCCAGACCATCAACAAATCAAATGACATAATACTTAAGTTTGGGGCCCCCTGGTGGCTGCGAGGCCCTAAGTAGTTGCTTCGTTCGCTTATAGGTTGGGCTGGCTCTGGACGAGGGTAGTTGTCATAAATATGTCAGTAGTTTTTCTCTAACACACAGATGTTCTTTGAAAAGATCCACTACCTCCATGGTTCCCGGTGGTACTGCTTCTCCATATGGGTATGCACAGAGCCTTACATATAAGATAAAATGATGATCTTTATATGGCTCTAGGTATGCATCCGCTAGCTCCCAGAAAACAGACAGAATTATGAGTGGAATATACACAGAGGATGGACAATACACTACATCTGTATCCGTCTGTGTCTTTAACGTAACTTGCAGTCACCATTGCTTTTGTCACCGTCATTTATTTTAAAAAATCTCCACACTGCTGACATTACTCCTCCACCGCATACCTGCTGCAACATGAGGTGAACGTCACACTGCCGTCAAGTGGTATCTGTGTGTTTGTATGGGAGCACTTTTATGAGTATGAGTATTACTACACACAGTCAGTATTGGACTGATACCCGATACTGGTATCGGTGCATCCCTATTCAAAATATTTCAGTTACATTTATTTACTCAGAGTGCATAGCTTATTTAATATATAAGGTTTACTTTAGCAGTCTTCCTATTAAAGTAGAAAGGCAATGGATCTATACAACTTATATTCACAATTAAAGATTTATTATTTATTGCAAACAGTCACCATAATATTTGATGCTGTTCTTGTCACAGATTATCCTCACATTGTGCAGGCATATTCCCTGAACAAAGGTTGGGGAAACACTGTTTTCTATGATGATAGCTTTGTTAACTGACTATAATAGTGGACAGGTTGTTAGTGACATCATGACGTTTAAAAACAAAAGTGCATAACATCGCTAATCAGCATCATCGTCACTAATCAGCAATAAAATAAAACTTTACCTTAAAAAGGAAAAAAAAATACTTTATTGCTGATTGCAACTCTTGAGTATTTAATTTTTGTATAACAAACTTTGTTTAGTACTGGAATTGTTATGCACAAAATACACTTCTGTTTCAATTTTATTTCTGCTTTCAATATCTGTTGAATATTGAATATTTTTTTAACAAACTTAAGTATGCATTCTAATTGTTGTGCACCAAATCTTTGTGTCCTTACAGTAGTTGATGATGAGTCACTACTGAAATAGTCATTAGTTGCAGCCCTAATTTATTGCAGGTAATACTGTCATCACAATATTTAATGCTGTTCTTGTACATCGCACATTATCCTCACATTGTGGAGGCAAATTCCCTGAACAAAGGTTGGGGAAAACACTGTTATTATGATAGTTTTAGCCTTTTTAAATATCTTGCTTACATTCCTGCTAAATCTATAATATACTGAAATATGCCGAATGGAAATCTCTTTATAATGACATGTAGCTAATATCAGACTTCTTGCCGATATTCAGCCCGAAGGCCTAATAATTCCACAATCTGAAGACCCTGAAAGGACCTGCTGATACCCTCAAACCAATGTGCACCCTGAAAAAAAAAAGACCATCTGAAGGGGAACCATAGCCTCTCTTACCTTGCCGGTCTTGTGGTCGAACCAAACTAGGGCGTGATTCCTGGACAGAACCTTGCAATCGAAAGTGGCGTTGTTCTGGGCCGGACGGCACCGGGCCACCGACCTGCCGATCTTGACCGGCTCGTCCAGGTACACATGCCGCTCCTGGAATGGGTGTGAGTTTGGTCGGCAGGCGAAGACGGCCAGCGCTGAAGGCATTGATTTTGGCTTGAGAGTATTACTCCAACCGGACACGAGGGATAAGTTTTCTTGATCCAGAATGGCAGGCTCCTGTTTCAATTCCAAAAAAATAATGTGCAGTATGTGTGGCCTGTATGTAGGCAGGGTCGTGTGTCCTCTAAGCCTTTAGGCACTAACTAAAAAACATTGTTCACAGTACACAACCCTCCTGTGTGTTAAAAAAAAAAAAAAAAAAAAGTCAAAGATATAAAAGACACGACATTTCCTTCAGTGACTTGACAGTCTACCAAAGCTACATAACGACACTTAAACCCACAGCAGCCAGGCACTATGTACAGACCAGGGTGCCATGTGTCAAGACATACATGACTGAGTATAGCACTGACAGCCTCCCACGTCCATCAAACTGAGCCAGCACTGACGCAAGGGCCTCACAGCCCGCACACACTCAACTTTATCCTCACCAATAATCAATTATCAGCTATCGAGCCAGGAGAAAGAGAAATGCAATGCTTACCGGCTGCAGTTGAGATTAGATTATAGCGCGCTTTCTTGCGGCAGGCTAACACAAATCTATGTGCAGCACGACAGTTGGTTCACAAAGACTTTCTAAATGTGTCATTCACTTAAATAATGTCATAATTACATGACCTTCCAGCCCTGATACAGGGAAATATTCGCTAACGTTACCACTCCCTCTGGAGAACACCTTTACGTTGACACCTAGCAAGACTAAACGCCCCTGAGAAGTGACGGTTTTGCCGACTAAAGCACTCCAGTCTCTGCTTTCAGTCTGGATTAAGAGGCACGGTGGCTTCCTAACACTCAGGCCCGGGATTAAAAGTCTGCTGGTGTAACTAAAATGCTAACTGAGCGCGGTGGCTAGTTGCCTCTGTTTGTTGGCGTTGGACCAGCAGGCTAAGCTAGGCTAAGCTAGGCTAGGCTAACGAGTGCTGACAAACTTATCATTCATGTCCGCGAATGATTTCTTCCTGCCCTTCTGTGCCAATTCACTGACAGACTGGAGGGGAAATGCCATCCCTGTGTCCTGAGGTTAATAAACGTGCTAGTTACCCCGTTTTTTGCTGTAAAGAAGCCCCGATTTGATCGTTAGCTAATGGTAAGGTGAGCTAACTAGCCGGCTAACTAACTGACAGGGTAGAAAATCAGGGGAGTTTCTGGACTGCGGCTCCTCACGCGTCACACCAGCCCGATTATCCTCCAAGAAAACCCTCGGCAAAGACCACAGGTTGCGCTGTCGTCGTCCGTCGCAGTCCAGGTAACGTTGCCTGTGGTGGTTTTGACTTATATCGATCGCCTTCCGACAGTTTTCTGGAGAAAATCTAGAAGTTGTCCTCCGCAAGTCCCGGCCGCCATACTGTAACTGAAGAGCAGACAGGCGGGGTGCGTTCAGGGCCCTGGACACAGCAGCTCCGCTCATATCAGTACATTTGACCAGTAAACTAATACTCACTGTCAGTTTGTGCTGAAGAGCACACATTTGGGCTTTTAAAATTATTAATATAGAATTTTTATATGAAAAAGACAACTGGAAAAAGAGAATCTGAAAAACTTTATCGACCCCAAGGGAAATGTTTTTACTACTGTTGAAATACTTAAAACGTGAAAATCATCAAGAATTTGTACTTAGTAATGCTTTGAAAGATTTTGTCCTTTATTTGAACGTTTTATACTTTTACTCCACTACCACTCACATATTGCGCTTTTTACTCCAGTGCAGGTATCTGGCAGCTATAATGTTTATATTCAAAATTCACCCAAAGCACAAAAAATATTGTGTTAACTGCCAGATATGACAAAGGAAAAAAAACTAGTTGTGTTCCACTAAATTCCTTTTTATCTCTTTTAAATGTAGTTTTAATTTGTATTACCTTCTTTTTCATAGTTGTCTTTTTTGTACTATATGATGGAAGGAGACTCAATACTTTTACTGCAGTAGGTTACTGGACTTCAGTTCAGACTTCAGACACTTGTACTTCATTTTAGTATTTCCAGCATTTTCTGCAGCTTTATTCTTCTAGTCCATTATATCAGGCACAAATATTGTTCATTTGACTCCACTCTCTGTCCAACAGCTTTAGCTCCTTTTCATATTTATAGTTTTTCATCTGCTTCCTGTACAGTGAAAATGACAAATATGTACAAATGTACAGAGATATGAATGGTTGTGACAGTTTTAAGGATGAAGTGTCAGTTTCAAATCCTCTTCTTTCTTAAGTGAAATATTCTGTCTTAAGTGAAATAAACTCCTTAAAAACACACTTAGATTCTCTGCAAAACATATTGTCACAAAGCTGAAAACCACCCAGTTTTTCTGAGCTCATGGAAAGTTGACTTTTTAGAGATAGGGGGTTCTCATAGGACAGCACAGCTAATTTTGATGATCTAATAGAATATGATGCATTGTTGTAGATTGAACTACAAACAGTATACAAAGTATAAATCCAAATAAGAAAACACTGGAACAAGATGGGAAATCCAAAGAAGAAAGCAGTGATATTGTAGTGTAGTTTGATGTGTATTTTATTGTGGATATTATTAACACAACACATTTCATGTTTTGTCTGGTCAGCTTAGTTTAATTTGTAAAACCCTCAAATGACACCATATCGAGAACCATTATTCATTAAAAGCTGATATAGTAGAATGGAGAACCACTGCCAAGCTCCATAATACAGAATTACTGCTACATATGCCATTTTAAATATATTTTTATCCTTGATCATGAAGACAGCATCCATTTTATATCAAAAAATACTTGGACACTGATTGGTCTGAGGACAGATTGCACTGAGTGATGGTCCACAACATGTATGGACACAGTTAACATGAGACTGAAAGTTGAACTTATATAACATATTATAATAATATTATTTAAAAAATGAATACAGTACAACTAGACCAGTTTTGTCTTCAATAGAATTTAATTTGATGCAACAAGTTCCTATGTAATTTTCTTGTGAAATCAACTAATTTAAAAATCAAAATTCATAAACTATCCATCCATCCATTATCCACCGCTTATCCGAGCCCGGGTCACGGGGGCAACAGTCTTAGCCGGGATGCCCAGACTTCCCTCACCCCAGACACCTCCTCCAGCTCTTCCAGGGGGACCCCAAGGCGTTCCCAGGCCAGCCGAGAGACATAGTCTCTCCAACGTGACCTAGGTCTTCCCCGAGGCCTTCTCCCAGCGGGACATGCCCGGAACACCTCCCTAGGGAGGCGTCCAGGAGGCATCCGAAACAGATACCCGAGCCACCTCAGCTGGCCCCTCTCAATGTGGAGGCCAGCTCTACTTCGAGCTCCTCCCTGGTGACTGAGCTCCTCACCCTATCCCTAAGGGTGCACCCAGCCACCCTGCGGAGGAAACTCATTTCGACCGCTTGTATCCGGGATCTTGTCCTTTCAGTCATGACCCAAAGCTCATGACCATAGGTGAGGGTAGGAACGTAGATTGACCGGTAAATCAAGAGCTTCGCCTCTCAGCTCAGCACCTTCTTTGCCACAACCGACCAATACAGCGACTGCATCACTGCAGCCACTGCACCAATCCGCCTGTCAATCTCACACTCCATCCTTCCCTCACTCGTGAACAAGACCCCAAGATACTTGAACTCCTCCACTTGGGGCAAGACTCTCCACCGACCCGGAGAGGGCAAACCACCTTTTTCCAGTCGAGAACCATGGCCTCTGATTTGGAGGTGCTAATCCTCATCCCACTCATTTCACACTCGGCTGCAAACTGCCCCAGGGCACGCTGGAGGTCCAGGTTCGATGAGGCCAACAGGACATCATTTGCAAAAAGCAGAGACAAAATCCTGTGGTCCCCAAACCGGACCCCCTCCGGCCCCTGGCTGCACCTAGAAATTCTGTCCATAAAAATTATGAACAGAACTAGTGACAAAGGGCAGCCCTGCTGGAGTCCCACATGCACCTGGAACAGGTCTGACTTACTGCCAGCAATGTGAACCAGGCTCCTGCTTCGGTCATACAAGGACCGGACTGCCAAACAACAAAGGGCCCCAGTCCCCATACTCCCGAAGCACCCCCCAGAGGATACCATGGGGGACACGGTCGAACGCCTTCTCCAAATCCACAAAACACATGTGGACCAGTTGGGCGAACTCCCATGAACCCTGGAGCACCCGATGGAGAGTATAGAGCTGGTCCAGCATTCCACGACCGGAACGAAAACCGCATTGTTCCTCCTGGATCCAAGGTTCAACTATCGGTCGGATCCTCCTCTCCAGTACTCTGGAATAGACTTTCCCAGGGAGGCTGAGGAGTGTGATCCCCCTGTGGTCGGAGCACATCCTCCGGTCCACCATCCTTTTTAAGAAGGGGGACCGCCACCCCGGTTTGCCAATCCAGAGGTACTGTCCCCGACTGCCACACTATGTTACAGAGACATGTCAGCCAAGACAGTCCCTGCACATCCAGAGACTTGAGGTACTCAGGGTGAATTTCATCCACCCCCGGTGTTCTGCCACCAAGGAGGTTGCCAACCACCTCGGTGACTTCAGTTTGGGTGATGGATGAGTCCACCTCTAAGACCTCAGCCTCTGCTTCCTCCATGGAAGACGTGACAGTGGGATTGAGGAGATCCTCAAAGTATTCCTTCCACCGTCTGACAACATCCCCAGTCGAGGTCAGCATCTCCCCACTTCCACTGTAAACAGTGTTGGTGGCACACTGCTTTCCCCTCCTGAGGTGCCAGACGGTTTGCCAGAATTTCCTTGAGGCCAACCGATAGTCCTTCTCCATGGCCTCCCCAGACTCCACCCAGACCCAAGTTTTTGCCTCCACAACCGCTCGGGCTGCGGCACACTTGGCCCACCAGTACCCATCAGCTGCCTCGGGAGTCCCATGAGCCAACAAGGCTCAATAAGACTCCTTCTTCAGCTTGACCGCATCCCTTACTTCCGGGGTCCACCACCGGGTTTGGGGATTGCCGCCATGACAGGCCACAGCTCCAAGCAGCCGCTTAGACAATGGAGGTGGAGAACATGGTCCACTCGGACTCAATGTCCCCAGCCTCCCCCGGGATCTGGGAGAAGCTCTCCCAGAGGTAGGAGTTGAAGACCGCGCTGACATCGGGCTCTGCCAGACATTCCCAACAGACCCTCACAACACGTTTGGGCCTGCCGAGTTGGTCCGGTTTCCTCCTTCGCCAGCAGATCCAACTCACCACCAGGTGGTGATCAGTTGACAGCTCTGCCCCTCTCTTCACCCGAGTGTCCAAAACACGCAGCCGGAGGTCTGATGACACAACAACAAAAATTCAAAAATATGTTTTGCCTAAAACCATGTTTTCTTATTATACGTATTTACTGAGTTATCATCTCAATATAATGGCTTTAAATGGTGATTTAATGCATGTACTGTAGTTTTAACATTAGTGTGAACAAAATAAGAGGTAATAACGTATGGTTTGATCATAAGGTGCAGGTGAGTTGTTTTATGGACTGGAACAGCAGGGTGAGGTGGATTGGGGTGGAGTTTGACAGATCAAATTCTGCTCATGGCTTCAGAACGGTCCCTGCTGTGTTCTAGTGAAGCAGCAGCTGAGACAGAATCAATACTGTGGAGAGACAGAAGCACAGATACTGTACAAATGTGCAGATAAAAGAATGCAATGCTGCTCATTTAGATGCCCCCAGCCATCATCAGAAGAGAATAATGTACATATCAATATTTGCCCTTTTGTCTATCTGAACTGCATGTTTCTCTATTTCTCCCTCTGTAGGTTAAAAAATCTGGAGACAAATGAAAGGAAAAAACAATCTGAAGTGTGTATAAGGTATTGTAACACCTTATGCCTCCAAAGTAGCTTCAGTGTTCCCAGGTATCAATAGGCCCTTTTCCACCAAAATCCCAGGAACTTTATTATCAGGAACTTATTTACCTGGAGCCTATTTGGTTCAAAGAATTCCTGGTAATTCCATTTCCATCGCACCCCAAAGTTCAGGGTTATTTATTCAAATCAGGTTGATGATGTATGGGGGAGCAGTAAAATAAACTGTGGTACAGTTCATGTACATTCAGGAACTAAACTCCAGCACAATAAAATGACACAGTACTTTAAGTGGATGGTTTGGGTTTAACGTTTTGCTGGTTGCTGAATCACTTAATTCATCTGGAATACATTTTAAATGAAGATAACCATCATTACATATCCTTAATTTCTATTTAAAAATGGTAGAACATGTATTTTCAACTCACTCCTTAAACTAAATCACATCTAACATTAAGTGGGATGGATGGTTTTTTTTCATTTCTATTGTTTTATAGATATAGTCCAGGTTCAACCCCTAAGTCATACAGATTTACTCATTTAATTTGACTGCATATTACTTCTAAAAGAACCAAATTTGAATGTCTTCTAATGAATGGGTGTAGGCCTGGGAGATTGACAATTGACTCAAATTTGAGACAAATCAGTGTTAGTATGTCCGAACTGAACAAATTTTTGTATAAATAAATCTGTAGGGGGCGTTATGTAGCCAAAATTCAATTTGTTCCATTGAATGGGTGTAGGCGTGCGAGATGTACCACTGAGTCAAATTTGAGCCAAATCAGTGTTTGTATGTCCGAACTGATGCAATTTTCATGAAGGAAAATTTGTAGGGGGCGCTATTGCATGAAATGGAATTTTTGTTTTGATAAATGGGTGTAGGCTTGGGAGATTGAAAACTGATTCAAATTTGAGCCAAACTGGTGTTTATATGTCTGAAGTAAAGTAATTTTCGTAAAGGTAAAATTGTAGGGGGCGCTATAGCTCCAAATTTCAATTTTTTCTGATATATGGGTGTAGGCCTGAGAGATAGATATCTGAGTCAAATTTGAGCCAAATTGGGGTTCGTATGTCCAAACTGAAGCAATTTTAATTAAAAAAAACAAACAAAAAAAACTTGTAGAGGGCGCTGTAGCGCAAAATTTCACTTTCTTCCTACAAATAGGTGTAGGCCTGGGAGACAGATGTCTGAGTCAAATTTGAGCAAAATCGGTGTTCGTATGTCCGAACTAATGTCGTTTTTGTAAATGTACATTTTTAGGGGGCGCTATACTGTGAAATTTCAATTTCTTTTAATAAATGGGTGTAGGCCTGGGAGATAGATGTCTGATGGAAATTTAAGCCAAATCGGTGTTTGTATGTCTGAGCTGAAGCAATTTTTGTGATGGTACATTTTCAAAAAAATTTCGCAAAGTTTGAAACCTCGTCGCAAAAAAAACGGTGACACCGATTCAAAAAATTCGGCTAACTTTTGATTCCCCACTTCTTTAGATACTGTACACCGATTTTGAGCTCATTTGTCCAAATGGTTTAGTAGGAGATAGCTAAAATACAACGTCAGCGAAAACGCTGACTCAGCATTTTGGAAATTTCAATCCAATATGGCCGACTTCCGGTTGGTTTAGGGGCATGGCCACAATAATATTTTTTGTTTGTCTCCTCATGATGAATCTGTGTACCGATTTTCGTGGCTCTACGCCAAACTTTATGTTGGACATGCTCCCATTGACGTAATGCATTTCCAGTTTTCAAGGGGGCGCTGCAGCAACATTTCTTTACCGACATCTATGAAACCTATATGTAAATTCAATTTTGCACATTTCTGAATTTTGAGCAAAATTTGGTGAGTTTTCGTAAATGTTCAGGGGGTCAAAATTGAGCTCAAAGCGCAAGAGAAACTAAAATAAGACAAAAAAAAAAAAAATTTAAAAAGCCGCAAGCGGCATCTAAAGGCCCTCCCCATGGGCACGTCCAGTACAAGCATGTCGATTGTTCAGCAGGTGGCGCTCTAGCACCAAATTTTAATGTCTTCTGATGAATGGGTGAAGGCCTGGGAGATTGACAATTGACTCAAATTTGAGGTAAATCGGTGTTCGTATGTACGACCTAAAGAAATTTTGTATAAGTAAATCTGTAGGGTGCGCTATACAGCCAAAATTCAGTTTCTTCCATTGAATGGATGTAGACCTGGGAGATGTACCACTGAGTCAAATTTGAGCCAAATTGGTGTTCGTATGTCTGAACTGCTAAAATTTTCGTCAAGGTAAATTTGTAGGGGGCGCTATTGTGTGAATTTTCAGTGTCTTCTGACAAATGGGTGTAGTCCTAGGAGACTGGCAAATGATTCAAATTTGAGGCAAATAAGTGATCGTACGTCCAACCTGAACCAATTTTAGTAAAATTAAATTTGTAGGGGGCGCTATGGAGCCAAATTTCAAATTTTTCAAATGAATGGGTGTAGACCTGGTACATGGACAACTGACTCAAATTTGAGCCAAATCGGTGTTCGTATGTCCGAGCTGAAGCAATTTTTGTAAAGGTAACTTTGTAGGGGGCGCTATAGCGAAAAATGTAAATTTCTTCCAATAAATAAGTGTCGGCCTGGGAGATTGACAACTGATTCAAATTTGAGCCAAATCGGTGTTTATATGTCCGAGCTGAAGAAATTTTTGTAAAGGTAACTTTGTAGGGGGCGCTATAGTGCAAAATTTAAATTTCTTCCAATAAATGGCTGTAGACCTGGGAGATTGACAACTGATTCAAATTTCAGCAAAATCGGTGATTGTATGACCAAACTGAAGCAAGATTTGTAAAGGCTAATTTCTGAAAAAAATTCACAAAATTTGTGACCTCCTTGCACAAAAATGTTAAATCTGATCCAAAAAATTTGGCTAACTTTTGATGTCCCACTTCTCTAGATATTGTTCACCAATTTTGAGCTCATTCGGCCAAATGCCAAAGGAGGAGATAGTTAAAATACAACGTCAGTGAAAACGCTGACTCAGCATTTTGGAAATTTCAATCCAATATGGCCGACTAAGGGTTGGTTTTGGGGCGTGGCCATAACAATATTTTTTGTTTGTCTCCTCATGATGAATCTGTGTACCAATTTCTGTGGCTCTATGACAAACTTTATGTTGGATGTGCTCCCATTGACAACAACATTTCTTTCCCGACATCTACGAAACCTATATGTAAATTCAATTTCTCGCATTTCTGAATTTTGTGCAAAATTTGGTGAGTTTTCGTGAATGTTCAGGGGGTCAAAATTGAGCTCAAAGCGCAGGAGAAAGAAAAATAAGACAAAAAAATCAATAAATAAAGCCGCAAACGGCATCTAAAGGCCCTCGCCAAGGGCAAGTCCAGTAGAAGTATGCTCATCATTCAGAAGGTGGCGCTCTACCACCAAGTTTCAATGTCTTCTGATGAATGGGTGTAGGTCTGGGAGATTGACAATTGACTCAAATTTGAGACAAATCAGTGTTCGTATGTCCGAACTGAAAAATTTTTTGTATAAATAAATCTGTAGGGAGCGTTATGGAGCCAAAATTCAATTTGTTCCATTGAATGGGTGTAGGCCTGCGAGATGTACCACTGAGTCAAATTTGAGCCAAATTGGTGTTTGTATGTCTGAAGTAAAGTAATTTTCGTAAAGGTAAAATTGTAGGGGGTGCTATAGCGCCAAATTGCAATTTTTTCTGATATATTGGTGTAGGCCTGAGAGATCGACATCTGAGTCAAATTTGAGGCAAATTGGTGTTCGTATGTCCAAACTGAAGCAATTTTACTAAAAAAAATTTTAAAAAAACTTGTAGGGGGCGCTGTATTGCGAAATTTCAGTTTCTTTTGACAAATAGGTGTAGGCCTGGGAGACAGATGTCTAAATCAAATGTGAGACAAATTGGTGTTCATATCTCCGAACTGATGTCATTTTATTAAATGTACACTTGTAGGGGGCGCTATAGTGCCAAATTTCAATTTTTTTTATAAAATGGGTGTAGGCCTGGGAGATGGACATCTGAGTCAAATTTGAGCCAAATCGGTGTTTGTATGTCTGAGCTGAAGCAATTTTTGTAATGGTAAATTTGCGAAGAAACTTTGCAAAGTTTGCGACGTCGTCACACAAAAACGGTGACACCAATCCAAAAAATAGCTTTTGATGCCCCACTTCTCTAGATACTGATTCTGATGAATGGGCGTAGGCCTGGGAGATTGACAATTGATTCAAATGTGAGACAAATCAGTGTTCGTATGTCCAAACTAGAGAAATTGTTGTATAAGTAAATCTGTAGGGGGCGCTATGCAGCTAAAATTAAATTTCTTCCGTTGAATGGGTGTAGGCCTGCGAGATGTACCACTGAGTCAAATTTGAGCCAAATCGGTGTTCATATGTCTGAATTAATGCAATTTTCGTGAAGGTAAATTTGTAGAGGGCGCTACTGAGCGACATGGCAATTTCTTCTGATAAATGGGTTTAGGCCTGGGAGATTGACAACTCATTCAAATTTGAGCCAAATTGGTGTTCGTATATCTGAAGAGAAGTAATTTTCGTAAAGGTAAATTTGTAGGGGGTGCTATGGCACCAAATTTCAAATTTTTCTGATAAATGAGTGTAGGCCTGGGAGATAGAAATCTGAGTCAAATCTGAGCCAAATCGGTGTTCATATGTCCGAACTGAAGCAATTTTAATAAAAAAATATAAAAAATGTTTGTAGAATTGTAAAATTCGGCTAACTTTTGATGCTCCACTTGTCTAGATACTGTACACCGATTTTGAGCTCATTTGGCCAAACGGCTTAGTAGGAGATAGTTAAAATACAACGTCAGCGAAAACGCTGACTCAGCATTTTGGAAATTTCAATCCAATATGGCCGACTAAGGGTGGGTTTAGGGGTGTGGCCATAATAGTATTTTTTTTTTCTCCTCATGATGAATCTGTGTACCGATTTTTGTGGCTCTATGACAAACTTTATGTTGGACGTGCTCCCATTGGCGCAATGCATTTCCACTTTTCAAGGGGGCGCTGCAGCAACATTTCTTTACTGACATCTACGAAACCTATATGTAAATTCAATTTCTCGCACTCCTGAATTTTGGGCAAAATTTGGTGAGTTTTCATAAATGTTCAGGGGGTCAAAATTGAGCTCAAAGAGCAGGAGAAGAAAAATAAATTAAAACTGCAAGCGGCATCTATAGGCCCTCGCCACGGGCATGTCCAGTAGAAGTATGTCCATCGTTCAGCAGGTGGCACTCTAGCACCAAATTTCAATGTCCTCTGATGAATGGGTGTAGGCCTGGGAGATCGACAACTGATTCAAATTTGAGGCAAATCTTTGTTTGTATGTCCGAACTAAAGAAAGTTTTGTATAAGTAAATCTGTAGGGGGCGCTATGCAGCTAAAAATACATTTCTACCATTGAATGGGTGTAGGTTTGCGAGATGTACCACTGAGTGAAATTTGAGCTAAATCAGTGTTCGTATGTCCGAATTAATGCAATTTTCGTGAAGGTAAATTCGTAGGGGCGAAGTGGCAATTTCTTTTGATAAATGGGTGTAGGCCTCGGAGACTTAACACTGATTCAAATTTGAGCCAAATTGGTATTCGTATGTCTAACGTGACGTAATTTTCGTAAAGGTAAAATTGTAGGGGGCGCTATGGCATCGAATTTCAAATATTTCTGATAAATGGGTGTAGGCCTGGGAGATAGACGTCTGAGTCAAATTTGAGCCAAATCGGTGTTCGTATGTCCAAACTGAAGAAATTTTAATAAAAAAAATTAAAAAATTTTGTAGGGGGCGCTGTAGTGCAAAATTTCAGTTTCTTTTGGCAAATAGGTGTAGGCCGGGGAGACAGATGTCTGAGTCAAATTTGAGTCAAATTGGTGCTCGTATGTCCGAACTGATTTCATTTTTGTAAATGTACATTTGTAGGGGGCGCTATAGTGCGAAATTTCAAATTCTTTTAATAAATGAGTGTAGGCCTTGGAGATAGACGTCTGAGTCAAATTTCAGCCAAATCGGTGTTCGTATGTCTGAGCTGAAGCAATTTTTGTAATGGTAAATTCACGAAGAAACTTTGCAAAGTTTGCGACGTCGTCACACAAAAACGGTGACACCGAACCAAAAAATTCGGCTAAATTTTGATGCCCCACTTCTGTAGATACTGTACACCGATTTTGAGCTCATTCGGCCAAACGGCCAAGGAGGAGATGTTGGACGTGCTCCCATTGGCGTAATGCATTTCCACTTTTCAAGGGGGCGCTGCCGCAACATTTCTTTACCGACATCTACGAAACCTATATGTAAATTCAATTTCTCGCACTTCTGAATTTTGTGCAAAATTTGGTGAGTTTACGTAAATGTTCAGGGGGTCAAAATTGAGCTCAAAGAGCAGGAGAAGAAAAATAAATTAAAACTGCAAGCAGCATCTATAGGCCCTCGCCACGGGCATGTCCAGTAGAAGTATGTCCATCGTTCAGAAGGTGGCACTCTAGCACCAAATTTCAATGTCCTCTGATGAATGGGTGTAGGCCTGGGAGATCGACAACTGATTCAAATTTGAGGCAAATCTTTGTTTGTATGTCCGAACTAAAGAAAGTTTTGTATAAGTAAATCTGTAGGGGGCGCTATGCAGCTAAAAATACATTTCTACCATTGAATGGGTGTAGGTTTGCGAGATGTACCACTGAGTGAAATTTGAGCTAAATCAGTGTTCGTATGTCCGAATTAATGCAATTTTCGTGAAGGTAAATTCGTAGGGGCGAAGTGGCAATTTCTTTTGATAAATGGGTGTAGGCCTCGGAGACTTAACACTGATTCAAATTTGAGCCAAATTGGTATTCGTATGTCTAACGTGACGTAATTTTCGTAAAGGTAAAATTGTAGGGGGCACTATGGCATCGAATTTCAAATATTTCTGATAAATGGGTGTAGGCCTGGGAGATAGACGTCTGAGTCAAATTTGAGCCAAATCGGTGTTCGTATGTCCAAACTGAAGAAATTTTAATAAAAATTAAAGCTGCAAGCAGCATTGGTCGGGACCTCGCGCTCTGGCCGTGTTCCCCCTCCCATGCCACCACCCGTTACCCGTCACACCTCATTCTTGTTTTTTTTTGGCAGATTTATGTTTTTTTTTTTTTCCCCATTTATAACAAGGCTTTTATTTTGAAAGACCTTGCTGTGTGTATGTGTGTGTGTGTGTGTGTGTAAGAGAGAGAGAGAGAGAGAGAGAGAGAGAGAGAGAGAGAGAGAGAAGCAGTATTAATCTTTTTTTTTATTTTTGCAAGTTGGATCAGTAATACTAGTAGTAGTAATAGCAGTAGTAATAGAAGTACAATAGCAGTAGTTGTAGTAGTAGTAGTAGTATTAGTAGTAATAGAAGTAGTAGTTTTAGTAATAGCAGCAGTAGTATTAGTATGAGTAGTAGTAGTAGTAATGTCAGACACATGGTTACTATGGACTCTACAGTGTGTGTGTGTGTGTGTGTGTGTTTATGAGAATGAGAGAGAATCAGTTCTAATCAGTTTTTTATATTATTCAGGTTGGATCAGTAATAGTAGTAGCAGTAGTCTCTCTCTCTCTCTCTCTCTCTCTCTCTCTCTCTCTCTCTCTCTCACTCACTCACTCACTCACATACACACTCAGTCAGTTGCTATGGACTCTCCATGGTTGCTATGGGAGCATAAACATGGCAGGTGCACCTGATCAACACTAATGACTTAGAGGAGACACTGGAGTTTCAGAGAAATGAACTAAAAACCACCTGTCAGACAAACTGACGTCAGTCCAGAACAGTAGCTCCTATCTGAAAAATTCTGTCATGTCAGACTTCTGGAAGGTTGGAGCAACATTTGAATCTCTAATATGATGAAACAAAGTCAGAAGTGAATCAGCAGTGAGTGTACGAAGGTGGAGTTCGTCAAACATGTGAGTGAGACAAATGGAACACAGGAGGGAAGGAGGGAAAAAGCAGCAGTTGTTGTGTTTGGAGGCCCACAGATCAAAAACTAAACACTTTAACATTCAAATGTCAACAGTCTGGGAAAGAAAAGACATTTTCCTACATTTGGATGTAGAATTTGTTCCTGTAACCCCAGAAATATGAGAGTTATGATGAGTTGTTTCTCGACTTTCAAACCAAAACAGCCTCTGCACTGTTTGAGCAGCAAGATTTCAGCCAATCAGCTGTCAGCATGTGTGTGCATGCGCACGTTCATCTCACATGGCTCCTATAGATCAGACATGTGACTCAATAGAGTTAAGGCTGTAGTACACTCAGACACCATTTCTCGCATAAATTGCTGTAATTCGAAAACCGTACATCGTATCTCAAAAATTTTTTCACAGGAGTGTTCTGCTGTGTTTTGTGATCGCTTCAATATATAATATGTGGGGGAAATGTCTAAATTGAATTTTCAGTTTCAGACTTCGCAACTTCCAGGGCGTATAAAATAAAAACTAAGATAGTTATCACAAAAGCGCGAGATCACTTTTTTGAGAAGTGTTCACTCTATCTTCTGGCGCTATTTAGAAGACGATACGACTAACGGTGTGATCGGAGTTAGTTTTAGAAATTTTATTTTGAAATGCAAATTGCGAACTTCCTGTGTGAGCTAGCTCATAGGTGTCAGCACGTGATTTGTTGGGCTAGATTAAACGAAAGTTTTGGCGTCGGTTTCGTGTGTCTACGACATTCATGCTGGAAGTTTGCAATTTGCGCATTTTATATTGAAAGGCATATTGCGAACTTCCTGTTTGAGTTAGGTCATGAGTGTCAGTGCGTGATTTTTCGGGCTTGATGAGACGAAAATTTTGGCGTTTGTTTCATGTTCCTACGACATTCCTACTGGCCGCTAGGGCCATTTTTGTGTTTCTAGGGGGCGCTAGAGAGCTCATTTTGGCACCTGGGGGGTTAATTTTTGCATTTTATAAAATTTTTCGCCAGACCTGACATGTGTGCCAAATTTGGTGAGTTTTCGAGTATTTTTAGGGGGTCAAATTCCAGATTAAAGTGACGGAGGGAGAATAATAATAATAAATTAAAGCTGCAAGCAGCATTGGGCGGGACCTTGCACCGGGCGATCCGCCTCCCCCGCGATCCGCCACCCGTGACTGTCGACGCCTCAGCTCCACTCACACCTGTCCGTCCCCATACCAGTTCCCATCCTTTAGTGTCTGTCCTCCTTACATCTGTACAGAACACCAGTGACCCTCTGCTGAAACCACCATCACCTTTAAAATGAGACTTTTATTTTGGAAACCCTACTGTGTGTATGTGCATTTGTTTTTAATGTGAGAGAAAGAATCAGTTTGAAAAATTAATTGAAATTGTATGAATAAGTGAGTATAAAAGTGATGATTTACCACATTTAAGGCTTTATTTTGGAAAAACCCTGTTGTGTGAGGATGTGTGTCTGTGAGAAAGAGTACTTTTGAATGAAGAAACATTGTACAAACAGTTGAGTGTTTGGTCATAAAAATGAAAAGAAGTTATGTAATAGACATTTTGTATTATTCTTAATTTTGGTTTTATTTTGAAAAAATGTACTCCGTGTACTTTTGAATGTGTGCAAAATTTCCAATATCCACAATACAATGCAGTAAAACCTGTTTTAAAATAAAATTAAAAAAAAAAAATTTTTTGATTACCTGGGACTTGAACCGGGGACCTTCAGCTCCATAGGCAGCTACATGAACCACTGCACTACAGAGAGACATGTGAAAATGGGCACCAGCAAGACTTTTATAGGGATTTTGCCATTTGGAAAAGTGAAACTAAACATAGTCTTCAAAAAATCGCTATAATTCCATAACCGTAGGTCGTATCTGAAAAATTCTTTCACTTTTGGATTCTGCAGACTCGTGGGAATTCAATGAGGTATAACTTTTATGTCAAAACTCTGAAATGAATAAGCAGTAATTGCAGAAACGTAGAGTAACTTTCAAAGGCAGATTGCCAACTTCCTGTTGGAGTTAGCTCATGAGTGTCAGTGTATGATTTGTCGGGCTCAATCAGACCAACATTTTGGCATTTGTTTCATGTTTCTGTGACATTCCTACTGGCTGCTACTGGCTGCTAGGGCAGATTTTGTGTGTTTTTTAGTACATAGGTGGCGCTACAGAGTCCATTTTGGCACCCAAGGGGTTAATTTTTGATATTGTATGAAAGTGTTCACCAGCCATGACATACATGGCAAATTTGGTGAGTTTTGGAGCATGTTAAGGGGGTCAAATGGCAGTCTAAAGTGGAAAAAGTATGAAAATAAAAGAATTGTTATAAATCAACAACCGTACATCCTATCTCAAAAATTTTTGCATGTGAGCATTGTGCTGAGTCCCATGAACGTGTAGATATGTCACATGTCAGGAAAAACTGCAAAGTGAAAAATGAGTTCCAAACATCACAACTTTGCGGGCTTGTAAAAAAAAAACTAAGACAGTTCCGGAAAAAGTGAGAGATCACTTTTTTGAGGAGGTTTCACTCTATCTTTTGATGCTATTTAGAAGTCAATATGACAAACGGTGTCATCGGAGTTAGTTTTAGAAATTTTATTTTGAAAGGCATATTGCGAACTTCCTGTTGGAGTTAGGTCATAAGTGTCAGTGGATAATTTGTAGTGCTTCATCCAACAAGAATTTTGGCACTGGTTTCATGTCTGTACGACATTCCTAGTGGCCACTAGGGCTTTTCCCATTTTTTTCACATAGGTGGCGCTAGAGAGGCCATTTTGGCACCTATGGGGTTAATTTTTACATTTTATCAAATTTTTCGCCAGGCCTGACATGTGTGCCAAATTTGGTGAGTTTTTGAGCATGTTTAGGGGGGCAAATTCCAGTTTAAAGCGTCACGGAAAAATAATAATAATAATAATAATAATAATATAAAAACGAACGAAAAACAATAGGGCCTTGCTTGCAGGCAAGGCCTCTCACTGTGTGAGAGGGCCTTACCTTTCGGCTCGGTCCCTAATTAAAGCTGCAAGCAGCATTGGGCGGGACCTCGCACCGGGCGATCCGCCTCCCCCGCGATCCGCCACCTGTGACTGTCGACGCCTCAGCTCCACTCACACCTGTCCGTCCCCATACCAGTTCCCATCCTTTAGTGTCTGTCCTCCTTACATCTGTACAGAACACCAGTGACCCTCTGCTGAAACCACCATCACCTTTAAAATGACACTTTTATTTTGGAAACCCTACTGTGTGTATGTGCATTTGTTGTTAATGTGAGAGAAAGAATCAGTTTGAAAAATTAATTGAAATTGTATGAATAAGTGAGTATAAAAGTGATGATTTACCACATTTAAGGCTTTTATTTTGGAAAAACCCTATTGTGTGAGGATGTGTGTCTGTGAGAAAGAGTACTTTTGAATGAAGAAACATTGTACAAACAGTTGAGTGTTTGGTCATAAAAATGAAAAGAAGTTATGTAATAGACATTTTGTATTATTCTTAATTTTGGTTTTATTTTGAAAAAATGTACTCCGTGTACTTTTGAATGTGTGCAAAATTTCCAATATCCACAATACAATGCAGTAAAACCTGTTTTATAAAAAAAAAAAAAAAAAAAAAAAAATTTTTGGATTATCTGGGACTTGAACCATGGTCCTTTGGCTTCATAGGCAGCTACATAAACAACTGCACTACAGAGAGACATGTGGAAATGTGCACCAGCAAGACTTTTATAGGGATTTTGCCATTTGGAAAAGTGAAACTAAACATAGTCTTCAAAAAATCGCTATAATTCCATAGCCGTAGGTCGTATCTGAAAAATTCTTTCACTTTTGGATTCTTCAGACTTGTGGGAATTCAATGAGGTCTAACTTTTATGTCAAAACTCTGAAATGAATAAGCAGTAATTGCAGAAACGTAGAGTAACTTTCAAAGGCAGATTGCCAACTTCCTGTTGGAGTTAGCTCATGAGTGTCAGTGTATGATTTGTCGGGCTCAATCAGACCAACATTTTGGCATTTGTTTCATGTTTCTGTGACATTCCTACTGGCCGCTAGGGCAGATTTTGTGTGTTTTTTAGTACAAAGGTGGTGCTACAGAGTGTATTTTGGCACCCAAGGGGTTAATTTTGATATTGAATCAAAGTGTTCACCAGCCATGACATACATGGCAAATTTGGTGAGTTTTGGAGCATGTTAAGGGGGTCAAATGGCAGTCTAAAGTGGAAAAAGTATGAAAAGAAACAAATTGCTATAAATCAATAACCGTAAATTCTATCTCAAAATTTTTTGCATGTGAGTGTTGTGGTGAGTCCTGTGAATGCGTAGATATGTCACATGTGGGGAAAAATAGCAAAGTGGAAAATGAGTTCCAAACATCGAAAATTCATGGGCTTCTAAAAAAAAAACTAAGACAGTTAAGACTAAGCTACGAGATCACTTTGTTGAGGAGGGTTCACTCTATCTTTTGGTGCTTTTTAGAAGTCAATACGACAAACGGTGTCATCGGAGTTAGTTATAGAAATCTTATTTTGAAAGGCATATTGTGAACTTCCTGTTGGAGTTAGGTCATAAGTGTCAGTATATCATTTGTAGTGCTTCATCCAACAAACATTTTGGCACTGGTTCCATGTTTGTACGACAAACCTACTGGCCACTAGGGCCGTTAACGTTTTTTTTGACATAGGTGGCGCTAGCGAGCCCATTTTGGCACCTATGGGGTTAATTTTTCATTGTATCAAATTTTTCGCCAGGCCTGACATGTGTGCCAAATTTGGTGAGTTTTGGAGCATGTTTAGGGGGTCAAAATCCAGTTGAAAGAGACGGAAGTATAATAATAATAATAATTAAAGCTGCAAGCAGCATTGGGCGGGACCTCGCACCGGGCGATCCGCCTCCCACGCGATCCGCCCCCCCGCGTGATCCGCCTCCCCTGCGATCCGCCTCCCGTGACCCTCCACACCTCAGCTCCACTCACACCTCTCCGTCCCCATACCAGTTCCCATCCTTTAGTGTCTATCCTCCTTACATCTGTACAGAACACCAGCGACCCTCTGCTGAAACCACCATCACCTTTAAAATGACACTTTTATTTTGGAAACCCTACTGTGTGTATGTGCATTTGTTTTGTATGTGAGAGAAAGAATCAGTTTGAAAAATGAATTGAAGTTGTATGAATAAGTGAGTATAAAAGTGATGATTTATCACATTTAAGGCATTTATTTTGGAAAAACCCTATTGTGTGAGCATGTGTGTCTGTGAGAAAGAGTACTTTTGAATGAAGAAACATTGTACAAACAGTTGAGCGTTTGGTCATAAAATAAAAAGAAGTTATGCAATAGACATTTTGTATTATTCTTAATTGGGGTTTTATTTTGAAAAAATGTACTCCGTGTACTTTTGAATGTGTGCAAAATTTCCAATATCCACAATACAATGCAATAAAACCTGTTTTTAAAAAAAAAAAAATTTGGATTGCCTGGGACTTGAACTAGGGTCTTTGTGCTCTACAGTCAGCTACATGAACCACTGAACTACAGAGAGACATGTTAAAAATGCACCTGCAAGTTTTTTATAGGGATTTTGCCATTGTGAAAAGTGAAACTAAACTTAGTCTTTAAAAAATCGCCATAATTCCATAACCGTAGGTCGTATCTGAAAAATTCTTTCACTTTTGGATTCTGCAGACTTGTGGGAATTTAATGAGATATAATTTTTTTTTTAAAAGTGTGAAATGAATAAGCAGTAATTGCAGAAACGTAGAGTAACTTTCAAAGGCAGATTGCCAACTTCCTGTTGGAGTTAGCTCATCAGTGTCAGTGTATGATTTGTGGGGCTCAATGAGACCAACATTTTGGCATTTGTTTCATGTTTCTGTGACATTCCTACTGGCCGCTAGGGCAGATTTTGTGTGTTTTTTAGTACATAGGTGGCGCTACAGAGTGTATTTTGGCACCCAAGGGGTTAATTGTGATATTGTATGAAAGTGTTCACCAGCCATGACATACATGGCAAATTTGGTGAGTTTTGGAGCATGTTAAGGGGGTCAAATGGCAGTCTAAAGTGGAAAAAGTATGAAAAGAAACAAATTGCTATAAATCAATAACCGAAAATTCTATCTCAAAATTTTTTGCATGTGAGTGTTGTGGTGAGTCCTGTGAATGCGTAGATATGTCACATGTGGGGAAAAATAGCAAAGTGGAAAATGAGTTCCAAACATCGAAAATTCATGGGCTTCTAAAAAAAAAACTAAGACAGTTAAGACTAAGCTACGAGATCACTTTGTTGAGGAGGGTTCACTCTATCTTTTGGTGCTATTTAGAAGTCAATACGACAAACGGTGTCATCGGAGTTAGTTATAGAAATCTTATTTTGAAAGGCATATTGTGAACTTCCTGTTGGAGTTAGGTCATAAGTGTCAGTATATCATTTGTAGTGCTTCATCCAACAAACATTTTGGCACTGGTTCCATGTTTGTACGACAAACCTACTGGCCACTAGGGCCGTTAACGTTTTTTTGACATAGGTGGCGCTAGCGAGCCCATTTTGGCACCTATGGGGTTAATTTTTTCATTGTATCAAATTTTTCGCCAGGCCTGACATGTGTGCCAAATTTGGTGAGTTTTGGAGCATGTTTAGGGGGTCAAAATCCAGTTGAAAGAGACGGAAGTATAATAATAATTAAAGCTGCAAGCAGCATTGGGCGGGACCTCGCACCGGGCGCTCAGCCTCCCCCGCGATCCACCTCCCGTGACCATCCACACCTCAGCTCCACTCACACCTCTCCGTCCCCATACCAGTTCCCACCCTTTAGTGTCTGTCCTCCTTACATCTGTACAGAACACCAGCGACCCTCTGCTGAAACCACCATCACCTTTAAAATGAGACTTTTAATTTGGAAACCCTACTGTGTGTATGTGCATTTGTTTTGTATGTGAGAGAAAGAATCAGTTTGAAAAATGAATTTAAATTGTGTGAATAATTGAGCATTAAAGTGATGATTTGTCACATTTAAGGCTTTTATTTTGGAAAAACCCTGTTGTGTGAGCATGTGTGTCTGTGAGAAAGAGTACTTTTGAATGAAGAAACATTGTACAAACAGTTGAGCGTTTGGTCATAAAAATGAAAAGAAGTTATGTAACAGACATTATGTATTATTTTTAATAGAGGTTTTATTTTTAAAAAAAATTTACTCTGTGTACTTTGTAATGTGTGCAAAATGTCCAATATCCACAATACAATGCAGAAAAAACAGTTTTAAAATGAAAAAGGAAAAAAAAAAAAAAAAAATTCTTGGAATGCTTGGGACTTGAACCAGGGTCCTCTTGTTCCATAGGCAGCTGCATGAACCACTGCGCTACAGACAGACACATACAGCTGTGCACCAGGAAGATTTTTATAGGGAGTTTGCCATTGTGAAAAGTGAAAGTAAACATAGTCTTCAAAAAATCGCCATAATTCCATAACCGTAGGTCGTATCTTAAAAATTCTTTCAGTTTTGGATTCTGCAGACTTTTGGGAATTTAATGAGGTATAAGTTTTTACTCAAAAGTCTGAAATGAATAAGCAGTAATTGCAGAAACGTAGAGTAACTTTCAAAGGCAGATTGCCAACTCCCTGTTGGAGTTAGCTCATGAGTGTCAGTGTATGATTTGTCGGGCTCAATCAGACCAACATTTTGGCATTTGTTTCATGTTTCTGTGACATTCCTACTGGCCGCTAGGGCACATTTTGTGTGTTTTTTAGTACATAGGTGGCGCTACAGAGTCCATTTTGGCACCCAAGGGGTTAAATTTGATATTGTATGAAAGTGTTGACCAGCCATGACATACATGGCAAATTTGGTGAATTTTGGAGCATGTTAAGGGGGTGAAATGGCAGTCTAAAGTGGAAAAAGTATGAAAATAAACAAATAGTCATAAATCAATAACCGTACATGGTATCTGAAATTTTTTTGCATGTGAGCGTTGTGCTGAGTCCCGTGAATGCGTAGATATGTCACATGTAGGGAAAAACTGCAAAGTGAAAAATGAGTTCCAAACATGGCAACTTTGCGGGCTTGTAAAAAAAAAAATAAGACAGTTAAGACTTAGCTACAAGATCACTTTTGTGAGGAGGGTTCACTCTATCTTTTGGTGCTATTTAGAAGTCAATACGACAAACGGTGTCATCGGAGTAAGTTTTAGAAATTTTATTTTGAAAGGCATATTGCGAACTTCCTGTTGGAATCAGGTCATAAGTGTCAGTGGATGATTTTTAGTGCTTTTTCCAACCAACATTTTGGCACTGGTTCTATTTCTCTACGACATTCCTACTGGCCACTAGGGCATTTGCCATATTTTTCACATAGGTGGTGCTAGAGAGCCCATTTTGGCACCTATGGGGTTTCTTTATTCATTTTATCAAATTTTTCACCAGGCCTGACATGTGTGCCAAATTTGGTGAGTTTTTGAGCATGTTCAGGGGGTCAAAATCCAGTTTAAAGTGACGATAGTATAATAATAATAATAATAATAATAATAATAATAATAAAAAACGAACGAAAAACAATAGGGCCTTGCTTGCAGGCAAGGCCTCTCACTGTGTGAGAGGGCCTTACCTTTCGGCTCGGTCCCTAATAAAAAACGAACGAATAACAATAGGGCCTTGCTTGCAGGCAAGGCCTCTCACTGTGTGAGAGGGCCTTACCTTTCGGCTCGGTCCCTAAAAACGAACGAATAACAATAGGGCCTTGCTTGCAGGCAAGGCCTCTCACTGTGTGAGAGGGCCTTACCTTTCGGCTCGGTCCCTAATAAAAAACGAACGAATAACAATAGGGCCTTGCTTGCAGGCAAGGCCTCTCACTGTGTGAGAGGGCCTTACCTTTCGGCTCGGTCCCTAATAAAAAACGAACGAATAACAATAGGGCCTTGCTTGCAGGCAAGGCCTCTCACTGTGTGAGAGGGCCTTACCTTTCGGCTCGGTCCCTAATAAAAAACGAACGAATAACAATAGGGCCTTGCTTGCAGGCAAGGCCTCTCACTGTGTGAGAGGGCCTTACCTTTCGGCTCGGTCCCTAATAAAAAACGAACGAATAACAATAGGGCCTTGCTTGCAGGCAAGGCCTCTCACTGTGTGAGAGGGCCTTACCTTTCGGCTCGGTCCCTAATAATATAAAAACGAACGAAAAACAATAGGGCCTTGCTTGCAGGCAAGGCCTCTCACTGTGTGAGAGGGCCTTACCTTTCGGCTCGGTCCCTAATTAAAGCTGCAAGCGGCATCTAAAGGCCCTCGCCAAGGGCACGTCCAGTGGAAGTATGCTCATCGTTCAGCAGGTGGTGCTCTAGCCCCAAATTTTCTGTCTTCTGATGAATGGGTGTAGGCCTGGGACATTGACAATTGATTTGAGACAAATCAGTGTTCGTATGTCCGAACTGAACAAAATTTTGTATAAATAAATCTGTAGGTGGCGCTATGAGCCAAAATTCAATTTGTTCCATTGAATGGGTGTAGGCCTGTGAGATGTACCACTGAGTCAAATTTGAGCCAAATCGGTGTTCGTATGTCTGAACTGATGCAATTTTCGTGAAGGTAAATTTGTAGGGGGCGCTACTGAGCGAAGTGGCAATTTGTTTTGATAAATGGGTGTAGGCCTGGGAGATTGACTACTGATTCAAATTTGAGCCAAATTGGTGTTTGCATGTCTAACATGAAGTAATTTTCGTAAAGGTAACATTGTAGGGGGCGCTATGGCGCCGAATTTAAATTTTTTCTGATAAATGGGTGTAGGCCTGGGATATAGATGTCTGAGTCAAATTTGAGCCAAATTGGTGTTCGTATGTCCGAACTGAAGCAATTTTAATAAAAAAATATTAAAAATTTTTGCAGGGGGCGCTGTATTGCAAAATTTCAGTTTCTTTTGATAAATAGGTGTAGGCCTTGGAGACAGATGTCTGAGTCAAATTTGAGCCAAATCGGTGTTCGTATGTCTGAACTAATGTCATTTTTTTAATGTATATTTGTAGGGGGCGCTATAGTGCGAAATTTCAATTTCTTTTAATAAATGAGTGTAGGCCTGGGAGATGGACGTCTGAGTCAAATTTCAGCCAAATCGGTGTTCGGATGTCTGAGCTGAAGCAATTTTTGTGATGGTAAATTTTCGAAAAAACTTCGCAAAGTTTGCAACCTCGTCACACAAAAACGGTGACACCGATTCAAAAAATTCGGCTAACTTTTGATGCCCCACTTCTCTAGATACTGTACACTGATTTTGAGCTCATTTGGCCAAACGGCTTAGTAGGAGATAGTTAAAATACAACGTCAGCGAAAACGCTGACTCAGCATTTTGGAAATTTCAATCCAATATGGCCAACTAAGGGTTGGTTTAGGGGCGTGGCCATAATAGTATTTTTTGTTTGTCTCCTCATGTTGAATCTGTGTACTGATTTTTTTGGCTCTACGACAAACTTTATGTTGGACACGCTCCCATTGGCGCAATGCATTTCCACTTTTCAAGGGGGTGCTGCCGCAACATTTCTTTACCAACATCTACGAAACATATATGTAAATTCAATTTCTCACACTTCTGAATTTTAGGCAAAATTTGGTGAGTTTTCATAAATGTTCAGAGGGTCAAAATTGAGCTCAAAGTGCAGGAGAAAAAAAAAAAAAAAATAATAATTAAAGCCGCAAGCGGCATCTAAAGGCCCTCGCCAAGGGCACGTCCAGTGGAAGAATGCACATTGTTCAGCAGGTGGCGCTCTTGCACCAAATTTCAGCTTCTTCTGATGAATGGGTGTAGGCCTGGGAGATTGACAACTGATTCAAATTTGAGGGAAATCATTGCTCGTATGTCCGAACTAAGGAAATTTTTGTATAAGTAAATCTGTAGGGGGCGCTATGCAGCTAAAATTAAATTTCTTCAATTGAATGGGTGTAGGCCTGCAAGATGTTCCACTGAGTCAAATTTGAGCCAAATCGGTGTTCATATGTCCGAGGTGATGCAATTTTCGTGAAGGTGAATTTGTAGGGGGCGCTAGTGAGCGAAATTGCAATTTCTTTTGATAAATGGGTGTAGGCCTGGGATATTGACAACTGATTCAAATTTGAGCCAAATTGGTGTTCGTATGTCTGAAGTGAAGTAATTTTCGTAAAGGTAAAATTGTAGGGGGCGCTAAGGCTCCAAATTTCAAATTTTTTCAATAAATGGGTGTAGGCCTGAGAGATAGAGGTCTGAGTCAAATTTGAGCCAAATTGGTGTTTGTATGTCCGAACTGAAGCAATTTTAATAAAAAAAATTTAAAAAAACTTGTAGAGGGTGCTGTAGTGTGAAATTTCAGTTTCCTTTGACAAGAAGGTGTAGGCCAGGGAGACAGATGTCTGAGTCAAATTTGAGCCAAATCGGTGTTCGTATGTCTGAGCTGAAGCAATTTTTGTGATGGTAAATTTTTGAAAAAACTTTGCAAAGTTTGCAACCTTGTCACACAAAAATGGTGATGCCGATTCAAAAAATTCGGCTAACTTTTGATGCCCCACTTCTCTAGATACTGTACACCGATTTTGAGCTCATTCGGCCAAACGGCTTAGTAGGAGATAGTTAAAATACAACTTCAGCGAAAACGCTCACTCAGCATTTTGGAAATTTCAATCCAATATGGCTGACTAAGGGTTGGTTTAGGGGCGTGGCCATAATAATATTTTTTGTTTGTCTCCTCATGATGAATCTGTCTACCAATTTTCGTGGCTCTACGACAAACTTTATGTTGGACGCGCTCCCATTGGCGCAATGCATTTCCACTTTTCAAGGGGGTGCTGTCGCAACATTTCTTTACCGACATCTACAAAACCTATATGTAAATTCAATTTGTCACACTTCTGAATTTTAGGCAAAATTTGGTGAGTTTTCATAAATGTTCAGAAGGTCAAAATTGAGCTCAAAGCGCAGGAGAAAGAAAAATAAGACAAAAAAAAAATAATAATAATAAAAATTAAAGCCGCAAGCGGCATCTAAAGGCCCTCGCCAAGGGCACGTCCAGTGGATGTATGCTCATCGTTCAGCAGGTGGCGCTCTAGCCCCAAATTTTGTGTCTTCTGATGAATGGGTGTAGGCCTGGGACATTGACAATTGATTTGAGACAAATCAGTGTTCGTATGTCCGAACTGAAAAAAATTTTGTATAAATAAATCTGTAGGGGGCGCTATGAGCCAAAATTCAATTTGTTCCATTGAATGGATGTAGGCCTGTGAGATGTATAACTGAGTCAAATTTGAGCCAAATCGGTGTTCGTATGTCTGAACTGATGCAATTTTCGTGAAGGTAAATTTCTAGGGGGCGCTAATGAGCGAAGTGGCAATTTCTTTTGATAAATGGGTGTAGGCCTGGGAGATTGACAACTGATTTAAATTTGAGCCAAATTGGTGTTCGCATGTCTAACGTGAAGTAATTTTCGTAAAGGTAACATTGTAGGGGGCGCTATGGTGCCGAATTTAAAATTTTTCTGATAAATGGGTGTAGGCCTGGGAGATAGACGTCTGAGTCAAATTTGAGCCAAATTGGTGTTCCTATGTCCGAACTGAAGCAATTTTAATAAAAAATATTAAAAATTTTTGTAGGGGGCGCTGTAGTGCAAAATTTCAGTTTCTTTTGATAAATAGGTGTAGGCCTTTGAGACAGATGTCTGAGTCAAATTTGAGCCAAATCGGTGTTCATATGTCCGAACTGATGTCATTTTTGTAAATGTACATTTGTAGGGGGCGCTATAGTGCGAAATTTCAATTTCTTTTAATAAATGGGTGTAGGCCTGGGAGATGGACGTCTGAGTCAAATTTCAGCCAAATCGCTGTTCATATGTCTTAGCTGAAGCAATTTTTATGATGGTAAATTTTCGAAAAGACTTCGCAAAATTTTCAACCTTGTCACACAAAAACGGTGATGCCGATTCAAAAAATTCGGCTAACTTTTGATGCCCCACTTCTCTAGATACTGTACACCGATTTTGAGCTCATTCGGCCAAACGGCTTAGTAGGAGATAGTTAAAATACAACTTCAGCGAAAACGCTGACTCAGCATTTTGGAAATTTCAATCCAATATGGCCGACTAAGGGTTGGTTTAGGGGCGTGGCCATAATAATATTTTTTGTTTGTCTCCTCATGATGAATCTGTCTTCCGATTTTCGTGGCTCTACGACAAACTTTATGTTGGACGCGCTCCCATTGGCACAATGCATTTCCACTTTACAAGGGGGCGCTGCCGCAACATTTCTTTACCGACATCTACGAAACCTATATGTAAATTCAATTTCTCACACTTCTGAATTTTAGGCAAAATTTGGTGAGTTTTCGTAAATGTTGAGAAGGTCAAAATTGAGCTCAAAGTGCAGGAGAAAGAAAAATAAGACAAAAAAATAAATAAATAAAAATAAAAATAATAATAATCTGAGCAAGAACAATATAGCCGTTTCTATGGCAACCACGTATTTGCCCTTTTTTGAAAGTTCTCGAGCTCCCCCACATGTGTGTGGGGTCAGATGTCACCTGTCGTGCACTTACACACATGTGACTGATCCCGAGTGGGCGTGTCCCATTGACTCCCATTCATTCTGAGCAGGTGTAAATATGCGATTTGTGCACATGTCATATACATCGTTGGAAAGGTCTCAGTGCCGTGAATGTGAATATGTGTGAGAGTGGCGACAGTGACGAAAGGCGACCGCGTCACTTGCGATTTCGTCCCCATGCGCCCACTGCAGACTCAATAGGCCCTGCGCTGGCTTTACTCGGCTCGGGCCTAATAATAAAAATAAAAATAATAATAATCTGAGCAAGAACAATATAGCCGTTTCTATGGCAACCACGTATTTGCCCTTTTTTGAAAGTTCTCGAGGTCCCCCACATGTCTGTGGGGTCAGATGTCATGTGTCGTGCACTTACACCCATGTGACTAACCCCGAGTGCGCGTGTCCCATTGACTCCCATTCATTCTGAGCAAGTGTAAATATGTGATTTGTGCACATGTCATATACATCGTCGGAAAGGTCTCAGTGCCGTGAATGTGAATATGTGTGAGAGTGGCGACAGTGGTGAAAGGCGACCGCGTCACTGGCAATTTCGTCCCCATGCACCCACTGCAGACTCAATAGGCCCTGCGCCGGCTTTACTCGGCTCGGGCCTAAAAATAAAAATAATAATAATCTGAGCAAGAACAACATAGCCGTTTCTATGGCAACCACGTATTTGCCCTTTTTTGAAAGTTCTCGAGGTCCCCCACATGTGTGTGGGGTCAGATGTCACCTGTCGTGCACTTACACCCATGTGACTGACCCCGAGTGGGCGTGTCCCATTGACTCCCATTCATTCTGAGCAGGTGTAAATATGCAATTTGTGCACATGTCATATACATCGTCGGAAAGGTCTCAGTGCCGTGAATGTTAATATGTGTGAGAGTGGCGACAGTGGCGAAAGGCGACCGCGTCACTGGTAATTTCGTCCCCATGCGCCCACTGCAGACTCAATAGGCCCTGCGCCGGCTTTACTCGGCTCGGGCCTAAAAATAAATAAATAAAGAAAAATAATAAGAATCTGAGCTAGAACAACATAGCCGTTTCTATGTTCTATGTTACAGTACAATCTGGCCACTATGGGCCCAGCAGACACCAGTAGCCTCCGTCAGGCGCTGGTTAATCAGGGCACTCTTGTGGGCAAAAATGACCATACTCTCTGGGGGATTGTGGACTCCTTAAAGACCCTCTCCTAGGAGATGGTCCAGATTGCAGATCGGGTCTTCAAAGACTGCAACCGCATCGGCGCCAGCTCCTCCCGCTCTGGGTCTGGCTCTGGCCCTACAGCCCTACCACAGAGCCCTGGGTAGGGGAGCCTGAGTGTTACTCTGGGGATCCTGAGGGCTGTAACCCTTTCCTGACAAAATTTGCAATCCTGTTTGCTCTCCAACCCCACACATATGCTTCGGAAGCAGCTAAGATTGCTTTCACTGTAAATCATCTGACTGGCAGAGCTCCACTGTGGGGAATGGCGGAATGGGAGAGAGGTACAACCGCCTGCTCTTCATTTCAGGCGTTTTCAGACAAACTACGCAAGGTTTTTGGACCTGTGTCACTGGGTCCTGACGCTACTTGCTGACTTATGAATTTAAAGCAGGGGAGTTGCTCAGTCGCAGACTATGCCATAGACTTTCAAACCCGGGCTCAGCTCAGCTTCTGGAATGCTGATGCCCAGTGTGACGCCTTCCTCAATGGTTTAACACCCCACTGGTCACTATGAGTATTTAGTGATGCCATTCAGTCTAACTAATGCTCCAGCCGTGTTTTAGGTGCCTATCAGTAATGTCCTTAGGGACATGTTGAAAAAGTTTGTGTTTGTGTATCTTGATGATATTCTGATTTTCTCCTGGTCTAAGCAGGAGCATGTGCATCACGTCCAGGCAGTTCTGCAGCACCTTCTGAAGAATTCTTTGTTTGTGAAGGCAGAGAAATGTGGTTTCACGCCACATCAGTGTCGTTTCTGGGGTACATCGTGGGGCGGAATCAGATGGAGATGGATCCAGCGAAGGTATCAGCTGTCACCTCCTGGCTCGTCCCTGAGTCCCATCAGCAACTGCAGAGATTCCTGGGGTTCGCCAACTTTTACCAGCGATTCATACGGGGTTACAGTACTGTGGCCACCCCTCTCACTGCCCTCACATCCTCCAAGGTTCCGTTTCATTGGACTACGGCTGCTGATGAAGCCTTCAGACACCTGAAGGATCGCTTCAGCTCTGCACCCATTATACGGGTCCCTGACCCAGAGAGACAGTTTGTGGTGGAGGTGGATTCCTCTGATGTGGGGGTGGGTGCAGTTCTTTTGCAACAGGCCGCTGACGATCAGAAAAAGCATCCTTGGGCCTTCTTTTCCAGGCGATTATCTCCAGCAGAAAAAAATTATGACATCGGCAATCATGAACTGCTGGCTGTGAAATTAGCATTAGAGGAGTGGTGGCACTGGCTGGAGGGGACCAAGGGTTCCTGGTTTGGATGGACCATAAAAATCTGGAATACGTCCGAACAGCCAAGAGGCTCAACTCATGCCAAACCCACTGGTCATTATTTTTCACCCGCTTTCACTCCTCTCTCTCTTACCAACCAGGTTCCCAAAATATCAAGCCGGACACCCTGCCACATCAATTCCTGGTCGGGGAGGAGAGCAGGGACCAGCCAGACCCCATCCTCCCAGTCACACACCATATCGCTGTCCTCACCTGGGATGCGGAGGAATGAGTTAAAGACGCCTTAGAGGATTAGCTGGGTCCCAGTGCATGTCCCCAGAACCGCCTGTTCATTCCTCAGGAATTAAGGTCAGAGGTCTTACAATGGGTTCATGGTTCTAAACTTACCTGTCACCCAGGCATCCAACGCAGCATGGAGGTGTTGCAGCAGCAGTTCTGGTGGCCATCCCTGGTGGAAGACACAGTTTGAGACACAGACAGTTTGTTAGTTTGTTAACGCCTGTCCAGTCTGTAATCAGCACAAGCCCCCACCCAGTCATCTTCAGCCTCTGCCTACACCCCATCGACCTTGGTCACACATCTCTATCAACTTTGTCACTGGGTTACCTCCGCCAGAGGGGAACACGGGCATTCTGACAGTAGTGGACCGATTCAGTAAAATGGCACATTTTATTCCCCTGCCAAAGCTTCCTTCAGCCAAGGAGACCACTGAGGCAATTCTCTTAAATGTGTTCCCTTTACATGGCATCCCTGTGGATGTGGTGTCCAATCGAGGCCCCCAGTTCACCTCTGTGTTCTGGCAGGAATTCTGCCGGCTGCCTGATGCCTCGCCCAGCCTGTCATCTCGGTTCCACCCGCAGTCCAATGGCCAATCGGAGTGAATGAACCAGGAGATGGAAACTATCCTTCGCTGTATGGCTTCCAAGCACCCAGCTACCTGAGCCAAACAGCTGCTGTGGGTGGAATATGCCTATAATACCCTCTCCTGCTCCGTCACAGGACTTACCCCGTTCCAGTGCGCTTACAGGTTTCAACCTCCGCTGTTTCCTGCAGCCAAGGGTGGAGTCATCCTGTCTGTCAGCTAGAGCTTTCATCCACCACTGCTGACACACATGGGCCCAAGCCGGAGCTGCACTTAAGCGAGCTGCGGATAGGTATTCGACAACCGCCAATTGCCATCGCTCACAGGCCCCTCAGTATCAGGAGGGACAGAAGGTCTGGCTGTCCACCCGAGACCTGCCTCTTTGGACTGAGTCCAAGAAGTTAGCCCCGAAATTCATTGGTCCGTTCATCAACGATAAGGTGATTAATGTGGTGGCTGTCAGGTTTAAGCTTCCTCGCACTATGCGCATCCACCCATAGGACCATGGTGGTGATCATGGCCGTGGTGATTTTGGTCGCGGGGACTGTGGTGTGGAATTCTCATGATGTTACATCTCTAGAAGGCATGCATGCATGTGTGTGTAAGTGCATGGGGGTGGCCGTGTGTGTAAGTGGACATGTGTGTGCATAAGTGTGTGTGTTTATGCGTATGTAGGTGTGCATGTGTGTGTGTGTGTGTGTGTGTAAGTTAGGGTGACCAGCTGTCCTGCTTTGTGCGGGACTGCACAGCATTATGACCATTTTTTCCATGTCCCGCAAATTGAGACAATGTCCCGCATTTGATTGCCTCTGGCTCTCCAAAGTGCAGGGCAGTTGTCTTTCTCCAAACATGACTTTCATTTTATAGTGGAGACAGCACTATCACCATTAGAAGTGTCCACCGTCAATCAACCAGCATGCACGTGGGGTCAGGAGTCCATCAACCCGTCACCAGTGTCCTCCTGACCTCAGCCTACTGGCAAAAGCCTCAGACACTGGCATTCAAATATTGGTGGAAATCATGGAAATTCCACGCACAAAAGAAGATGCAACCACAGAAAAGAATGGGAAAATGTTTATACATAGGTGAAAGCAGTGGGGGATGATTCACAGAGGGTATTCTGCAAACCATGTCAAACTTATTTCTCCATTGCACATGGAGGCAAGTATGACTTGAAGCGACACACTGTGTGTATGTGATGTTTGGTTAGATTTGATCCCTATTCCCTTTGTAATGGAATTTTAACTTCTTTATCTGATTCCCTTCTTTGTTCCCATATCCTTTCCTGAATACTCTTCCCCACTGCATGCTAATTTTTCCGAATACCCCCCACTGCATGCTAACTTTTCCGAATACCCCCCACTGCATGCTAATTTTCCCAAATCCTTACTCAAACTGTGTGTGTAGATTTTCTTGCAAGGTAAGAAAAGGTGACTGATTGTTAAAACCTTGAGCTCATCATTCAATCAAAAGGCCCTTTGAGGAGATTAGAGGTGTCACTTGCAAATGCGATTCACCCTATAAAAGATGGATCTTATGAGAAGCTCATCACAATCGCCACTCTTGTGCAGAAATGACCTTTCTTTGCAAAGAATTAAAATCTTGTCGGCCAGCAGAAGGCTCTATTTCATTATTCACCAGCAGCAGTGCAAAATTTCCATAAAACCATTTACCTATTTTTAAGTTTGGAGTTTGAACTGAGAGACTTGAGGTGACAAACTATGCTTTTGTTAGGTGTGTGGATATTTATTTTTTGACAAAATTCCAAAGGATATTTATTTTATTCTATTTTTATTACTGTGATAGAATGCAAAATGTTTGGATGTTCTGTGTTAGGATGTACAAAGGTTTTTGGTCCAAGTAATTTTAGGTTGGCTGGACGTGGAAACAGCTGTTATGTTGTTAGTTATGCCCTTTTGTTTTATTGCACCTAGATTAGTTTACCTTTGAGGGTTGAGAACATACACTCAAATAAAAAAAAAAATGCTGATTCTCTAAAATTATTCAGTTACAATATTTGAAACTTGAAGTTTCTTTTTTGAGTTTTTACAAGTAGTTTTTTGTTCTGTTTTTAAAAGCAAAAAATAAGTGCCCAGTGCAAAAATATGCATACTATGTGCAACCAAATGAAATTGTTGTTATTAATATTTATAAGCTGGACATCATTTAAAAATCTAGACTTTGTTCCAGCATTACGGATATGTGTCCCACACAAACACACTCCTTGTCCCACATGTGGCTCGTAAGCACCATGTCACCCCAATGTAAGTGCATGTGCATATGTGTTTATGTGTGTAGGGGTGTGCATGTAAGCGTACATGTGGGTGTGTAGGTGCGTGTGTGTGTGTGTGTGTGTGTGTGGCAGTCACCCCTGCCACTAATTATACACCATACACCACACACTCACTATGTCCACATGGCAAACAATAGCCAGGTAGCATTATTACTGGTAGCTTGGTGGGTGCACACACTGGGTTACATTTAAACACCTAAGTTAGTCTCCTGTGCTGGTTTTTCCATGAAATCATACAAAAACACACACAAACACAAATAAGTTTTGAATTAGGTCTTTAATTATGTTATGTTCTAGATTGTGAAATTTTGTTCCTAATTATATGTTCTTCTTTACTTACATAGTGCTTCCTGGTTCTGGGCAGTGGAAAAGGACCCGAGGGGAGCATCAGGCTGCCTTTTATAATGCCTGAGTTTAATGAGGAAACTCGGCTCAGCTTGTCACACTGCACCATACCAGGTTTTCTGAGTATTAAAGAGAGTATGTAAATGCTAAACTAATAAGATGACTCTTTTGATGTGAGTTTAAAAGACATAAACTGTTCTGTGATTTAACTATGGGAAATAACGTATGTAGTTTGATGAAATGTTTAAATTGGTACCAATTACAAATGGTATGGTCCAGTGGGAGGGGCCTAGCCTTTAAATGGAGGGGGGTCTGACATTGCTTGGGCAGTTAGAGAAGGGCTGTGGTGCTGTGCAGACCTGTGTTATTTTTTGTTGTTATTATCATTTTGTGCTTAATTCCTGTGATGCATTTAAGGGCAATAAAGCTCTTCACCTTTTTTTCAAATCAAATGGACTTTCTCTTGTTGTTTTTGATTTAGTTTCAGACCAAATTAGACTGTTTTCTAGATAGCCTTTTGGCAACCTACCCTCACTTCAGGTCGAAGTGTGACAGTGTGTGTGTCGGTTTCTGGGTGTCTGTAAGTGTGTGTGCATGTGCCTATGTGGATGTGTCAATGTGTGTGGAGGGGGTGTGGGATTGAGGGTGGGAATCGGAGGGGATGGGGGGTGGGTCTCCGGGTCCCCTGGGGTGCTTGGCTGGGCCACTGGGGCATGTACTGGCCCACAGTGGGTGGCTGTCTGGGGCGGCCTGGCATCCCTGTGTGCTGGATGTAAACAGTCAAGTGTGAGTGAATGTACTGTACAATTTTTTTAGGAGGAAATTTTTGTAAGAAATTCAAAATGATTTAAAGGATTTGCTTTAAAATTATATTGCTCTACATTGAAGATCTACATTGCAATTTAGGCATTAAATGATTAAATGTCTAATCCAATATTTGGTAAAACTACATCTAGCATTTGTGACTTGTAAATGCAGGTTTTATTTTTTACTGATGTGAATATTTGGATTTATAATCAGGTCCATAAGTATTAGGCAACTCAGTGATAGCAGCTTCATGGCCTGGTCTGGTCTTTTTCCTGCTTATTGCATGATAAATTAACCACATTAAAGACCAGCAGCCCTGCGTGGATTTCATACTGAAACCTGGCATACACTTAAATCCAGAAAAGTCCGTACGCACAAAAAAAAAAATCCAGATGAATAAAACTGAGTGTACGCCCGAATCCAAGCACACTTCCTTTATACATCCCAATCAGCGTGGAATTGACCGCATACGTTGGAGTGCCAGACTCCTTCCTCTCCACGCCGACATTTAAATATGCAAATTAGTATAAACAGGGTCTACAGGTGCGATTCCCTCTGGGATTCCCCTCTCTGCATGATCAGATGATGATGTCAAGGTGGACATGAAGCAGAGGCCAAAACAGGTGGAAGGAGAGAAGAGGATGAACTCAGCCTGTTTGAGCGGAGAGTCACCTCTATTGTGGGTGACACTGGTCTCACAGGGGTGACTCGGATCACCCCCAAGGTAAATATATATTTAGTATTTGTGTAACTGACACATTTGTTCATTCTACAGGTCATACAATAGTCTGATCACAGCCAAACAAGGTAAAGGTTCATGCGTAATCATGCCAGGATATCAAAGAGGAAATCAAAGACTTTAACTCATGTTTAATTATTCAAATTATTATTTTCCAATAATGAGGCAGAAGACAGTGAGAAGCAGTATCACCCTCCTGCCACAGAGGCTTCCTGTTGCCTCCCCAACGTTAGGTGATCCTCCGGTCTGTCAACAGCCTGCTGCTGATGCCCGTCCGACCGTCATGGGTCCGTGCTCACCTGAATCACCAGAGGACATCGTGAGGACAATCAGCAGCATCAATGAGTACCTGGACCTACTTATAAATATTCTCACAGACATTAACACTACATTAAATGCATTCATCAGCCAGTGAATTTTGTGTCCTTGTCTCTTTATATGGTTGTTGCTGGGCTGAATGTCCTCCCGGGCAGGATTGGCATTGATGGGTCCAGGGTCTGGTTCTGGTGGGGGATGTGCTGCTCTGACGGTAGAATGACGTGCCGGTGTGTTCATTGTTCATCTGTGTATTTCTGATGTGCACATCATTCTGTGGAATGACATTTTTCACATTTTTAATGGTTTGCCAGTGTCACCTCTAAGTGTCGCCAATGGTTCAAAAGCACTAGAAACGTCTATATGTCAGTTATGGACTTGGTGTGAAGGACCATACATTTTCACTGTCATTTTACTCTTTATACATCTGAACGTAAGCGTGGAAAAGGATGTACGCCAGGTTTTTGTGCATATGCACGCTTTATTACATGAGGCCCCTGGACTTTTGGTAGCAGCAGGCAGCAGAGCCATACAGGGAGCAATGGTAGCTCAGCGCTCTCTACAATGAGCCCTTTTCTAACTACAGGTGGCACCCAGCCTTCCCTCCTAGCCTGTATCCACACAGCTAACTCCCCTCGCTATCTGTCTTCGTCTACGGCAGCTCTATATAACTGTGATTGACATCCAACTCTCCTAGCAGAGTGCTGTGCCACCATACCATCATTGCCAGAATCAAAGGTTTACTTTCTAAACCAGACTTAGAGAGACTTATCCATGCATTTATCTCTAGCAGGTTAGACTACTGTATACTGTAACGGCCTTCTCACTGGACTCTCTAAACGAGCTATAAGACAGCTGCAGTACATACAGAACGCTGCTGCTCGGGTCCTAACTAGAACCACGAAGTATGGCCATATTAGTCCTGTGACTCAGAGAATAGACCTTCAAATAGCTCTGCTGGTGCATAAGTGTCTTCATGGTCTAGCACCAAAGTTCATCTGTGACATGTTGGTCTCATATGAACCATCTCGGACCCTGAGAACCTCAGGGACTGGTCTTTTGCTGGTGCCCAGCTAGCCAGGACTAAACACGGTGAAGCTGCATTCCAGTTCAATGCAGCTAAACTCTGGAACACTCTTCCTGATGATGTGAGACAGGCCTCTACTCTGACAATGTTTAAGTCCAGGCTGAAAACGGCTATGTTCAACTGTGCATACAACAACTGAAAGGGTTGCATCTCCAATCTTCTCTTTTACTTTGTTTTAACTGATTATGTTTTATTGATTATGATTTAATTGTAATTGTGTGTTTTTAATCTGTTTCTTTTCCATGTTTGTAAAGCACTGTGAACTGCCCTGTGTATGAATTGTGCTTTACAAATAAATCTGCCTTGCCATACAGTTGCTCCAACCCCCGCCACGCCGCACTTCTGCGTTGTATTTTTTCAGTCACAAACTAGGGTGAGACTGAAATGGCTATGTACTGAGTTTAATGTTCATGCCAGGGCCTGAGTACGAAACTGCCCTTTGAGAACAAGACAATTCTAAAAGCAGAATAGCAATTTCTGAAGAAATTGTGCTGTGAGTGCTAGTGCTCATGGGAAGCGGAGTCTTTTTCCCGGAGAAATACCACCGATTCCAGCCGAAGGTGTAACTGCAATCCACTTCAAACGGATACTCCTGAGCCCTATAAAGAGAGTTACGACACCCTTTGATGTCGCTGCTCCGGTGAACACGTGGCTCCATGTAAGCCTGAATAGTTCCAAACAAATGCAGCCCTGTCATGTTCTTTTATGGGACAGACAACAGTGAGTGAGTTATTGCAAGTAAATGTCAAAATAAACCACATACAACAGTTATGTCACCACTGTATGTATTGTTGTGAGTGTTATACTTTTGAGTAGTGGGGTTGACCACTGAAAGGACTGCCTTTATTACTTTGTAAACTTACATTTTGGGGGGAAAGGTTCGTGTTAGCTTGGGTAAGTTACTTACGTGAAAGGAGCTAATTTCGTGTAAACTCCAGAGTAAAAAAAAAAAAAAAAAAGGCATAGAGGCTGGGAGTCAGACGTCCAAAGTTAAGTTTCATGCCACTTATGGAACGCACCACCACATGCCTCCCACCCCAGGAATGCAGTCTGGGGTGCTGCTAGCAATTGTGGTGCTCCATGAAAAGTAAACGTTTGTAAGCCCTTCGTAAAGTAAAGTACCTGTAAATTTGCCGTCGGAGAAGGGTTATGTTCATTGCACCTGTGGCAGTAAGTGGGGAAATCAAATTACCAAGTTGTCCGACAACGCCACCCAGGGGAATTTCACCCCAGGGAAAATTGTACAAATAATCAAAGTTAACTAGCAAGGTCACAGGTTCGTAATGATCCACCCGGGAGAGATAATGTTTAGTTAAAGAAAGATTTTATTTAACAAAAATGATTCAACAGTTAACAAAAAAACTAAAATGTCACAAACACCAGGCCTTCAGCCAACACTCAGGCTGATGAAAACAAAATAAGGGAGGACAGGGCTGAGACTTACCACCGCGGCAGGAAACCAAAAATAAGGGGAAGGGTCCACCACCACACCTGTGACATGACACACACACACAAAAAAGAACACAAGGAAACCGTGAAAACGCCACCACCAGGTTGGACTGCCGCTTGGATACCCAGCACCTGTACCACAAGGAAAAACAAGAGAAACGACCATTAATAAAACAGCCTGAGTGGTCACTGGTGGCCGATAGTGAACAATTAAAACTCACATTCACACACTCACACGCATCCATCCAACATCTGTGATTAACTCAAAATATTTAAAACCATGAAAAATACAATTTCCTTAAAATAGTTTCACAAATGAACATGAACAAAAGGAAATTGTAAAATAAATCTAAACAATAAAGAAACTATAAAAGACACATGAAAGAAACCGTCTGCGCCCCCCTGCAGGTGTAAGATCAGATCCGGGAAGACGAGCAAGAGCCGGACCGTCCAGAGAAGGGGGACGGGAGACCAGCCAAGGTCCGGTGGCGACACAGTCGGGCCGAACCCGACTTAGCCAATACAGCACGAACAGATATGATATCCAGTGTCCAATGCAGCAAAACAGCCAAACCAAAACAGCAACAGTCAATAAATGTGGTGGCTGATGACAGGCCACCACTTACTGCAACCTTTAAATTAACAAAAGAAAACACTGTAATTAATAAATGCAAAGTACTAAATTAAGGAGAATGATGCACATGCATACATACCACTGGCGCAGCGTCACGGAGAACAGGAGGAGGAGAGCCGCAGTTACCTGCAGCCGACACTGCAGGAAACACACAGCAGCAATCAGCTGAGAGCTAAGCTACAGTCTGATAGAATGGCAGACAACGCCGACTCACCAAGCAGACCACGCTACTTCCCACCAAACCTCCAGCAGGGTGATCTGTCCCCCCTACACCGTCTGTAGTCACACTACAAAAACACACCAGTGTCACTAATGCGCACGTTGTGCGCACACAGCGAAAAAGAAAAGAGAGAGCGGCCACACTACCTGAGGGTTGAATGCTGCGATGCCCACCGCAAACAAAGGGCTCCGCCACGCCGAGCTGTAGTCACCGCCACGCTGGCTCAAAGGACTGGAAGGAGAGGGTCTGGTGTGACCACTCACCTGATTATAAAGGCGCGTCTGGCACCGCCCCACAATTAAGGTACGGTGCTGCTGGCGCAGTGCCGTGCAGTGGCAAGGAGGGAGACCGCCTCCAGCTACACACCCTTACCCGTCCTCGAGCGAGCTGCCCTAGACCTTCCTCCGTGAGGGCCTGCAGGGATGGGGCACCGCCACCCAGGCCGGCCATGAAAAACATTCACCAGCTTGTAGTGTAAGGAGATAGACAATCTACTATGTATATTTACTGAATTTGTGAATTGTATGTGTTCAACTAAAAAAAATGCCAAGTAACAGATTAAAAAAAAAAAAAAAAAAGAAGGGAAAGATGACTGAACATACTGCACCAAAGGTCATAACCAGAACAAATGTTACAGAACAAGTGTTCATGAAGAGCAAAACACAACAAAGGGACAGGGAGGATTATTAATAAATAGAAAGAAGAATCAATATGACTTGATTGATGACTGATTAGAAAAAAAGTAAAGGAGAACACAAGTGTTTGTAATGGGCTAAGTACAAAGGCTGAACCCAAAAGCAAGACCACAGAGTACAAGTAAAGTTGAGTGTTTTTATTAAACACTTTAACAAGTGAAAAAATACAACACAGAGAATATTATTTCTGTGAAGCCATTGAGTCCGGGGATAAACGTCTGGGCTGCGGGTGGTAATGGCTGATGACCAGCAAGGCCGAGCCGGGAAAACCGCAACGGAATCCCCACTAGGAGCAAACAGAGGGAGGTCAAAAAACAAGCCAGGTCATACACAGGGGAGCAAACAAAGAGGCAACGGTACATGGGGGACAGGCAGAACTCACGGTCAGTAATCCAGGCGAATGGTCGAAGCACAGGTAACCGGTGGAGGCTGAGGTAACAAAGGGAGTAGGCAGAATCAGAGTCGGGTACACGAACCAGGTCGTTGACGAGCAGGCAGGATAGGAACGGGCAGAATCAGTGGTCGAGGGACGAAAACGGGTCAAAAACGGCAGACAGACTAACAGGATCCAAAAACGCTGGTGAGTGAGCACAACAAGTTGTAGAACACAAACAGGGGAAGACACAGGGTTTAAATACACAAGAGGGCGGGAAGACAATTGGACACAGGTGGAGACAATCAGGGAGGAGTCAGGTAATCAGCACAGGTGGAACAATCAGGGAAAGGAAGTAAAGACACCAGACATGACACATGAGGGAAACTTAACAAAATAAAACAGGAAATGACAGACAAAACAGAAAAGACAGACAAATCTAAACACAGTCTGGGAGCAGACATGACAGTGTTATCCAAAAAATGGAAAGCCACTTCGCGTTCTTCAGACACATTCACACAGATTAAGATAAAAATGTACCTGGAGTCGACCTGAGAACACCGGCTAATTTTCTTTTTTCACATAAAGTTTTTTATTTTTTCACCTCTCTGTAAGTAGCTTTGGCATGGCATCTAACCTGCAAGAGTTAATATGAAAAGAAAAGAAATAAACCTGGCTCTCGATAGTACTCATGCCTTACAGCAAGAAGATCTGTAGAAGCCAATAACGTAATAACAACCCATAACATAATAACGACCCATAACGTAATAAATTTGCCGTTTTTAAAATGTAATAGCTTAATAATGTAATAACTGACCAATAACGTAATAAAAGACCTGAACCGATAACGTAATAACTTTTGACCAATAATGTAATAACTTATTACATTATCGGTGGGTTATTAAATTATTGGCCTGATAAAAATTTTTTAAAAAATCTTTTAAAATGTAATTACTGAGCCAATAACATAATAATATATCAATATCACTGTATTTAAGTTTCATTTATGAGATATACCTGCGAAAACCCCCCCCCCATGTTTTTGTCTATTTAACTTGATAGTTAAAACGATCTCTAGTCCTGTCTGCTCCTCCTTAGCCTTTCAAACTATCTCCAAATGAAATGGAAGCACATGTTTACAAACATAGACAATGGTATGATATGAAATATGTATGACATTTGTGACATATAACTCACTCTTGAAGATAGTATTTGTTTTTTCCACTGTTAACCCTGTAAAGCCTGAACCATTAAATCATTGACAGAAAATTCCTGTTCTTTAAAACTGGAGCCTTCATTGGTCCTTCTGAACAATGACAAAAAAAATCAAATACTAATGTCATATCAGTCCCCGGACTTTTACTTGTTTTGTCTGTCTTGTGTGTCGTTTCCTGTTTTATTTTGTTAAGTTTCCCTCATGTGTCATGTCTGGTGTTTTTACTTCCCTTCCCTGATTGTGTCCACCTGTGCTGATTACCTGACTCCTCCCTGATTGTCTCCACCTGTGTCCAATTGTCTTCCCGCCCTCTTGTGTATTTAAACCCTGTGTTTTCCCCTGTTCGTTGCCAGTTTGTTTTCCTCCTTTTGGTGTGATTACTTACCAGTGTTTTTGGATCCTGCCTGTCTGTCTTCCTGTTGTGACCCGTTTTGCCCTTCGACCACCGACTCTGCCTGTTCCTCGTCTGCCTGCTCGTCTGATCTCGACCTCGTTTGTCCTCCACACCTGAGAATTCGCTTGACCCCTGTCTGTTCATCCGCCATTGTGCTCTATCCTGGTTTTGACCCCTGCCTGGACTATTGGTACGTGAGCCTGCCGATCCCTATGTACGTTTGCCTGTCTGATTGTCCACCCGTGTATGACCTGGCCTGACTCACTCGTTTGCTCTTTCCTAGTCGGGTTCCCCTCGTGTGCTCCCGACCTGGGCTGTAAGGTGGTTCACTTGGAATCAGAAGCCGAGACGATTCCCCAACACAGTCCCACTGAAGAATTAAACATTACTTTCCTGTGTGAACCATTTACTCTGACTGTATTCAATAAATCCCCTTTAATTGTATTCCTGTCTGAGGGTCTTGCATCTGGGTTCAGTTCACGTACCATCAGCCTTAACAACTAATTTCCATGTATGAGTTTCAGTTTGTATCATATTTGATACATTTCATCTCAGTGCTCAAATATTATTTTTGAACAAACAAAAATATAATATAACACCAACATATCTAACAAATTGGTAATTTCAAACACACATAACATTTTCCAGTGCTACTGTAATGCAGCAATGAGATATCCACCAGTGGAACTGGCAGTGGAAGTCTGGAAGACAAAACAATTCAGTTATTTTTACTAATTTTGTCATTCATAAACTTTTTATTTTGCATGGTGGGAGGCCTGAAAACAGTTCCTGTCCTTGTTCAGACAGAGATGCATTTGGCATTTCTTACAGTGCACATACAAGCTTATAATCATATCATTATAATCATAGCATAATTATTTTCAACGCTCCTTCAACCCTGTATTTTTTTGCCATCTAAAAACACACGTGCACACAAAAAAACCGGTTAATGTGTATTTTTTCTCTAAATTGGTCAGTTTTTAGTGAAAATCAGTAAGAAAAAGGAAGTTACTAGCAATGGTACCATGGCAACACCCACCTTAGTCATCAATCATTATGATACAGCAAGTTAAATATGGGTGCTTCTATGAAACTGGTCCTAAAAACAGGACAGAGGGGCTAAAAATTCAAACCAGATGTAGACTAATGTTATGAAGCAAGTTTGAAAGCACTTTGGGTGTATTTAAAAAAATATATTTACCGAGATAAAATAAATTATTTTTCAGATAAAATACATTTTTATTTGATGGGCACAAATAAAAATCCATGTCATCCGGTAAAAAAGACATGAAAATTATATGCTACTATTTTTTAAATTTCTTTTTATTTTCTTACATGTATATTTTGAGAATCGAAGTAAATATGCAAGGCAGAGTGTTTCATAAAAATGACCGCTGTGGCAAAATCACTCGTGATTTACATGTTTAAATTGGCAGGTTCTGCATATAACATGAATGGACATGATGGGTTCCACAAGAAACATGGAATGAGACTGAGATTCATGAAAAACCTGCATGTCTGGATTAGAAAAACCACTAGGATCGACACATTTAACACAGTGTCTTTAATTATAGTCTATAGAAGACCATTTACGCACATATTTTCAGATAAAAAATGACACCTAGGTAGCTTTATATGTCCCAATTTGGGTCCCGATATTTTATTAAAAATTCAGTAATTTTGGGATTTTTTGCATTTATCTGAGGTCATCAGTAGTTACATCCTGGGGGAAATATATTTATATTTCTCTTTTATTATAGGGTCTAAAAAGCTGGAAAAGTGCCAGATTCCAAAATAAACCCAGTTTCATAGAAGCACCCATATCTAAATTTTTTGCACTTAATGTACCAAATTATGCAATTTAAACATTTATATAGTTTAATTGAAAAATAAAGAAGACTGTATGTTGCTTGATGATGATGTGCTTGATGAAATGCAATAAAATTACAATTGACTGATTTAGACTTACATGACCTCATATACCTGCTGTATCAAATTTGATACGCCTTTTTCAACACGGTTTTACTAAAACATAGATTATGAAATATTAAGTAATTTCACATTGCATTAATCATTGCATCAATAACTCTTCCTATTGATGTTTCAGTAAAAAAAAATTTAATGTTCTCTGACCTTCACCTTTTCAAAATTGGCAAAGTTCCAAAAACCACCTGTGCCTCCTTCCTCATTAATGACAGTCGTGTAGTGTCACTGGAAAGACCTCTGGTGAACAAATTCCTCCTCTAGTGGATTATCTGTGTATTGCATGTATCTAATTGCACATATCAGGTTTTTCAAGAAAAAAAAAGTAACACTGATCACTGAGGGCTTCAGAACTCATGTCTCAAATATGATACATTTGGTATTATAGGGTTAAGGATTTTTTGATTTCCCATAATTGACCACTAGATGGCAGTGGTGTGACATTGACTCTCTTCAATTGTCCAAACTTCCTTGCTTCCTTTCTAGTGCACATGTTGTGTAAAGGTAATCAGAGATCAATTTTCTTTGGTGAACAGTTAATTTTATTGAAATTCTTGCATATACCACATACAGTCTTATATATTTAGTGCAGGAGGACATAACAGAGTGTATTCAAAGTTAGCTGACTATACCTAGCTAACTGTTGGCTAGTTATTATTGTTATTAACTATTACAGTTTGATAATATCAGGGGGTATAAACCTTTTTAAGGGTTTGTCCCATATTTGATCTATTCAATTTATCCATTCCATTCCACAAAATTTACCAGATGTGCGTGCACACACGCACGCACGGACACACACATACACATACATACACACTTCTTTAAAAATGTTAATACCCCTTGATATTATGAATCTGTAATAGTTAATAATGCTAATAACTAGCTAGCAGTTAGCTAAGTATAATCAGTTAACATTGAATACACTGTCAATAATGTTATATCCTCTTGTACTAAATGTATAAGATTATACATGGTATATGCAAGAATTTCAACAAAATGAACTGTTCACCAAAGAAAATTGATCACCGATTACCTTTGAACATGTGTCCGAGAAAGGAAGCAAGGAAGTCTGGACAACAGAAGAAAGTCAATGTCACACCATTGCCCTCTAGTGGTCAATTTCGGGAAATCAAAAAATCCTTAACAGTGAAAAAAATTACTATCTTCAAGAGTGAGTTACGTGTCATAAATGTCATACATATTTCATTTCATACCATTGTCTATGTTTGTAAACATGTGCTTCCATTTCGTTTGGAGACACAGTAGCTTGAAAGGCTAAGAAGCAGACAGTACTAGACATCATTTTAACTATCAAGTTAAATCAACAAATACATGGGGGGGGACAGAAAGAGAGAGGGGGAGAGGGGGAGAGGGAGGGGGATTTTTTCACAGTTATATCTCATAAATGAAACTTAAATACAGTGATATTAATACATTATTACGTTATTGGCTCAGTTATTACATTTTCAAAGAATTTTTTTTTTTTATCAGGCCAATAATGCAGTAACCTACCGATAACGTAATAAGTTATTACGTTATTGGTCAAAAGTTATAACGTTATTGGTTCAGGACTTTTATTATGTTATTGGTCAGTTATTATGTCATTGGCCTATGACATTTTAAAAATGGCAAATTTATTACGTTATGGGCAGGGATGTCCGATAATATCGGCCCACCGATATTATCAGCCCAATACTGGCATAAAGTGTGGCAGCGACTGGTGAGCTGAGTGGACTGACCTCACAACTGAGTTCGAAACACGATTCTGTTATCTTGGTGATCTAAGAAACAACTATTATGGAAGTGTGTGTGGACTGCAAACTTACCTACTCACAACTTAAGGATGATATTCACCGACTGAAGTCTGAGCTCCGGAAAAGAGACGAGATGATTGGAGAGTTCGCTTCCGTCGCTGCTGCTCAGTCCAAGCAGATTTCATACATGCAGGCATCCGCCCTGGCTTCCTCAACAGCCCGACTACCCTCCTCCTTGGTGTCCCAGATGGTGTCGGACTCTGCGACCACTCTCCCCTGGGTGTCCTCAATGAATCCCGGTGCCTTACTGGCCCACCTGGATGGTCCAGTGGCAGAGGAGAGTCAGTCCCCCAGGCCAGAGCCAGTCGCAGGGGCATTGAGCACAGCCGCCCCCATCCGGGACGGGGCCGCTACAACGCCGCCACTGGTCGCCCCAACGCTCCCAGTGGATCCCTGGGCTCTCGCCGGAGCCAGGCCGAAGGCTCCGCTTCACAGCTCCACACCGAACCGGGATGACCCAGGGCATCGGCCGTCCTGGACGGAGGTGGTGCGCCGCTGCAAAAAGAGGGATTCAGGTGGGAATTCACTTTTCCCACCCCTTGGTCTCTCCAACCGCTTTGCTACCCTTCAGGATATGGCTCTGGTTCACCCTGAAGAGGCCCCTCCAGCCCTGATTTCAACCGGCCTGGACCCACCAAAGTCAGCGGCGCCTCCCGGCGCTGCCGCTACCTCACCGCCATCTGCCGCCGGGCCCCTTTCATCCCGAGTTTCTCCACCGGCCACCACCGAGCCTTCGCCACCTTCAGCGGTGGCTCCTCCAGCTGCGGGTGCTGCCCCGCTTACCTCGGTGGGTCCCCCATCAGCGGCCAGAGCGCATCGCACGCTCACTCCTCCCGGGTCCATCATCAATTCTGTGGCCGGTCCTGGCCGGGCTGCTCGCCGAGCCTCCACGGCAGCGCACACCTGTCTGCCCACGCAGACCGGTCCGGCCACTGCAGGAGCGGCAGAGGGATCCGAACCCTCTCTGTCCGCTTCGGTCAGTCCACCTTCACCCCCATCTTCAGGACCACATCCCCTCTTTCCCCCAAGCACGTTGATTATTGGTGACTCCATAACCAGAAATGTCCACTTCTTTAATGCGGTCACTCACTGTCTTCCCGGTGCCACCGTGCCCATCGTCCTGGACAAACTCCTCTCCCTCTTGCCCTCACTGCCCAGCTCTGTACGCAGAGTTGTGGTGCATGTGGGGACAAATGACACAACCCGCCAGGAGTCGGAGTGCACCAAAAACAATTTTAACCTTCTCTTTGATGTTTTAAAGGACTGTGGAATGACTGTTTTTATTTCTGGGCCAATTCCAACTTTCGGTCGCGGAGCTGGTCGTTTTAGCAGACTCCTTAGCCTTCACACCTGGCTCCAAACCGCTTGCAGGAAACACAGTTTTGGTTTTATTGATAATTTTAACTTGTTCTGGGAGCGCCCCTCACTTTTTAGTAGAGATGGTATCCATCCAAACAGGCAGGGCAGCCGAATGTTGTTAACTCACCTACAGTACACTATGCTGCATTCACAGGACTGACTATTCACACGGGAAACCCCACTACCCTCCCTTCCTTCCTCATCGACTCTAACCCCTGTTCCCTGTTACAGCTCCCCCCACTGCCTCCTTCCATTATCACACCCCCACCAACTGGAAATCCCAGCTCCATCCCTCTCCTCCGCACCCTGCCCATGGCCCACCGACAGTACATCACCTCCAACCAATATCCCCACCATCATTTCATGTCGTAGGCAAACCACTCGTCCACCTTCACATCCTTCGGCTGCAAACCCAAAAAACCTGATTTTACTACCTCGGCAACACATGTTAACTCCCATACCATCTCTTACTCCTGTACATTTTGGCCTTTTAAACATTAGATCTTTAAATAACAAATCCTTTTTATGTCATGATTTTATTACTTTTAATAAATTAGACTTTTTTATTATTACTGAGACCTGGCTTTCTGAAGGTGACTGTAGCCCCCTTATTGATGCAACCCCCCCTGATTTTACATACCTCCACCAACCCCGGCTGACAGGCAGGGGAGGGGGGGTTGCTGTCATCTTCAGAAAGGTTTTTAAATGTTCCCCTATCCCTCAGACTGATTTTAGCACATTTGAGCACCTTGGTTTTAAAATAAATTCTAAACATCCAGTTCTAATTTTAATAATCTACAGACCACCAAGGCCAAATAATGTTTTTATCCAAGAATTTGCTGAGCTAGTATCTGGTTTTATTTCAAAGTTTGACAGAATTCTAATTTTAGGTGATTTTAACATACATGTGTGCTGCCCTGCTCAGTCTCTTGTTTCTGATTTTATGGATACAATGGATTCTTTTAATCTCACACAGATCATAAAGGAACCCACACACTCAAAAGGTCACACACTTGATCTTATAATTCATCTCGGTCTCAATCCTGACAACCTCGAGTTTAAGGATATCTGTGTCTTGGACCATAAAGCAATTTTATTTAATGTTATTTTATCCAAACCACCTTTTAGTCACCATTTACCCCTTCGTCGTCGTGCTTTTAACTCTGTGTCTGCTAGTCAGTTTTCGGAACGTTTTAATACTGCTTTTTTAACTGCTTTTAATCCTAATTTTAACATAGAGGAGCTGGTATCCCATTTTAACCAAACCTGCCAAACTGTCTTGGACTCTGTCGCTCCATTTAAAGTTAAAAAATCCCAGAGTTCACCACAGCCCTGGCTAAATGAGACCACTGCTGAACTGAAAAGAGACTGTAGGAGAAACGAAAGGCAATGGAAGAAAACAGGCCTACATGTCTTTTTAGAAAATTGGAAAGTTGCAACAAAAAATTATCAAAAAGCAGTTAAGGAAGTAAGAGCGCGTTTTTATTCAAACTTAATTTTAGCGAATCGTTCTAACCCCAGAATTTTATTTAAGGTTATAGATTCGATCATTACCCCTTCCCCCTGTCATTTTACTGACACCTCGCAGGACATGTGTGAGGTGTTCTTAAAATTCTTTTTTAACAAAATTAAAAACATACGGCGACAAATCACCCCCCCAGATTGTGTTTTAGATACAGGTAGGGAAACTTTTAGTTATTTTAAAAAATTTTGAACCAGTTTCACTGTCGTTTTTAACTGAAATAATCTCTCATATGAAATCAGCTACGTGCAGTCTTGATGTCATCCCCACTAAATTTCTTAAAGAGGTTTTAGACACAGTTGGACCCAGTATTTTATCAATCATTAACAAGTCTTTATTACAAGGCACTGTCCCCCCTTCTTTTAAACATGCTGTGGTCCAACCCCTTTTAAAGAAACCAAACCTTGATCCCTCTGATCTTAATAATTTTAGACCTATTTCTAAACTCCCATTTTTATCTACAGTTTTAGAGAAAGTAGTTTCAACCCAGCTTTTAGCTTTTATGTCTCATTACAACCTCTTTGAGAAATTTCAGTCTGATTTTAGCGCTTTACACAGTAGAGAAACTGCCCTCCTCAAGGTCACCAATGACCTTCTTTTAACAGCTGACAGAGGAGAGAGCACTATTTTAATTCTTTTAGATCTCAGTGCCGCCTTTGATACTGTGGATCATAATATTTTAATCGAACGTCTTAGAACCTGGGTTGGCATCAGAGACACTGCTCTTAGCTGGTTTTATTCTTACCTTTTAGACAGAACCTTTGCGGTCACCATAGGCAACCACACATCCTCCAAAGCCCAGATTGCCTGTGGTGTACCGCAGGGTTCAGTTTTAGGCCCGATTTTATTTTCTATTTATATGCTCCCACTTGGTGAGATTTTTAAATGCCACAACGTCTCCTTTCATTGCTACGCGGACGACACACAGATATACCTGCCCCTGAGACCGGATGACCCCAGAAGCCTAGCTGCTGTGTCTGACTGCCTCAATGATGTAAGCCGTTGGATGGCCCAGAACTTCCTTCAACTAAACAGCTCCAAATCAGAAGTCATACTATTCGGTCCACCAAACTCCACCATTGCAATAAAAAATAGCCTCGGTCCCCTCTCCTCAAACATTACTCCCACCGCAAGAAATCTCGGGGTAATATTTGACTCAGACCTCTCCTTCCAACTACACATTAATAAAGTTATCCAATCCTGTTTTCTCCAGTTACGAACTATTTCCAAAATCAAACCAATAGTCCCACACCACAACCTAGAAACAATCATCCACTCATTCATATTCAGCAGACTTGACTACTGTAATTCTCTTCTGTCCAGCATCAGCCAAAAATCACTGTCTCGCCTCCAAATGGTCCAGAACGCAGCAGCTAGGCTTCTCACTGGTTTTAGCAGACACCATCATATCACTCCCATCCTCGCATCCCTCCACTGGCTCCCTGTATGTTTTAGAATTGATTTTAAGATTTTACTGATCACTTTTAAAGCTCGAATGGGCCTGGCCCCAAGTTATATACAAGAAATGCTAGTTGACTACGAGCCAGCCTTAGATCCTCGGGCAGAGGGCTCCTAGCTGTTCCGAAGTCGAGGCTTAAATCAAAAGGTGACCGGGCATTTTCCATCAGGGCCCCTCAACTTTGGAACGGCCTGCCCGAGGAGATAAGGCTTGCGGAATCAGTGACATCTTTTAAATCACTTCTTAAAACACATTTTTATAGAATTGCTTTTATGTGATGTCTACTGCCTTTTTAACCTTAATTTTTAGTTTTAATTTTAAATTTGATCTTGTTTGATAATTAACTTGTTCATACATCTCTCTAATTGTGTTGCTTCTGTTTTAGTGTTTTTATTTTCTTCGTGTATCCTGCTGTTGTGCCCTCTGTCAAAACACTTTGTCAGCTTTGTTTTTAAAGGTGCTATACAAATAAAGTTATTATTATTATTATAAAAATGTAATATGGGTGAATATCGGTATCGGTTTTTTTGCCTATCATTAAAACCAATAAAATAATGCCTTGATCTCACCGGCATTTACCGACGCGTAAATGAAGCATTGTTTGTAGCTGAAAGAAATGTGCAGTTTTCAAAACTGTACAGTAGAGTTGCCACACTGTAATAGACTCATGGAGGGAGGGAGAGAAAATAAATGAATAAATATGGCATTTTTTCCACAACTTAACTCTTTCTCCGCCAATGACGAGATTTTCCGTCACTCCATGTTTTCACTGTTATACTGTAGTTGAAGCTGTTGCGGATCGTGTGAATTACTTTCCTTAGTCCAAAAACAAACAATTAAGCAGCTTTTTCGGAAAAATGACGGACCGGGTTTAATGTTTTTGCACTGGAGTCTCCGTATCCCATGGCAACGCATCCAGCGGCAATCACTGAATGAGGAAATGCAGACTGTGCAGGAACCGCGCGCAGTTTCAAAAGCCTTAAAGATGATTATGGAGACAGAGTCTGAGTCAATATATGATGGGGTTACAAAAGAACCATTTAGAGACAGGAACGGAGAAACAGAAGGTGAGGGAGACGGACACGGAACACGGGAAACACGGAATGGCTCAAGTCCGACACGAAGTGTGTGTGTGTGTGGGGGGGGAGCACGGAGCGACATGGAGAAAATGACAGACAGGAGGAAGAAAAAAGAGACATTTATAGAGGACATTCAAGGAGAAGACAGACACACAGACATGGGACAAGACAAAGGACAGCTAGTGTTCATCTGTTAGAGTGAGTTCAGATTCAGACTGAGGACACAGAACAGATTCAGCTGTATAATGTCAGCAGGGACACAGGTAAGATACTGTTTGATTTGGCTTCAGCAGGAAATAAATAAATAAATACATAAATTCATACATAGATAAATAGCTAGATGTCCATATAATTATTTCCAGATCAAACACAGCAGGTGATCCAACAGGAGGACCTGGTGCAGCCAAGGAAAGGCCAGAAATCTACAGTATTTGGTGAATTTGTTTCTTTTTTTCTTGAAAATGAGGAATACTGAAGTGTTTATATCAAAAAACTAAACTACTATGTGGAAGACTTATAACTGATGTGTAATGGGACTAGTACAAAGGCTGAACCCAAATACAAGACCAGAACACAGATGACCAATTGAGAGTGTTTATTAAACACAATCACAGTAGTAAAAACACAGCACAAAATAGTTAACATGTCTATGAAGGCGTGTGATACTGGACTCTTCGTCCGGGCTGTGAGCGGGGAATATGGATGGTCAGCACGGCCGAGCCAGAGGATTCCCGTCAACACCCCGACTAGGGCAAAACAGAGGATAGTCAAAAAACAAGCCAGGTCATACACAGGAGGGCAATTCAAGAGGCAACGGGACATGAGGGAAAGGCTACTCACGGTCAAGGTCCAGGCAAGGGTCGAAACACAAGGTAACACGTTGGAGGCTGAGGTAGTCAGGGAATAGGCAGAATCAGAAGTCGATGTACGAACCAGGTCAGAACCAGACGAGCAGGCAGACAAGGAACAGGCAGAATCGGTGGTCGGAAGGCAAAACGGGTCAAAACGGGCAGACAGACTGACAGGTATCCAAAAACGCTGGTAAGTGAGCACACAAAGGTAGAACACAAACTGGCAAAGGAACAGGGGAAAACACAGGGTTTAAATACACAAGAGGGCGGGAAGACAATTGGACACAGGTGGAGATAATCAGGGAGGAGTCAGGTAATCAGGAGCAGGTGAAACAATCAAGGAGGGGAAGTAAAGACACCAGACATGACACAAGAGGGAAACTTAACAAATAAAACAGGAAATGACAGACAAAACAGAAAAGACAGACACAGACTGGGAGCAGACATGACATGATGTATTTAATGTGATAAGTTTAGAAGGAACCTGGTGCTTTAGAAGATGTTTGGTCTAAAGTTTGGTGTAGATTCCTCTAATATTTTGTGGAATGATGGGATATCTTAGAGCTGTTTGTTATTATTATTGTTGTTATTATTATTTTATTTTGTGATTTGGAATACAGTGTTACTGTTGGTAAATGAGAAAGAGTCAAAAATGTAAATAGGAAATCAATTTTATCTTGAAAATCAATATCTTTGGAAAAAAATGCAGTTTTCTCAGTTTTTTGCTCAAAATTCATTTTTTTCCTGAAAATGACCAATATTCAAATGTTCATGTCTCACGAACGAATGAAGATAGAATAAAATCGTTTCTTGTGTTTAAAAGTTGAAGTTCTGTTCTTTCGTTTGATGTATTCAGTGTTCACATACTCCTAACACAACATTTTCAGTGAGCCTCCAAAGATTAGTGAAAATGACCAAAAAGGCTGGTGCTGGCTACCAACTCACTGGAAAATGCTCTGGTGGGGAAAGAGTTAAGTTGAAGTATGTATTCTTTGCACAGACAGTATTTACATTTTGAAAGCCTTGTAGCATTTGAGAATGCATCCAATGGGGCATCATAATAAAATTAGGCATGATGTGTTAATTCCATGACAGGAAATATGTGATGTTACCTAAAATTAGTTTAATATCCCACATATATCGGCAGCAATATCGGTAGATATCGGAATCGGAAATTAAGCGTTTGACAATATCGGCATATCGGTTTTTGGCAAAAAAGCCAATATCGGACATCCCTAGTTATGGGTCGTTATTATGTTATTGGCTTCTATAAGGTCCTGAATTGGATTCTACCACCAGTCGATGGGGGTGGGACCTTTCTGTGTGGAATTTGCTTGTTCTCCATGTGCCTGCGTGGGTTATCTCCGAGTACTCCGGCTTCCTCCCACCATCCAAAGACATGATAGATGCTGATAGGTTAATTGGTTAATCTAAATTGCCCATAGGTGTGAATGTGACAGTGATTGGTTGTTTTTCTCTATATGTCACCCCTGCGATGAACTGGCGACATGTCCAGGGTGTACCCTGCCTTTGTACATAACACTCCATGACCCTAGTGAGGATAAAGCGGGTTCACATAATAAATGAATGAAAGAAGTAAACCACATCACAGAGTTATAATCGCAAGCACTTTCAAGCAGTTTAACTAAAATTCAAGCACTTGTCAGACCTTGAAAACACAACACATTTTAAAGCATTTTCAAGGATTTGAAGGTGTGTGTGTGTGTGTGTGTAAACAACAGGAACATACACACAAACAACAATAAACCAACATCAAAGGAATTCAACCAGTGGCGATTTCTCATAGACTGCAAAGGAAGCCCAGCTTCCCCTAAAATTACGAAAATTAAATGGTTAAATATGTTCGGTTGTGTTGACATTTCTTTGACTACAAATGTGTTAGAACTGTCAGGATCTGTGCCTGTGTGACTCTCAGCTCCTCCCTTTTTGTCATGCCTGTGTGACCCTCAGCTCCTCCTTATCATTATCATCATTAGACTCACCTGCTGGCGCTGCGCAGCTGCAGCCAATTATCTTTAGCCTATTTAAGGCTTTGGTTTGCAGCCATGCAGCACAGGTCCATTTCTCCTCACTCTTTTCCATAGCCCGGACATTTATCCATATTCATCCACGGACTCTGATTCAGGTTTTGTATGTTGTCTGGTTTTCATTTATGGACTCTGCCTTAGTTTTTGTGTTAGGTTTTTTCGTTGTCGGGTTTTCATTTTTTTTGTTAAATAAACTTTTATTTTTTCCCTTCAGTTCCGTGCATTTGAGTCCTCTCTTTTCCCCCCGTCGTGACAGAATGGACCAGCCAAACTTGGACTCAGCCGGTACTGAAGGGACCCGTTTTTTCGTATCTCTGTGTTTTAGTTGTTTTTCCCTGGTTTCGTTCGTCTTTCCTTAGTTCTCTCTGTACCGTCGCTCCGCGCTTCCTTGACCCATATCCGGCTTTTCTGAGACTTACCTTTGTCCTCACCCTTGTCTTCAGCTCTGGCGGCTCGGTCTCCTCCGTGCCGGTTGGTTCGGGAGGTCCCGGATCCGTCGGGTGCATACCCCGGTTTGTTCTCCCGGTGTATCTGTCCTGTTTGTTTCCCGCCTTGTATTACCGGCGTTCCCATGTCATGTGGGGTCCCGGACCATGTTGAGTCCGGGCTCTCCTCCCGTGTTGTTTTTTCCGGTGCGTTTCTGTCTCTCGTCTGTTTTCTGCCTCGTATTTCCAGTGTCCTGTTCCATGTGGGGACCTGGGCCTTCGTGGGGTCCGGGTTCTTCTCTTGTGTCTTTTCCTTCGTGTGTCTAATGGTTTGAGTGAGTTTATTAATTCTGATCTGCCTGTTCATGTTAGTTTGTTTGTTTTGCTTGTTTTATTCGTTCCTCCCTGTCTCTCTCTGTCCGTGTGTGCCGTTTTCGAGTGTATTTCTCTGTGTGTGTTTCTGTGTGTGTTTCTCTGAGTGTATTTTTTCCAATCAGTCATTCCTTTTTGTCCTTCATTTCTGTTAGATTTTTTTCCCTTGTATTTCTGCTAGATTCTGTTTGTCTTTTCCCTGTTTGTCCTTTAGCTCTGTTTCTTTGCAGTCCATGTTCATTTTATTGTTCTCATCAGTTCAGTTCTGTAGATTGTCCCTCTGCCTGTCCGTGTCTCTGTGTCTGTCTGTCCGTGTCTCTCTGCTTGGCCCAGTTCCCTTTTCCTTAGTACTACCTGTAGGCTAGTATGCCGTCTGGTAGTTTCCCCTCCTTGAAGTCTGGTTCCGGCCGCGCAGCGTTTTTTGAAGTCTGATTCAGTTTGTCCGCGCAGCGTTCCTGAAATCTGTTTCTGTCTGTTCGCGCAGCGTTTTTTTAAGCCTGTTCCTGTCTGTTCCTGAAGTCCGGTTCCGTCCGGCAGCGTTCCTGAAGTCCGGTTCCGTCCGTCCACGCAGCGTTCCTGTTTCCCCGTCTCGGCCTCGCTCTTTGTGTCTCCCCGTCTCGGTCTCCCTCTCCGTTCTCCTGTCAGCCCGTCTCGGTCTCCCTCTCCGTTCTCCTGTCAGTCCGTCTCGGTCTCCCTCTCCGTTCTCCTGTCAGTCCAGTCTCAGAGTCCGTTTCCCTGTCAGTCCAGTCTCAGAGTCCGTTTCCCTGTCAGTCCAGTCTCAGTCAGCCCGAGTCATGGGTTCAGCCATAGTCCAATTCCAGTCGATGTCTGTAGTTCTGTCATTGTCCGGTCTGTCTTGTTTCAGTTAGTCACTAGTCCAGCCATATTCACTTCCAGTCAATGTCCTAAATCCAGGTGGAGTTCTGTCTGCCACAGCCCTGGAGGTCCACGATCCAGGGGATTTTTCTATGTCCTGTTTTGGAGGGTTTCTCACGTCCTGGTCGGGAGGTTTCTCCATGGTCTGGTCCGGAGGGGCTACATCATCCTGGTCTGGAGGTCTGTCCTGAGGTGCTTCGGCTGTCTTCCCGGAGGCTCTTCACGCCGTTTCACCGGGAGGTGCTTCAGCCTGTTCGCCCTGAGGTTCTACAGCCAGTCTGCCCGGAGGCTCTTCACGCCGTTTCACCGGGAGGTGCTTCAGCCTGTTCGCCCTGAGGTTCTGCAGCCAGTCTGCCCGGAGGCTCTTCACGCCGTTTCACCGGGAGGTACTTCAGCCTTTTAGCCCGGAGGCTCTTCACGCCTTTTCACCAGGAGGTGCGTCAGCCGGTTCGCCCTGAGGTTCTTCAGCCAGTCTGCCCGGAGGCTCTTCACGCCGTCCCACCGGGAGGTGCTTCAGCCCGTCTGCCCTGTGATTCTCCTTATCATTATCATCATTAGACTCACCTGCTGGCGCTGCGCGGCTGCAGCCAATTATCTTTAGCCTATTTAAGGCTTTGGTTTGCAGCACAGGTCCATTTCTCCTCACTCTTTTCCATAGCCCGGACATTTATCCATATTCATCCACGGACTCTGATTCAGGTTTTGTATGTTGTCTGGTTTTCATTTATGGACTCTGCCTTAGTTTTTGTGTTAGGTTTTTTCATTGTCGGGTTTTCATTTTTTTGTTAAACTTTTATTTTTTTCCCTTCAGTTCTGTGCATTTGAGTCCTCTCTTTTCCCCTCGTCGTGACAAGAACACGGTCATCTCAAAGATGAGTTTGTTCAGAATCAGCTGTATCACAAATCAACAGACACGATGTTCACTTCTCATACATTCACGTTTCGCTGTTCTCTCATACGATCTATGGTCAGTGCATTTGCCCGTAGACGCCCGGCGTATATGGGCTTCAATGGGACTGAGTGGAACAGTTTTTTTCATTGCCTCAAAACTGGACGGAAATTGGATAAATGCCATGATGTTGTCCTGCCCCCGGACGCCGAGCGTCTCTAGGGGTGAATGGAGCTGTGGGCAGAGCTCTGCCGGGCTGGATGCCAGAATCCCACATGCTGATTGGAGGATCAGTCGAAAGGCTTAATCCCGTTTGACAGTTATTTTGAGATCTACTCCTTCACTTGACACAGTTCAGTTTAATACCGCCGCACATTCTGCTGTGAAATCGAGAGAGAAACCACTACGAAATTACTCGTTCATTTCTTGCACTGTAAAATAAAACACATTCATTGTACTTCCTAGTTTCAATTAAACATAATTTCAGTGTTTTCTTGTTTCAGTTACAAAATTTAATCATTTCTTGTTCAAGTTTAATATCGTTTTGTAGATAGTTAAATCAAACTGTCGGCTTGGTCGGAGTGAAAGGAGCATCTCTTGTTTAAAAAGGCTGAAGTCTTACACCCGCAACACAATGGGCCAAGGCAATCTAAGCAGCCTAGCTCTGCTGGACATTGAGGACACTGGTCAAGTCCCTGGAAAAGATGCCTACTTGGTACGATAAGGTCACTGACCATTTTCTTAAAAAGGAACAGAGAGATGAATTTGTTTAAATAACTTGACTTTTTTTTTTATGTAAGCTGACAGTGACCTTCCCCTGTCTGAAAGACGAGCAGCCGCCACTGAATTCAACACAGGTAAAATAGTCCTGAAAAACTAAAAGACATACAACACCCATTAACAGACATACACAGTGAGTCAATAAAACCATGGACACACAGAGTTTCTGTGTGTTCTGGCAGTATAGAAAGATAAAAATTTATTACTTTGAATTAATTTAAGATAAATAACACAGACACAAATCAATAGCCCCACCCCCCCACAACAAAGTCAGATTGACATTAGTGCCAAAGGAGAAGCCTGCTCTTTGATCTTTAATAATGTCAGAGTTCTGACAGCTATAGTTATATCTACCATTTTGTAGATCAGTGGTCCTACCATTATTGGCTGTACAACTTTTGGATGCATCAATCATTCAGAAAAAAGGGTCTGGATGTATGGCTTCCCCAAGGACATGGCGCACAGAAAAAGATTGTGGGTGATGGTCAGGAGGCAAGACCTACAGATGAAAGATGATGACAGCAACAACACAAAATTTTATGAAATAAGTAATGGCCACAAAGGTTTTATAATTACTTGCAAATATTTTAAATGTAGAGAACAACATTACAATGATAGTTCAACCAACCAAGTAAAGTATGCAGCGGAAACTGAACTTGTGACATATGACCTCCTGGCAGGTCCACTTTGAGGACGATCAGTTATGGTCACAAAAAAGAGGAAACCTGAAGTTGAGACCAGATGCAGTCCCAACTATCTTCATTCATTGCCCAAAGCCCAAGAGGAGGAAAACAAGTTCAAGGGTGATGGTCCATACAGTAGCTCAAACACCTGTTGACCACATCCACTGTACAAAATCAAACCTTGGTGTGATACAAGTGAACACAGTCTTTCCACAGCTTTTCCCATTTCATGTAATTCAACATCAGACTGCAGTCAATTTCACTTCTTGATAGGAATGTGGTGTAGGTGGCATTTATTTATTTATTTATACACACACACACACACACACACACACAGTGTTGGGCAAGCTACTTGGAAAATGTAGTGAGCTAAGCTACCAGTTACTCTGCCATGAAAGAAGCTTCACTACAAAGAAGCTACCACCCAGTCAAATGTAGCAAGCTAAGTTACACAAACACCACAGAAGTAGGTCACTACATGTGAAGCTACCTTAAGTTGCACCAACTTAACATGGCGATAAACATAAGAAACTATATGTTTAAATTACCAAATACATGCAAAGTCAATTCAATTGGGTTACCAGTATGCCAGAGTAACTATAATTAAAGACCAGTGGCCAAAAATTACTGGACAATTACTGACATCTTCAGACCAGGATGTGATTAACAATGTTCACTATGGTCCAATTGGAGTTCAAAGTCATGTGGAAGTGGAGGGCAGTAAACAGAATACTTTGGATGGTTGTGCAGGCAGGGGACTCACTAAAAACCAGGCGTTTCACCCAGGGATGGGGCTCTACGTCCTGAGTCACACATATCGTGGAAATCGTGGACAGTGTACTTTTGAGTTTATCTGATTGGTTTTGATGTGTAGAAGAGAATAATTTATTTAAGGTGAAATATGAACAATGATGCATTGTCAGCTTCAGATTTAAGAATTTTATTTAAACAAATTGTGGCAGTGAGCGGGGAAATCAAATTACCAAGTTGTCCGACAACGCCACCCAGGGGAATTTCACCCCTGGGAAAATTATACAAATAATAAAGTTAACTAGCAAGGTCACACAGGTCCGTAATGATCCACCCGGGAGAGATAATGTTTAGTTAAAGAAAGATTTTATTTAACAAAAATGATTCAACAATTAACAAAAAAACTAAAATGTCGCAAACACCAGGCCTTCAGCCAACACTCAGGCTGACAAAAACAAAATAAGAGAGGACAGGGCTGAGACTTACCACCGCGGCAGAAACCAAAAATAAGGGGAAGGGTCCACCACCACACCTGTGACATGACACACAAAAAAAAGAACACAAGGAAACCGTGAAAACGCCACCACCAGGTTGGACTGCCGCTCAGGTACCCAGCACCTGTACCACAGAGAAAAAGGAGAAACAACCATTAATCAAACAGCCTGAGTGCCTAGGTCACTGGTGGCCGACAGTAAACAATTAAAACACACACACACACACACACTCACACACATCCATCCAACATCTGATTAACTCAAAATATTGAAAACCATGAAAGATACAATTTCCTTAAAATAATTTCACCAACAAACATGAACAAAGGAAATTGTAAAAATAAATCTAAGCAATAAAAAAAAAACTGTAAGAGACAGAAGAAACTATGCCCGCCGCCCCCCACAGGCAGAGGATCAGGTCCGGAAAGACGAGCAGGAGCCGGACCGGCCGAAGAAGGGGAGGGGAGACGAGCCAAGGTCCGGGGGCGAAACACTCGGGCCGAACCCGACTTGGCCAATACAGCACCGGACAGAGCCGATATCCAGTGTCCAATGTAGCACAACAGCCAAACCAGAACAGCAAGGCCAGAAACGGGACAGCGAAGCCAAACCACAAAGCCAAACCACAAAGCCAAAACAGCAACAGTCAATGAGTGTGGTGGCTGATGACAGGCCACCACTTACTGCAACCTTTAAATTAACAAAAGAAAACACTAATTAATAAATGCAAAATACTAAATTAAAGAGAATGATGCACATGCATACATACCACTGACGCAGCGTCACGGAGAACAGGAGGAGGAGAGCCGCAGTTACCTGCAGCCGACACTGCAGGAAACACACAGCAGCAATCAGCTGAGAGCTAAGCTACAGTCTGATAGAATGGCAGACAACGCCGACTCACCAAGCAGACCACGCTACTTCCCACCAAACCTCCGGCGGGGTGATCTGTCCCCCCTACACCGTCTGTAGTCACACTAAAAAAACACACCGGTGTCACCAATGCGCACGTTGTGCGCACACAGCGAAAAAGAAAAGAGAGAGCGGCCACACTACCTGACTGTTGAATGCTGCGATGCCCACCGCAAACAAAGGGCTCCGCCACGCCGAGCTGCAGTCACCGCCACGCTGGCTCAAATGACTGGAAGGAGAGGGTCAGGTGTGACCACTCACCTGATTATAAAGGCGCATCTGGCACCGCCCCACAATTAAGGTATGGCGCTGCTGGCGCAGTGCCGTGCAGTGGCAAGGAGGGAGACCGCCTCCGGCTACAAAATGTTCAAAAATAACTGTAACCCTATGTTTGCCTCATGTTGAATATATTTACATTCATGCAGCTGCTTGTGTGACCAGTAAAACCTACAAACTGCTCCTGATTAAGTCATGATCATTTTATAATAGTGAGCAAATACTACTGACGGATTTTTGAGTAAACTAATTAGAGTAGTCTGACATGTCACTGTTTCTAAAACGTGTTTTTCTGGACTACTTAAAAAAAAAAAAGGCAAATATTGAGAGTATACCCACTTCTCCATGAACCACTACACCACTGACAAACTGGTTCCTTTAGTGCAGTGTTTGTGAAACTGGGAGTGTGAAGTCTTTCAAGGGGGGCCATGGGATCGGTCCTGAGTGTTTTTTTGTTGTTGTTGTTCAGGTTAGAACATGTATCAGGTGGAACTAATGTTTAGCATTGGAGCACCCTGGACTCATTTTAGGGACATCCACCAAACCAATCTACTGCCATGGTGATCTGTCACTAGACTAGACAAAGAGTTTAGGTTTGGACAATGGAAAAGGACTGGACTGGTAAAGACACATGGGACATGTTTGTGTTTTGAACCAGTTTGGACTTTAATGTTCTGAGATGTGCAATGGAACTGGGCTCACTGACCCACTCATATTGGTCACATGTTAATCTGTGGTACCAATATGTGTTTGTTGGTTTAAAAAAAGTAGCTTTATTGTCATAGTTGTAAGATAATTGCACATTTCCTATTTTTATTTGGAAAAAAAATATTGTCTCAGTGAGCAGTCTGGTTGAGTTTATTTGGCAAAAATCTAAGTTATTATCAAGAGGGGAACCGGCTGTAATGCTCTTAACTGTGGGTTTGGCAGCTCTGAAAAGAGCCTTTGTGGTGATCAACATCCACATACCTCAGCCAACAACCATCGGATGTTCTGCAGAACACCGGTTCCCTCTGCATTGAAGTGAACGCTGTCATTTGACAGGTGCGCGGTGCGAGTCTTATTTCCAACTCCGCCATGAAAACTCAGCCTCGCATAATGCGCCTGGTCCGCTCTATACCCTATCCGCTGTCAGCTCTTTGGTACCACCAGCAACAACACGGGAGGATGTCGGAGAACAGGAAGTGGGGAAAAGCTCCATCACTGCCCAGAGTTTGCTAAGCTGTCCACAAGCGCGGGCACGGTGCTTCCAAGAATGTGCATGATGACGTTCCAGTAAGACACGCCCACTCCGGGCAAAATGCTTGGTTTATCGTGAGTCCTGTGCAGACAGTGTGTGTGTGTCCCATTCCGAACAATCTTGAGTGGTTGGGTTGTGGATTATATAATTACATTTTCTAGTCTATAAACGGCTTCTCCATTGTGTTAAAACCATATAAAAATAGAGTCTGTGGTTGTTACCACGCTACTTGATCAATAAAAGAGTTAAGCTACTGAAACGTTACTTGATTCAGGAAATAGTGACGTTACCACCAAGCTACTGAAAATTGTAGTAAGTTACTAGCTTCGTTACAAGTAGCAACGCTACTGCCCAACACTGTATATATATATATATATATATATATATGTGTGTGTATATATATATATATATATATATATATATATATATATATATATATATATATATATATATATATATATTATACAGGGTGGGGAAGCAAAATGTACAATGAACATTTAGTTGTTTTTTCTCAGCAGGCACTACGTCAATTGTTTTGAAACCAAACATATATTGATGTCATAATCATACCAACACTATTATCCATACCTTTTCAGAAACTTTTGCCCATATGAGTAATCAGGAAAGCAAACGTCAAAGAGTGTGTGATTTGCTGAATGCACTCATCACAACAAAGGAGATTTCAAAAATAGTTGGAGTGTACATAAAGACTGTAAAGAAGAGAATGACTATAAGCAAAACTATTACGAGAAAGTCTGGAAGATACTATTAAAGAAGAATGGGAGAAGTTGTCACCCGAATATTTGAGGAACACTTGCGCAAGTTTCAGGAAGTGTGTGAAGGCAGTTATTGAGAAAGAAGGAGGACACATAGAATAAAAACATTTTCTATTATGTAAATTTTCTTGTGGCAAATAAATTCTCATGACTTTCAATAAACTAATTGGTCATACACTGTCTTTCAATCCCTGCCTCAAAATATTGTAAATTTTGCTTCCCCACCCTGTATATAGAAATAATTTAAACTGTTTAGATACATAGCATGTTTGAGAGATCATGTGAGTTGGTGTCATGCCTTTGAATAGTGAATAAGAAATAAATGTGAATGACACAATCCACAAAGTGGGATAAGTGTAACAAAGATTTGTCATATTGAGGCTTATGATTTATTTAAGAGAAAACATGTCAAGGAAGCGTAAAGGATGTGTTTCAAGTTTATTATACAGATATTTTTATGAATCTATTTTTTTTGTCTGTAATTTGGTGCCCCATCCAGCAGATGGCGCCCTAGGCAGCCGCCTGTGTAGCCTATACCCACTCAAACGTTTGCATTATTAACATTCGCATTAACAGTAGGGTCATTTTCACAGGCTTGAGCAAAATATCAGAGAAAGTTTTTTTCATTTAGTTCCATTTCTCTCACCCATTCCTCCACTCTATCGCGTCTCCACTGTCAAGCCGCAGTGAAGCTAGACAGGAAGTTGAGACTCCAGTGTTTGTTTTTCCAAACGATTCCAAATGATGCTGTACAGAGGCATTTTCATTCAATCCTTTTTTTTTTCTTGCTGTGCACTGTCACGTTCAATTTGGGTCTGCATTGAGTGCGGTCCAAGTACATGAGTAAGCGCAGATATCCGCGGAGTGTATACGGCCGACTCTGGACAACTCTCTGAGGGCCTGCCCCTAGTGGGCTGACTTATCACTGCATGCCAAAGTTTTTGGACAGAGAGATGGACGAACGGACAGACGGACGACCAAGTGATGACAATACCCTGCAGCCAGTATGGCTGAGGGTCATAAAACTAATTTCAGGTGTAACCCGTGTGACTTTGCGTTGTATTCTGGGTGATGGAATAATGGGACAGGAAGCAGCAGTGGGTCTTGTGCACTGTGGTCCAAGCAAAAAACAGTGGTAAGCTATGTGAATACCGTATGCCTGTCAAGCTCTGCTCTCCTCAGGCCATATTAGAAAAGGCTTTTTTACTCTATAAAATGAACACAGTGAAATAAAATGAACAACTTAACAGAAATGAATAAAATGACAAAAAACAATAAAGCACTGCTCCTTTAAATGAGCTTCTCTTGAATGTAAGTTTTTGAAGTGCAATTTAAAATACATATTTCAAAGACAAATACAACCTACAACAATACATCTTAAATGATTATGCTAATAAATTTCATTTGGTTACCAGAAAACCCAGTTTTGTAGTGTTTTTCCATATAAAATACTGGAAATTCACATTAAACATGTGAAACTGATGCCATAAAATCATTGTTTTTAAGACTTAACTGCTTAGTACTTAACTCATTCCTCAGTATACAAAATAAATATTACATGAATTAATCAACATTTCTCAATACATTCATCTCAACACAAATCTCCATACTGTTACGGTTTGCGCCGGTGTTGACTGCCGGCCCCTCCCTCTCCTCATTATGTCTGATCATATTCACCTGATGTGCGACGTGTGACTGCAGCCCATCATCAGTTAGCTATTTAAGACTTGGGGCTGCAGTCGCACGTCGCTGGTCCATTGCATCTCCTCCACCCATGCCATAACCTGGACAGTATGCCGACTTGGGACTCTGACCCAGGTTTTTGTTTATTCTCTGTTTTTGTTGTAATTTATGTCAATAAATTCATTTTTCTCCCTTCAGCACTGTGCTTTTGAATCCTCTCCTTTCCACCCTCATGACACATACCTGTGGTACAAGCAGAAAACAGTGGTTAGCTGTGTGAACACTGTGCCAAGCTTGGTTGCCAGATGTTTCACATCCAGCGGTTCACCTCCAGTTCGCACCTGAAGTCTGGATGTTTTGCCTCCCCTGTCAAGATGTTTCCCCTCCCACGCCTACTGGGTATAATTAGCATGGTTTCTTAAAATCTGGTGAGGGTGGCAAGGGGTAATCTCCGTAAGCCCTCCCCCCAAAACTGTCACTCAGCGATACAATTTTACAGTGATTTTGATGCTTTATTCATGGCATAGCATATTTTAAACTCCTCCCCAAATACATTAATGTTTACATTCATTAGTTTAGGAGATGATACTCTAAATATGTATAAGATAAATTATTTTCATTTCAAAATCATGAGATCTACATCACAAATTACATATACCAAGCTCTCTGAAATGCTACTTTCAAAGTTATTGGGGGATAAACTAATGAAACTATTCATCTTATTAACAAATTGAGGTTGGATTTCAATCATGATAGTAGGGATGGGAATTGAGAACCGGTTCTTTTTGAGAACCTGAACCCAGTAGTGCGATTCCTTGAAATCGTTTGCCTGCCTGTTTAATGATTCTGCTCATCAATTCCACCTTCGTTGCACATGCGCGATGACATCACGCATATGCTGCATTGTTTTGGTCAGAACGCAGCCAACATGCCATTGAGGCAGAAACGGTCCATAAAGATGACACCACGTTGACTTGGAACACTGTCAAAGCTTCCATGTCTTCAAAAGGGTGGAATCCCTCCAGTATGCTCAAACATTTGTCCACAGCATATGATTTATTCACAGGAATGTCACGTATTTGATACACTACTCAGCGGTGCTTGTGAATGTAGCAGCAGAGTGAATGCTGCTACATACACGCTGCACCAGTTCCAGTTCCGGTGCAGGCAACAAACGTCGTACCCCCTCTAATACCAGTTTCAACAAGGTAGGTTTCTACAAGATAGGGGAAAGGAAATGAGGTGCACAACAACAGGAGCTGAGTCAAGCCGAGCTGAGCCAAGATGAACTGGTTCCACAGAGTGGACATGCGGCAATAGAGTAATTAGTAAAGCGTCTTAAGTTTCACTTTCACTGCACACCCCCCTCCCCCCGAACTGGGCCTGGCGTCATCAGTTATTATTATTTGTACATACTGTATATATTACATTTTCTGTGCAAAGATGGAAATATAAAAGATAGTTAATGCAAACACATCTGTTTTAACTCTCTTATTCCCTCACCCAATGAGAATCGATGAGAAAATCGATAAATCGTATCGATAAGCAAAATCGATAATGGAATCGGAATCGTTAAATTCTTATCAATTCCCATCCCTACATGATAGTGTAAAATCTGTCATGTGAAAATAAAATGTTGTTAATTTTATTAAGATTGAATAAGGAATTGGTTAGAAACCTCTCATGCACTTCTATAATTATTAATAAGATGATGTTTACATTAATTACTTTAGAAGAAGAGTGATGTTTACATTCATTAGTTTAGAAGGAGAGTGACATATGAAATCCTAAGACAAACAACAAACAATCTCTCTGTTGTACACATCTACATATTTCTTGTATTTACATACTTATCAGTGTGCTAAGTCTGGTCCGAAATGTCTTTATCCCAGGGTTCAGAACGTCCAGGCTGGGTGCGAACCGTCTCATGGTCCAAACGTCCTGGGTCTGAACAGACCTGCTCCCTCAAGCTCTGCTCTTCTGATGACACACATAATGGAGAATGGCATTACGCAGTGGATAGCACAGTGACTAACTTAGCATTGTAAGCAGTAGCACAGACGCTAACCACATTAAAACCTTAACATTAGCAAACTCAAAACTCAACAGAATTCTTATAGGATGAGTCAAATCTTACAAACGCCAAGTTACAGAAGTGTCGCCTCTTTTAACTCATGAATAATAACTTTATTGAACATTTATTGGCAGAGCTCAGCTCTGCAGCAACTCACCTCCGGCTGTATTACAAAAGGTTTAGACACTAATTAGAACATTACCTCAGCTGACAAACTTAACCGAACATCACCAGGTTCAGCAAACCAGCTAAAATAAAACCTGCTTATAACAAAATTTGTACTAACATTACCTTACCTTAGAAACTCCAAAATTTGTGGTTATAGTGGTTAAATCTCAACAGCTGGCCAAGTCAAGCTAGATAAATGTCAGGCTACAGCTGAAAATCAAATGTAACAGTTGTTTAAGATATAAATTTATACAAACCCTAACTCTAACCAAAGAAAATAGAATATATCCATATTTCGCCCGACATTTTTTACAACAGAAGTCTAAGGAAGTGTCGTGACTCTGTTGTACATCAATGGCTCTGGGATACTCCTCACAGGACCTTCAAGGAAGTCTGCATGTCATTATCAAAGTCTACAATCAAGAGATGCCATACCAGAGGGTTAACGACAACAACAGCAACAGCAGCAACAACCACAACGACTGCAACAACAATAACAACAACAAAAACCAACAATAACAACAGCAATAACAGTAACCACAACAATAACAACAACAATAATAATAACGACAACCACCGCTGCAAAACAGATTCTCTTAGGAGAAGAGAATTTATCTGAAAGGTCTGTAACAGCATAATAATTTTAATTTTAATTCACAGGATTCATAGAATTTCTTTCCATCTCATTACCTTCTTTGAGAGGACATTATAGTCAGGCCTATCTCAACAAAAAGACCTTCACCACAAGTGATGATAGAAACATGAGTCCACATTCTATTCTATTATATCATATTTATGCTTCTTTGAGGGAATTCACAACATGGTTAAATCATTTCATACGGTGGATATGAGCTAATGGGACGACAGACTGAAATCTCTGTATCCTCATTGTGTGTGATGGCATTTTTTTCAGCATATTCTCTATAAATATTGAATTTTTTCATTTGAGGTGTCACACCTGAATCAATTGTGGATCCTCAGAGGTTCCTGGCCTCTTTCAGAGCTGCATTGCCTCAGCTGTCACTGTGCAACAAGCTGACTATTATTTAAGATTTTGTCTTGCTGTGTTTAGCTGCTTATCCCAGTTTGACATCAGAGACAGTCTGTGCATTTGTGAGACGCAACTTTAAGGTTTAATTCTTAAAAGACTAGCTTTTATCAAATATTTCCCTGTAGTTTCATTTAACAAGTATTTTTATTTCAGTCATTATTTTACATGTATGGCAGTTGTATGTTAAGTGCTTTGTTATTTATTTCATTTGTTTTTCACTTGTTTTTCTATATTGTAAGGACTCAGATGCTCACTTGTATCATTCAGTATTGCATTGTCTTCTAACATTTATTTTTAGATGAATTTAATAACTGATCCCAAACTAAAACCCACATGAATTCCGCAGAGTGCTCATTTTATATATTTACATATCACAATTAATATTAAATATGTAACAGTTTTAGAAAGAGCCAGAACAGAGATTAAATTTTTTTGATCTTTTCATTTCAACCTTAAGATTAATAACTTAATTAATCAAATTAGATTTTGTTTTCATGCTCATCTAAATTTTGTTTCTCAGACCCAGGTGAAAACCAACCAGTCGAATACTGGTAAATTTGAATGTAGGTGAATTCATCCTGCATGTCATGACCCGTAAATAGGATTTGTGTGAGTGTCAGCAGGGGGTGCAGCCCATTCCTCAGTGAGTCCCTCCCCTCTTCATCCATCTGCTTCATCAGTGTTATTCAGAGCTTCTAAAGGGTTTATATAAAGCTGATTTACTGACTCATATTGAGCGTCTATTTGAAGATGGGATTCATTCAGTGACATGAGTTATACTCAGGAATGGAGATGCACACCTGTCAGCTCTGACAGCCCCCCAGCAGTAACTCTAGGGTCTGCTGAGCCCATACAAAAAAAAGAAACAACTGTCTCTGTACCATTATGTACTGACATCAACCAGTGTACCTGTTAGGATCTTGTAGGTGTGTTTGTGTGTTTCAGGGTGGAGCTGGTCCAGGTGCGGCTGGCTAGTAATTGTCTCAGCTGCTCATCATCAGGCAGTCAGAAGGAATGGTTTATCTGCACCGCCGACCTACGCTCTTCGTCAGATCGTTTCAGCAACCTCTGCAGTATCTATTATCTGACTTAAAGCCTTGTGTTAGGTACAGTTTGGTATGCTAACCTCTGTCTCTGTTCTTCCCAGATCCTAAACCTTAGCCAACCCATCTTTTCCTGTGCCTTTGCTGATCCAGCTATTTCCACTTTCTGACCACTATCCGGAGCCTCGACTCTGAAGACTTCTCTAGTTTTTTGTTCTGAAGATTTGTGCTCTTCAAGTCCTGTTTTTTCCCCTGAAGAGTTTTTTTTGCCCAGAAGTCATTAAAAGGGTGTAACCTTCCTCTGGGTTTTGTTTCTGCCTCTTAGGATCCAGTTAATCATATTTAAAATTTAACAGTACCGTGTTATATGATGGATTACTGTAGGGTTGCTTCAGTAGCAGTGTAATAGTAGTTGCATGAATGCAGGAAGTATTCATGATGAACAAAAACTACTACTACCTACTACTACTGTAGGCTAGTAAAATAATTGATAATAATAATAATAATAATATTTAATAATAATAATAATAATAATAATAATAATAATAATAATAATAAAAGCAGCAAGCAGCATTGGTCGGGACTCTTCAGAGTCTTCAATATAAGAGAGTCGTGACACTTCCATAGACTCCTGTTGTAAAAAAATTGCAGATGAAATATGGACCTACTTCCAGGTTATGGACATTGAGTGTAGCAGTGTTGGGACATATTATAATAATAACAAAAATAAATAATAAATATAATAATAATTGTCATCATGATCATGGGCGTTTTTGGCTCATTTTTGGGGGTGGTGAAGCACCCCTAAATTGATTCCCAGCACCCCTAAAATATTTTAAGGTTGCTGAAATTTTTCTTATGTCTTGTTTACTTTATGTCCATTCTTAATATGCTAGAAAAATGTCCAAACCATATGCAGTAAATGGCTGAAACGTAATATTTTAACAACAAAAAATACAGCTCGAAAATGGTTTGATCCTCCCCATCTCTCCCCCTTTCCTCAATTCAGACTGTGAGCACTTCACAGGTAGGAAGGACTTGGTGTAAACCAGGACATGTGACACATTTCTTTACTTCAACCACTTAATACCAACACATTATTATCATCACCAGTCCCAATTTTTGCTGCATTGAAACGTAGATTACCGTTTATGCTGTTAGGGAGTTAGCTGATGTTTTTTCAAGCTAGGAAACGGTCCATGTGGTTCAGTCAACCTCTATCTGTATGAACTGGACTGAGAGAAGCTGCTGTTGTGTCATGTGCTAATATTAAGACAAGGTGCTACTGACTTTATCTGACTGGATGTCCATTAACTCCTATTTTGTGTGTGTGTGCGCGCACACACACAGCCAGCCTCATCATGAACGTACAATTGTTTGTTTTTTTTCTAAAAATAAAAAAGAGCCAGATTCAGGTAAGATTCTAAGATCAACTCATATAACCTCATTTTTCATAGCAACCAAATATTCTATTACAATGATGTTGTAAATTAATCAATGTACCAGTTCATATCTCTTATTAGATATAATACACATTGTTTGATTATTTGCCTTTTGGTTAAAACACAAAGAGAGATAGGAGAGCAGAGAGATGCTAAACATATACACAGGTCTACAATTTTTAAAAATTTTTTTTTAGAAATTATCTGCCTCAGACATTAAATGTGCTAAATGTTACGTATTTTAATCAGATTAATTGGAAAACAAATGACCAGAACTGGTTTGCTGATGTTTTGACAGTATATGATGGTGTGTTCTTCAACATATATGTTGGTTTCTGTCCATTTATACAACAGATTTATAAATGTTCCACTGATAGAATCTGTAAAGTGAATGTATTGTTATGTGCAGACAATGTTTTGAAGTAGATCTGGTAGCTCTGACACTAATATTCCACTGGAGTTAAGCCCATTCTCTTGTATACTGTATATGTTGAGGAGCATGGAGGATTGTCTTCCACCAGCAATTAGTCACAGAGTTTCTCATACTCAAAAAAATTTACGCTTTTCTTTCACAATAATAATAATAATAATAATAATAATAATAATAATAATAATAATAATAATAATAATAATAATAAATTGCATTTATAAAGGACTTTTCATTCAGCAGAATCTCAAAGTGCTACATAGAGAAGACAGTCGAATAGAAAATAAAATACTATATTCGGAATAAAAGACTTAAGCAAATAAAACAAAGCATCTTGGTGGCCCATAAAAAGCCTGTCTAAACAGGAATGTTTTGAGTCCCTTTTTGAAGGAGTCCAGTGACTGAGGAGCTCTGAAGTGGTCAGGGAGGGAGTTCCAGATACGGGGGGCGGGAGAGGAGAAGGCCCAGTCTCCTATGGTTTGAAGTTGAGTTCCGCGGGGGAGGAGGAGGTTGGTGCTGTGGGGCCGGAGACTACAGGTGGAAGTGTGAGGGGTGAGGAGGTCTTGAGGTAGTAGGGGGCGTTTCTATGGATGCAATTGAAGGTGATGAGGGCGGTCTTATAATTAATTCTGAAGGGGATTGGTAGCCAGTGGAGGTTATGGAGAATGGGAGTGATGTGTTCCTATTTATGGGTCTGTGTGAGGATTCTGGCAACATTGTTTTGAATGGACTGGAGTTTTTGTAGCTGTTTCTTGGGGATTCTATAAAGAAGGGCATCACAGTAGTCGAGCCTTGATTACATTTCTATTGTAGCTGATCTAGCAATTCCAGCGCTAAGTTCAGTTGCAGTTGTAGCTTGAATGACGCCTTGGGTGAGAACCCCCCCGAAGCCCCCCCCCCCAAACAAAAACACATCAAAGTTGAGCAAATTGTGATGTTTCATTATATGTCCACAAGTACATCTAAAAATACAGAAAAACTAACAGGGTCTGTGTGGAAAAAAAAAAAAAAAAATTAAATTAAATAGACAATACCCTGACAATGTAACCCATACAACAGAGGACCCAAGAGCACAACCAGGAGCTCAGTATGAACAGTCTTTATTGACTGGCAAACAAACAGACAAGGGGCAGGCAGCAGGAGAGTCGGGGACAGCCGAAGGGTTGGTAACCAGAATATCCAGACGAAGCCAAAGGGATGAGGACAGGAGACGTGGTCAGGCAAAGGCAGGTGAGTTACCGGGGAGCAGATAGGCAGACACGGTCAGACAGACAGGCAGGTGGATATCCAGGCGGTAGGCGGGGCAGGTCAGAGACGGCCAGGATCAAGAATCAGGCAGGAATAAATGCTGGAAAGTCACACACGAGGTAGAGAACAATCTGGCAACGAACAGAGAGCAGAGGGGTGAATATATACGCCCAGCCTGATGAGGTTCAGCTGTGCTCACAGGTGAGCGGAGTTAACTAATTGGGAGGTGTGGTGAGTGTGAGAGAGAGAGAGAAAGAGAGATATGTAACAGATGTACCCCCCCCCCAAAGGGACAGCCCCTGACTTCCCAAAACTAGACAACCAGAATATCAGGTGGGTGGAGGGGATCTGGAGGAGGGTCAATACTCTTCAGACAGGACCTCCTCTTCTGGACCAGACACCTCCTCCTCCGAAGCATTCTCCTCCCCAGCTGGCGATCCAGGAGCGTGGGAAGGTGGAGACACCACATCATTGTCTGAAGAGTGGCGCTGGTTATTGGATGGCTGATCTGGGTACAGGCGGTGAAAATCCCAGATGAGCTGAACATCCAGGATCTGATGAGCCGGGACCCACAACCTTTCCTCGGGGCCATACCCCTTCCAGTCCCAGTCCACCAGATACTGGAGACCCTTGCCCTGGTGCCGAGAGCGTAGCAAACGGCACAGAGTAAAGGCTGGGACACCGTCAATCATGCGTGGAGGATGTGGTGGCTGAGAGGCAGGCATCAGAGGGCTCTCCCGAACTGGTTTAACTCTGGAAACATAGAAAGTGGGGTGGATGTGCATGGTGCGTGGAAGCTTCAACCTAATGGCCACCGGGTTAATCACTTTCTCAATAAGTAATGGACCAATGAATTTCAGGGCCAACTTTTTGGACTCAGTTCTTAGACGCAGGTCTTGGGTGGACAGCCAGACCTTCTGGCCTTCCTGATACTGAGGGGCCTGTGAGCAATGGTGATTGGTGGTTGTCGAATACCTATCCGCAGCTCACTTCAGCGCGGCTCTGGCTTGGGTCCATGTCTGTCGGCAGTGGCAGATGAAAGCTTCAGCTGATGGACAGGATGACTCCGCCTCCACAGTAGGAAACAGCGGAGGTTTAAACTCGTAAACACACTGGAACGGGATAAGTCCTGTGGTGGAGCAGGAGAGGGTATTATGAGCATATTCTACCCACAGCAGGTGTTTGGCCCAGGTAGCTGGATGTTTAGCAGCCATACATTTGAGGGTTGTTTCCATCTCCTGATTCATCCTCTCCGTTTGGCCATTGGACTGAGGAGAGAACCCCGATGACAGACTGGACGAGGCACCAAGCAGCCAACAGAATTCCTGCCAGAACACAGAGGTGAACTGGTGGCCTCAATCTGACACTACATCCACGGGGATGCCGTGTAGATGGAACACATTTAAAGGAATTACTTCAGCGGTCTGTTTGGCTGAAGGATGCTTCGGCAGGGAAATAAGGTATGCCATCTTGCTAAACCGGTCTACCACCATCAGAATGACCGTATTCCCCTCAGACAGAGGTAACCTGGTGACAAAGTCTATGGAGATGTGCGACCAGGGTTGATGGGGTATAGGCAGTGGGCGTAGGTGACCGGCTGGATAGTGACGAGGAGTTTTGTGCTGGTTACAGACCGGACATGCGTTGACAAACTCACCTGTATCCTCCACCAGGGATGGCCACCAGAATCACCACTGCAACACCTCCGTGGTGCACTGAATACCTGGGTGACAGGTAAGTTTAGAACCGTGAATTCATTGTAAAACTTCTGACCTCAATTCCTGAGGAACGAACAGGCGGTCAGGAGGACAGGCACTGGGACCCAGCTGACCCTCCAGGGCGGCTTTAACTCGTTCCTCCACCTCCCAGGTGAGGACAGTGAAATGGTGTGAAGCTGGGACGATGGGGTCTGGCTGGTCATTGCTCTCTTCCCCAACCAGGAACTGATGAGACAGGGGATCCGGCTTGATGTTTCTGGAACCTGGCCGGTAGAAGAGAGAAAAGTTAAAATGGGTGAAGAACAAGGTCCAGCGGGCTTGATGGGAGCTGAGCCTCTTGGCTGTTCAGATGTACTCCGGATTCTTGAGGTCAGTCCAAACCAGAAATGGAACCTTGGTCCCCTCCAGCCAGTGCCGGCACTCCTCCAGCGCTAATTTCACCGCCAGCAGTTCACAATTGCCGATGTCATAATTTCTTTCTGCTGGGGATAATTGCGTGGAAAAGAAAGCACACGGATGCATTTTCTGATCATCAGCTGACCGTTGCGAGAGTACCACACCCACCCCCACATCTGAGACATCCACCTCCACTACAAACTGTCTCTCAGGATCGGGAACCCGCAGAATGGGTGTGGAAATGAAGCGGACCTTCAGGTGTCTGAAGGCTTCATCTGCAGCTGTAGTCCATCGGAACAGGACCTCGGAGGATGTGAGGGCGATAAGAGGGGTGGCCACGGTACTGTTCTCGAGGTCGTTGATGTGCTCGGACATGCTTTGGATTGGGTTTTCAAGTGCCTGGATCTACATCTCTGCCTTTTCAGATGCGTTCTACTGCAGAAATCCTGATCTCCATCTCGGTGGTTCTCTCCTCAAACTTTTCAGCTACAGAGCATGAGCCTGTAGCATTTGGGTTAACGGCACCAACTTTTCATCAATCACCTTAGTTATATTCGCCGTTATTACCTGAATAGTTTGTCAAAAAGCCGGGCCCACAGGCAGGCCAGAGCCTCCCTTTCCCCTACTGAGTACTTTTGCTCAGCTGAAGTGAGTGCCTGTGAGGCGAAAGCCACAGGGCGTTCCACCCCCTCTTGGATCTGGGAGAGCACAGCACCAAGTGCCACTCCAGAGGCATCGCAGGTGATCAAGGTGGGTGCGATCAGGCTGAAATGGGTCAGTGTGGGCGGGGACGTGAGCTGCTGTTTGATGATGCAGACAGCCTCGTGGCAGGCTGTGGTCCAATCCCACACAGCATCTTTTCTGAGCAGCTGGCGCAGAGGGGCTGTTGAGTCTGAGAAATGTGGCAGGAACCGCAGATAGTATGTGGCCATCCCCAGAAAGGAAGCCAGCTGGGAGGGTGACTGTGGGTCCGGCAGGGACAGGATGGCTTCGGTGTGGGACATGACTGGAGCAATGCCCTCCTTGGAGAGCCTGAAACCTAGGAACTCAACCTCTGAGACACCAAACCTGCACTTCTCAGTGTTCAGTGTGACCCCATGCTGTTTGAATCGTTGAAAGACCTGCTCCAGGCGAGCGTCATGAAGCTCAGTGGAGGGTGCGTGTACCACCACATCATCAAGGTAAATGGAGACCCCTTCGATGCCGGCTAGAATGAGCGACATTATCTTCTGGAAACAGCTGGGGGCTGATGACAGTCCAAATGCCATACGTTTATACCTGAAAACCCCCACATGCGTGACAAAAGCTGTGAGGTCCATGCTGGCTGGTGCCAAAGGAACCTGCAGGTAGCCGTTTCGCAAGTCCATCTTACTGAAGACAGTAGAGCCATGAAAATGGCTAGTGAGCTCTTTGGCTGTGGGTAGGGGGTACTTATCAAGGATGATGGCTTTGTTCACATCTGTCAGGTCAACACAGACAACAACAGGTCCACCCCCTCTCCTCTTGGCTATCACTAGGTTGGACACCCACAGTGAGGCATCAACTGGTTCGATAACATCCTCCTCCACCAAGCGATGTAACTCCATCTCCACCACATCGCGGAGGGCCAAGGGAATGCGCCGCAGGGGCTGGATAATGGGGCGGACTGAAGGGTCCACAGTGGGATGGTGGACAAAACCGGACATACAGCCCAGCCCTTGAAACAGTTCTGGGTAGCGGTCGGGCCAGGAGGTGGAGACCTGCAGGACCTGCTCACCCTCAGTCATAGTGAAGCCCAGAGCAAGGAGCAAATCTAGGCCCATGATGTTTGCTCCTCTCTGTGTGATATGGAATTCGGTGTTAGGGGCACTTTGGAGATCATATCTGACCAGGAGGCGGGCCACGCCCAAAGTGGAGATAGGGGAATGTCCATAGCCTGACAGGCGCTCAGCCACCTTCTCCAGGGGCACATGACTGAATAGCCGGTCATATGTGCATTTGTTTAGTATTGAGACCCTTGCTGCAGTGTCCACAAGGAGTGAAATGGGCTTACTGCCCACACTGCATATGCGATGCTTGAATGAGGCCCTTGTGCTGTGTATGGCGTTGATGGAAACAGCAGCAGTATTTGAGTTTGCGGGTAGGGAGCGGCAGCAGCGAGCAAAATGGTTCATTTTGTTGCAATTACGACAGCGTTTGCCCTGGGCAGGGCATGACTGATCCTTGGTTGCATGTTTGGATGAGCCACAGTTAGTACAACACTTTGATGCACCCCCTTTGGGCGCCCAGTCCACTCTCTGCACGTCCAAACTGTCACTCACCACATCAGTAGTCCCTGCTGACTCCTGGGCCACATTTTGGACAGACGCTGCCGATGACGTCACAGGCGCGTGCACGGCGCGGACGAAATGGCGCGCCTCCATTAACACCGTTTCCACCTGCTTTCCAATTGCCAGGGCATCTGCTAGTGTCATAGTGTCTGGCTCTAACAACAGCCTCTCTCTCAGCTGGTTACATGACGTTTTCTCAATGAGCTGATCCACAATAAGTCCGTCCTTTAAAGCCCCAAAATCACAGTGTCTCGTTAACTCACATAGTGCTGATACGTACTGGGCGACTGTCTCACCGGACTGCTGGGCTCTCCGACGAAACTCAAAGCGATGCATCCGTCGGCTTCGTCCCGTGCTGAAATGAGACTTTAGGGCAGCTACGGCTGTGGCATACTTGTCGTCCGACAATGTGAGTGTGGCGAAAATCCGCTGCCCCTCTTGTCCGAGGCAATGGCGCAGGAGCGCGCACTTCTGAGCATCTGCTAAGCCGGACTGTCCCAAAGCAAGCAAATAATCCTCAAACGATGTCAGCCATCGGTCCCAGGGGACAGCTGGGTCACCCGGTGGCTGTAGAACGAAAGCAGCCATCCTCGTTCGCCAAATATTCTGTCTGTGTGGACTCAATAATCACACCGTGGTAGCTTCGTGGGTTAGCTTTACTCAACACATCTGCATCCGCGCTTTACATCACTCGCTGTGCATCCGGCTGTCTCTTAAAGGCACAGGAACATTACTTAATGCAGCTGAACTTCATGAACCATTAATTATAAACTATAACTCTATATGTATATAACCATATCTCAGACATCACAACGAGAATGAGTGTTGTGGAACGAGGAGTAGAATCCAAACTCTTTGGCTGTTAGGTGGTAAAAGCACCAGGCATCTACACAGCTAATCTGATCCATGAGTGAAGTAAGAGCTTTTGCCATATTGAACTGAGACAAGTTCTTTGGTTTAGATTTGTCAAGCGTGGGGTCTATTGTCAAATTACAAGCTACAATGAAAATTAAACAGTGTGAATTTAGGCTCGGTTGTTGAGATAATAGAGATGTCATAAAACTTGGGTATTCCCAGTTTGGAGCATAAATATGTCAGAATGACAGGTGTTTTAAACCACTTTCCCACTACTATAATTTAAATGACCATTTGGGTCAGAAATGACTTGTTCAGGACAGAACTGTATACGTTTGTGTATAAGTATCACTGTGCCTCTAGATTGATTCCTAAAAGTTGAATGAAACATTTGACCAACCCAGGGTTTTTGCAGTCTTGTGTGATCACTGATGTGTAAGTGAGTCTCCTAAGGCCTGTTTCAGAAAGCAGGTTATGTGAAAACTCCGAGTATGTTAACCCTGACATGAGGGAAACTCAGGGTTTTCCATTCCAGAAGGAGAGGTAAGTCAAACCCTGAGTCTGTCACCATGGTAACTTACTCTGTGAACATAACCTGCTCAGTGGCAGGTTTTCTTTAAAGCTGTGGCAGACTTTCGTCACCAATTTTTCATCAAATCTGTAAAACCCCAGTTGAAGCCAAAGTGTCACGAATCCGTAAGTCCTTCTGTGATTACTCACCTGAATCTCTTCCCTCACGATGAACAGTTTTGAAGTGTACTCCACCATAAACAAACCATTTGTTTACAAACAGAGCCGGTAGGTAACTCGGGCATCTTCGGAATTTTGTCACAACGTGCATTGTTGGAAGCGGAGGTTTGCGCAGCTGCCTGGCCGCAGAACCATATGTTATCATATGGCTGCAACAAACATGACGCGGAAATGACTGAAACATGGAAACAGCTGGATGGAAGCAGAGCTCCAGCTGTTTCCGCGTCGTGTTTGTTGCAGCTTCCACTGCCAGGTGGAGCTCCGCTTACTCTGCTTACTCCGCTTCGGTCCAGCCGTTTCCGCGTTTCAGCTGTTTCCATGTCATGTTTGTTGCAGCCATATGATATCATATGGTTGCACGGCCGCTGCCAGGTGGCTGTGCGAACCTCCGCTTCCCACAATGCACATCGTGACAAAATTCCGAAGATTCCCGAGTTACTTCCCTGCTCTGTTTGTAAACAAATGGTTTGTTTATGGTGGAGCACACTTTGAAATTGTTCACTGTGAGGGAAGAGATTCAGGTGAGTAATCGCAGAAGGACTTACGGATTCCTGATACTTAGGCTATGACTGGGGTTTTACAGATTTGATGAAAAACTGGTGACGAAAGACTTCCGCACCTTTAAGAAACCCCAGATGTCACCTGTCTCCTCCCCCCCTGAAACATGCTGTTAGACATGGATTGTCCAGACAAATACAATCCCATAGATTTAAAAGCACAGTCAATAAGCAGCGATTTATGGCGGGAGAGAATTTTAAGACCTTGAATAGATGTGCTATCATTTCCTAATGAATATCTATTTATCTATTTCTATGTATTTGGGGTTGAACAATATAGGTTGGGCTTCTTCCTACTCCATTTCGGACATAAAGTGTTTTTAAAGTGCTACAGTGACTTAGCTGTACAGTATGTGAATTGTTTTTCTTTTGTTGGTGATTACCTTCAATATTTTGGAGTGTTCTGTTTAAATTCGTTATTTATTTTTTTCCTTTTGTTCACCTTTATGTGTTATTCCTACTTATGTTGGACATAAAGTTTATTCATATCATTTCAATCTTATACTCTGTATTAAATCCTAAACTATCTTTTAAATAATGTTAGAGACATTATGCTGTAAACTCAGACTGAGATAAATGATAATCTTCATTTTACTGGTCTTCCGAATTTAATAGTGTGTAGTTGGAACACACATTCCAATTACTGCTCCTGTGCAACACCAAGGAGACTATGCTCATAGGAAGTCCTTTCACAGCATCAACATCCAGGTATTGTAACTAATATGTTGAAAATGACATGAGAAAACGTCACAAAAACCAGTCGCTAATTATAATAATGCCATTCTCTGCACTATCAAGTTCATTTATGATCCGGCACACATCATTACAAATGTAGGAGCCTATTGTCCTGGCTCTGTATATGACTCCACATATATCCAGAGTGTAGCCTGAGAGACAGATTTCCATGTGTTAAGTAACTGAACGCTTTGTGCAATTATCATTTTTGTCTCCCTGATAAAAACACACCAACATGTATCCACTTTACTTACAGGAGAGATTGATGGTACCTACTGGGAGACAGAGAATATCCACGATAGCCTTCTCTGCTGACCCCCGACCCAGAGCTGAGGCCCCAAAAGTGTTTTAATATGGTCCACTGTTGGACTAGAGCCCGGGTTCAGATGACCATAGGCCAATCTGCCCACCCATATGCAACATGTCATTGTCCATTTTTTGTATCTTTTTCAGGAAATGCCTCCCTTGCAGCTCTTTAACTGACAACTGGAAAAACATATAGCATGTACCATATAGCATTTAAAATCCACAGTTGTACATGAAGACTTAACCTGGCATTAACTGAAAATCTCCCTTTGACATGCTGTGCTGTGGAAGTTGATGGATCCTTCTATTGCTGTTGGCCAGCTGTGCTCTGTTAAAAAGGATAAGAATGCACAAGCTATTTAACCTGTCATTTATTCTCATCACTTGTCACACTTTCACGTCAAAATCAAAATTCCATAAAAGAATGCATTGTGAATGGGTAGAGATTTACTCTTAGCTATACGTAAAAAACAACACAAAAAACTCCTGACCTCTGTTGGCCTCTGGATCCCTCTGAGGCAGCAGACAGTGTCTTCTCACAATCATCATCCTCCTCCTATGATGAAGGAGAACAATCTACGTAAGTATATTTTAAACAACCATATGTGGCAAGATCTGAGTATTGAGTAGATTATCTACAACAGTAGAGTTTTCTACAGCTTCTGCCCTGTGTAACCCAGGTCAAAATAGCTTAAGTTAATAAATATTATTAATAAATAGTATAAATATGTTGAGCCAAATTTCATTATTTTAAATTTCATATTTGTTATAAAAGCAGTGATGAAAGCAGATAAATAAGATTAAAAGCAATATTTCATCTTTGTTAGTGAATTACTCTGTCAACTAGTTAATTAAAATGAGCATCCTATTGCTTTAAGAGACTGTGGCTCTGTCGGCCAATCAGAACGGCTGTAGTAGTTCCTGTTGCAGGAAGACTGTTGCAAAGAGAGACAGGTGTGTAAGATGGAGGATGACGGTACAGAGCTGAACCAGTGAGCAGAGTCGACAGAGGAATATTAAGTTTTCAGCCTTTTATTTTGTGTTTGAAAGTGTTTTCTTTCGTTCCCGTTTCGTCTGTTGTGATAGACTGTGGTTATGTTGAACAGTATTTGTTAAGTTTAATTAAGAACTGCTGAAGAACAGCGAACTGCACATGCGAACGCACATGGACACGGACTGATCGTGATGGCGAGCCACCCATTTTAGGAATAATCTGGAATAACCAGACCTGTTTCATCGTGAGGATTCCTTTCTTTTGTGGAGGACGGAGTCATTATTCAGCAAAACAGAGGTTGGACTGATTAAACCCCTCAATATTCTGTATTCAAGTAGATTTCTACAATGCTGTAAAAGTGGTTTCACTTAAACTGCGGATCTCTTTCTTTCCCTTTGTTCTTCGGATCATGTGGACTCCGAATGGACTCTGCATGGACCGCCTAGCACGGTCGCTAGCTTTTGCGGATTTTCTGCATTGATTTGCTGAGAGACAGATTAATTAGAACTTTCAAACACTTGATATTTCTGAAATTCATTCACCAAGTTGGTTCATATTATATGTATTGAACTTGTTGTACTGTGGATGTTTTGCTGATGTTAATTCTGAACGTATTATTTTCTGTTTATACTATTGCCTGATTAATTGGTAATAGGTTGGGTACTGAAATGCTAAACTAACTAACTAACTAACTATTGACATGCAAAGGGGCGTGTTCTTTGTGTTGAATGTCTTTGTAAATGTCTTTTGGTACAATGTATTGTTTGTAAACATTTCTGTTTTTTTCACATATAAATAAGTCGCCATTTAAAATTAAGTTGGTCTGTGGTGTATTATCTCTATTTAATTAACCATTTATTACTGCTCTCTGCCGAACCTAGTAATTGGTCCAATGTGCTTAACATGTAGTAAGTGCTACACTTGCAACTGAAATATTAATCTACTTAGCAGGATAAGAGGTAAGAGGACATACAGTATACGTGCTAAAACAGCATTTGCTGTGGGTTTAAATAGCCGCGGAATTTTTACTTTGAACATTAGCCAGTGTCAAACAGGAATAAATGATGTACAATTAAGGCCTAGAATAATATGCAATTACCATACTTTCCAGACTATAAGCCACACCCACCCCGTGTCCAACGTCTCACCACCAATTCATTGATGCCAAGCTTACGTGCAGCAGTTCTATTTCCTTCTTTGTCAGCCGGATCGATCTTTAGCCCATACAACATAAATTAGCCGAATCATTTTAGAGCTGTGGGTTCACAGTGTGTGGAAAAAAGTAGCAGCTTATTGATTGGAAAGTACGGTACCTTTCTAAATGATGTTTTTATATTTCATATTCAGTTTCCTCTGTGTGTGTTTTTCTCCAGTGGGATTGGACCTTAAAACAACTCAGATTTTATTCTATCCACCACTTTTATTCAATCCATGTAACAGGTACAGTAGAAGACCCAAAAGCAGACCTTCAGACCAAATGCTTAGTTTATAACAGTCTTTATTTACAGCAGACGAGCAACAGACTAGGAACAGGCAGCAGGTGAGTCTGGGATGGACGAGGGGTCAAAACCGGGAAAGCCAGATGAAGCCAGAGGAGCGGAGGCAATAGGTGTAGTCGAGGACGGAAAGCAGGTTGGTAACTGGGAGGCGGATAGGCAGACGTGGTCAGGCGAAGGGCAGGTTGGTTACCAGGATGGAGGCAGGCGGACGTAGTCAGGCAAACAGGCAGGCAGGTCAGGTTCAAAAACAGGAAAGAGTAAATGCTGGATAGTCACGCACAGAGCAGAGAACAATCTGGCAATGAACAAAAGACAAAGAGGTTACTACATACGCCCCACCTGATGAGTCACAGCTGCGCTCACAGGTGAGGTGGAATACACTGACGAGGAGGTGTGTCTGAGTTAAAGGGCCAGAGAGAGAAAAAAGGAGCAGTAGAACAGACAGAGATATGACAATCCAGCAATGTTTTAACCTACAGTGGGGCAACAAAGTATTTTGTCAGCCACTGATTTTGCAAGTTTTCCTACTTAGAAAGATGAGAGAGGTCTGTAATTTTCATCCGAGGTACACTTCAACTATGAGAGACAAAATGAGAAAAAAAAAATCCAGGAAATCACATTGTAGGATTTTTAAAGAATTTATTTGTAAATTATGGTGGAAAATAAGTATTTGGTCAATAACAAAAGTTCAACTCAATACTTTGTAACATAACCTTCGCTGGCAATGACAGAGGTCAAATGTTTCCTGTAAGTCTTCACTAGGTTTGCACACACTGTAGCTGGTATTTTGGCCCATTCCTCGATGCAGATCTCCTCTAGAGCAGTGATGTTTTGGGGCTGTCGCTGGGCTACACGGACTTTCAACTCCCTCCACAAATTTTCTATGGGGCTGAGGTCTGGAGACTGGCTAGGCCACTCCAGGACCTTGAAATACTTTTTACGGAGCTACTCTTTTGTTGTCCGAGCGGTGTGTTTGGGATCATTGTCATGCTGGAAGACCCAGCCACGTTCCATCTTCAATGCTCTCACTGATGGAAGGAGGTTTTGGCTTAAAATCTCACGATACATGGCCCCGTTCATTCTTCCCTTAACACGGATCAGTCGTCCTGTCCCCTTTGCAGAAAAACAGCCCCAAAGCATGAGGTTTCCACCCCCGTACTTCACAGTAGGTATGGTGTTCTTGAGATGCAACTCAGCGTTCTTTTTCCTCCAAACACGACGAGTTGAGTTTTTACCAAAAAGTTCTATTTTGGTTTCATCTGACCACATGATATTCTCCCAATCCTCTTCTGGATCATCCATATGCTCTCTGGCAAACTTCAGACGGGCCTGGTCATGTACTGGCTTAAGCAGGGGGACACGCCTGGCGCTGCAGGATTTGAGTCCCTTTTCGGCGTAGTGTGTTACTAATGGTAGCCTTTGTTACGTTGATCCCAGCTCTCCGCAGGCCATTCATCAGGTCCCTCTGTGTAGTTCTGGGATTTTTGCTCACTGTTCTCATGATCCTTTTGACCCCACAGGATGAGATCTTGCATGGGGCTCCAGATCGAAGGAGATTATCAATGGTCTTGTATGTCTTCCATTTTCTTACAATTGCTCCCACAGTTGATTTATTCACACCAACCTTCTTGCCTATTGTAGATTCACTCTTCCCAGCCTGGTGCAGGTCTACAATTTTTTTCCTGGTGTCCTTCGACAGCTCTTTGGTCTTGGCCATGGTTGAGTTTGGAGTCTGACTATTTGAGGCTGTGTACAGGACTCTTTTATACAGATAACAAGTTCAAACAGGTGCCATTAATACAGGTAACGAATGGAGGACAGAAGAGCTTCTTAAAGACGAAGTTATAGATCTGTGAGAGCCAGAAATCTTGCTTGTTTGTGGGTGACCAAATACTTATTTTCCACCATAATTTACAAATAAATTCTTTAAAAATCCTACAATGTCATTTCCTGGATTTTTTTTTTCTCATTTTGTTTCTCATAGTTGAAGTGTACCTCTGATGAAAATTACAGATCTCTCTCATCTTTCTAAGTAGGAGAACTTGCAAAATCAGTGGCTGACTAAATACTTTTTTGCCCCACTGTACATGCTGTAGTTTTAATTAAAGCAGTGATTTTTTTTTTACTTTTTAAATGGTATTATGCATTTTAAAAGATTTCCCTGTGGTGTACATAAAATGTAAATGCTATGCTTGGGTCTGAATTCTTCATTAATTAAACTCCACAGGCCCATTTTCAAACCTATTTCTGAGTAATGACACCTGAAAGATTGTTTTAAGCGCTGGCCCTTTAAATGTACATGAGCCACTTCACACCCCACCCCCTCCAGGTTGTTGGCTGTGCAGCTCTGTGCTGTTAGAACAACAACTGAATATTACAGGTAATCGGCTTGACGTTTGGACATATTTTCAGTATGGACTACAACCACTGCTGCTGACTAACAATTATGGCATACTCGGAGAAATGTTCATCGAAAGTCTTGACCTTATATGAGCAAATGTAGTGACGTAAATAGTTATAGATGTAACAAAATAAGCAGGAATTTAAATGGGTGGTAGAAAGCCACTCGATTTTTGCCAAATAACAAGACTGTGTTCCTGAAACACTGAACATTTCAGGTCCTATGAGCTTGTTGAACACGCCTGTGCAGACCTTCTTGTCCTGGATCCAGATGTGCTGACGGATTACCACCCTCTAACAGCATACACAGTTGGTGGAAAGCTGATGGTGACCCCAAGGACGTTCCTTCTCCATTAAAGCAACTCAAAATGGTATGTTCTCTCCCCTCCACCCTGACTCCTCCTCATCTCCCCTCTCATCCACCTTCTTTCTCTCCTCTCCTTACCAACTCTCTCCTCTCGTGTCCTCTGCTCCCCTTTCCTCTTGCTCTTTCTTTTCTTCTCCACACTCTTCTTTCTTCTCCTTACTATCTCTCTTCTCCCCACTCATCCCCCTCTGTCTCTCCTCTCCTCACCAACTCCTCTCTCTTCTCTCCTCTCACACTCATTCTCTCTCCTCTCTTCTCTCCTCATTAAACATTAATTTTGTGCTGAATGAATTGAAGGTCTTTCCCAAGTATAGGCCAGTTGAGTACAGTGATTGAAGGAAATGAAAGCCTGGATATAGACTTTAGCTTTATTTATTTATTTTTTTTTTTTTTACATTTGTACACTAAATTATTAGCAAATCAAATGTAATCAGCAGATTAATCTGCAAAAGGCCCTCATTTGCAGTCAAGCCTAATCAGGTTTGACTATTAATTTTCTACCACCTTTTCTCTCTCCTCATTTCAGACTTTGTTACTTCGGGTAGTTCTTTCTACCAGAGAAGCCTGGCAAGTCCAGCTTCCTGAAGTACCAGCATCTGTGGGGCAATTGATTGATATACTTAAAGAGCGACTCAAACTTCCAGGTGATTTCTCACTACAGTTTGAGGATCCAGAGTTTGGAAATGCACTATTGCAACCTGACAGCAATATCTGAATTACCAGCTGAGCGTGCAGTCCTGCATATAATGTGGAACTGTGATTCATCTCCACTTAACTAATCCACTGCTTCAGTGTCCTCAGTCAGTTCAGTCTTTTCCCAGGACACAGTGTTCACTCTGAAGATTTCAGGCCTAGCTGGACTGATTCTATCCAGATGAACTTAAGGCATGTCTAAAAGTGGCCCTCTCCATTTCTTGTCCCCAAGTTTCCATATGATGTTGAACTAAAATTTTGTAAGGCTAATGTGACATACGAAAAATCTAAGAAGGGCCTTGCAGTGACAAGTTACATGATGACAGAGATTTTGGATAAAATTGCAGAGTTTTTGACATCAAAGGCTACCCTAAGAAAGATGAGCTTGAGTCAGTTGCCTCTGCACTGGTTCTCAAGTATCCATGTATGAAGGAGCCAGGTAGCATCACAGGCTATGAGGGATGGAAAGCAAGTATCAAGCACAAACTTGTAAACTACAGATCAAAGCTTCGTCAGACAGGCTGCAATGTGGTAAATGTAAACAGGAAAAGACAAGGGGGAGATGAAAAGGGCAGTTCTTTCACCCTTAAAAAGCCCAAACGTGGAGAGGTCAATCATGTCCCAGATTATCCACAACACAATGATGATTCTACTCTTGAAGAGGAAAGAGTTGCTCTGGTCGATGAAATGAAGAAGAAACAAAAGAACATGACAGTCATACAGCAGAAGATGGCACTGACATTTTCCCTCAGGTGGATAGAGGTCATGGACTGTCAACCTATGGTATCTGAGGTCCAGGAGAAATGGCCTGCGTGGTTTTCCTCTGAGTAGGTAAGGCTGTCCTAATTTATTCAGTAATTCTGTTATTCAAATTAGGCACTAGTTATTATACTAGATTAATTATAATTGAAGAAGTACAGTATTTGCCGGGGTAATGTATTGGCAAGCTTTATTATACCTTGCGCTACCACTCCACTCAAGACCCCTCCAACACACTGCACCCACTACACCATCAGTCCAAAAAATTTGTAATGCTAGTGTTTTTGTTATGTTATGTCCTCCCAAGAATCCTCAAGGTCCATGTTTACAAATGCCGTACTCTCTTGCCAATGTTGCATCAAAATCTGTGACTCATTAGATTCTTTGACCTGTCCTAATATTCTTACTCTAAACATTTCACTCCTATGGAAGCCCATTTCTGCGAGTACAAGAAAAAAGAATCCCCATGCTAAATCAAAATTGTGAAATACAAAGTCATTATGAGACGAAAATTTAAAGTAGTTTCATCTGGAGAAAACCAACCAAATTTGGACTTCCTCTCATAATTTTGATTTAGCATGGATTTTTTTTCTTTTACTGGTGGAAATGGGGCTTCTATAGACTGAGATTGTTAGGGAAAGAATACTAAGGCAGGTCACAGAATCTAATTGGCCACAGATTTCGGTGCAACACTGGAACATGATAATATGCATTTGCAAATTGATACTGGTTTTTGTGGAGGGTATTTCCATTCCTGTGCAAAAGACATATTCACAAGAGCTTTTTGAAGTAGGTTTTGCTGTTGATAACATGGTCAGGCATTGAACATGGTGCAAACTGCACAAGACAGCTACCCAGGAATTTTCTGTGCTGAATAAATGGCAATATTTTGTTGATGGTCTTGTTTAGATATCTGAAGAATTTCATTGGATCACAAGCAAAGACCTCCTGCGGACTTTCAATGCATCATTTGACAAATTTGTGCCTGGCCTGCTGAAACTGTACCAGTCTAAGAAGGGAGCTCTTGGTGAGAAGATGGAAGACCTCCTGGATAAACTTGATGAACAGGTGAGTGAAGGGCTCCTTTGCCTGACATTTTTAGAAGAGTATGAATATACTTTTCTCATAAGAGAAACAGAAAAAGATGTTGACTTAAGCAAAAACACATTAGTGGACATGTGTCAGTAAAAATGAATGTCAGCAGTCATTGCTTTATGTTCTTATTTGGTGGTATTAGATTTAACAGAATTTTAATTTGTAAAAGTAAAGTAAAATTGTTAAAATGGTCGCAGTGTTATTGTTTTTTTTGTTTTTTTTTTTTCTTTAAATTTTACATGTTGCTGGGTCTGACCTGTGCTTTATCTTCATTACTATAACAGAATTCTGATTTTGCATTGTGTATAAGTACACTATGTTACTACACTAATTGAAATGCTTGTTGTCCACCGAATACTCTTTAGACATCCATCATTGTATCCCACCGAAAGACAGCAGCATTGAGAGGCCTGCCCATTTTCCTCCGAGAAGAGGCAACAAAGGTTTTCCTGAAGTTCTTGGTAAGTACAAAAAAAGTAATGCAAGTAAAACTAATTCCTAATTCCCATGAGATGTTTTAAAGGATGAGTTCATCCAAAATGGAAATATACACCTCCTCAGTGCAGACCAGATCATTTTATAGTGAGGATTGCAGTTGTCTATAACTCTCGCTCCCTTTTTTCTGCTGAGAAGCAGTTGGGCATTGTTGGTGGGTGTTCCATAGCAGAAAATACTTTTGTACAAAACTCATCACAAGGTTGGTGGGTGAAAGCTACTGTGTCATTAATTAAAGAAAAAGATGCTTTTTCTTTTTAAAATCTTCATGTGTCAAATGACTAGCATGGTATGGACGTTTAAGTTTAAATCAGTAGAAATGTATTTTTTCTTAAGTTTTTAGCTCTCAATAATGCATCTGTTACTTTTCTTCAGGACACTGACATTTTGGAACCAGTGCTGAACGGTGCATCTGTTGCCATCCTCACCATCCTACAAGATGACGATGTTGGTACGTCTGTGTGAGACCAGACAGTTGTGTTGGAAGGGGACATCGTGCTACATAACATTCCAGACCTCTCTACTGCCTTGGCATACCTCTTTGGCCTTCTGTATGCCCTCAATATTGATTATCCAAAGCAGATGAAGTATACCTTTGAAGCAATTCAAGCCATCTTTTTTGAGCTCGGTGGCTCTCAATGCTCACAGCGCATAAGGTCTCTGAAAACAAAGCTTTTGCTGTGACTGTTAATGGGGAAGCCAGACATGACTTTAACTTGTGTTCTTTAGCCTGTTGAAGTGCATTTTAGTTGAGTCATGTAAAAAAACAGTAGTTAAACCCCTTTTCCTCTGATATAATCATTTGCCATTTACCAAGAGTTGAATATTTAGTGTTTGAACTGTTAAAATTCATTATTGTTCAAGTAAAACTAATGTATAAATGCAAAAAATAAAAAAAAATAAAAAAACTTCACCTCTGTTTCAACTGGCATAAGGATGAGTAGGTGATGGAAATTTTTATGTTGGACAGTCAGGGTGTATGTATGAGTGACTATATGCCACTGGACACTTTTTTTTCCCCCATACTTTTTCATTAGGGACCGAGCCAAAAGGTAAGGCCCTCTCACGCAGTGAGAGGCCTTGCCTGCAAGCAAGGCCCTATTGTTTTTCGTTCGTTTTTATATTATTAGGGACCGAGCCGAAAGGTAAGGCCCTCTCACGCAGTGAGAGGCCTTGCCTGCAAGCAAGGCCCTATTGTTTTTCGTTCGTTTTTATATTATTATTATTATTATTATTATTCACACACCACTTTGACCTGGATTTTGACCCCCTGAACATGCACGAAAACTCACCAAATTTGGCACACATGTCAGGCCTGGCGAAAAATTTGATAAAATTAAAAAATTAACCCCATAGGTGCCAAAATGGGCTCTCTAGCGCCACCTATGTGAAAAAAACGGCAACTGCCCTAGTGGCCAGTAGGAATGTCATACAGACATGAAACCAGTGCCAAAATTTTTGTTGGATCATGCTCTACAAATCATCCACTGACACTCATGACCTATCTGCAACAGGAACTTCGCAATATGCCTTTCAAAATAAAATTTCTAAAACTAACTCCGATGACACCGTTTGTGGTATTGACTTCTAAATAGCGCCAAAAGATACAGTGAAATGTCCTTAATAAAACGATTTCACACCTTTTCCATAATTGTCTTAGTTTTTTTTTTTACAAGCCTGCAAAGTTGCGATGTTTGGAACTCATTTTTCACTTTGGAGTTTTTCCCCACATGTGACATATCTACGCGTTCACGGGACTCAGCACAACTCTCACATCCAAAAATTTTTGAGATAGGATGTACGGTTATTGATTTATAACAATTTGTTTCTTTTCATACTTTTTCCACTTTAGACTGCCATTTGACCCCCTTAACATGCTCCAAAACTCACCAAATTTGCCATGTATGTCATGACTGGTGAACACTTTCATACAATATCAAAATTAACCCCTTGCATGCTAAAATGGACTCTGTAGCGCCACCTATGTACTAAAAAACACACAAACTCGGCCCTAGCGGCCAGTAGGAATGTCACAGAAACATGAAACAAATGCCAAAATGTTGGTCTGATTGAGCCCGACAAATCCTACACTGACACTCATGAGCTAACTCCAACAGGAAGTTGGCAATCTGCCTTTGAAAGTTACTCTACGTTTCTGCAATTAGTACTCAGTCATTCCAGACTTTTGAATAAAAAGTTATACCTCAGTCAATTCCCACAAGTCTGCAGAATCCAAAAGTGAAAGAATTTTTCAGATACGACCTACGGTTATGGAATTATGGCGATTTTTTGAAGACTATGTTTACTTTCACTTTTAACAATGACAAAGTCCCTATAAAATTCTTCTTGGTGGGCAGTTGTCAATGGCTGTCCTTAGTTCAGTGGTTCATGTAGCTGCCTATGGTGCAAGAGGACCTGGGTTCAAGTCCCAGACAATCCAAAGTGTTTTTTTTTTTTTTTTTTTCTCCATCTTAAAACAGGTTTTACTGCATTGTATTTTGGATACTGGAAATTTTGCACACATTCAAAAGTACACGGAGCACATTTTTTCAAAATAAAACCCCAAATACCAATAATACAAAATTTCTATTACATAACTTCTTTTCATTTTTATGATCAAACGCTCAACTCTTTGTACAATGTTTCTTCATTCAAAAGTACTCTTTCTCACAGACACACATGCTCACACAATAGGGGTTTTCCAAAATAAAAGCCTTAAATGTGAGACATCATCTTTTTTATGCTCAATTATTCATACAATTTCAATTCATTTTTCAAACTGATTCTTTCTCTCACATACAAAACAAATGCACATACACACAGTAGGTTTTCCAAAATAAAAGTGTCATTTTAAAGGTGATGGTGGTTTCAGCAGAGGGTCGCTGGTGTTCTGTACAGATGTAAGGAGGACAGACACTAAAGGGTGGGAACTGGTATGGGGACGGAGAGGTGTGAGTGGAGCTGAGGTGTGGACGGTCACGGGAGGCGGATCGCGGGGGAGGCGGAACGCCCGGTGCGAGGTCCCGCCCAATGCTGCTTGCAGCTTTAATTAGGGACCGAGCCGAAAGGTAAGGCCCTCTCACGCAGTGAGAGGCCTTGCCTGCAAGCAAGGCCCTATTGTTTTTCGTTCGTTTTTATATTATTATTATTATTATTATTCACACACCACTTTGACCTGGATTTTGACCCCCTGAACATGCACGAAAACTCACCAAATTTGGCACACATGTCAGGCCTGGCGAAAAATTTGATAAAATGAAAAAATTAACCCCATAGGTGCCAAAATGGGCTCTCTAGCGCCACCTATGTGAAAAAAAACGGCAACTGCCCTAGTGGCCAGTAGGAATGTCGTACAGACATGAAACCAGTGCCAAAATTTTTGTTGGATCATGCTCTACAAATCATCCACTGACACTCATGACCTATCTGCAACAGGAACTTCGCAATATGCCTTTCAAAATAAAATTTCTAAAACTAACTCCGATGACACCGTTTGTGGTATTGACTTCTAAATAGCGCCAAAAGATACAGTGAACTCTCCTTAATACAACGATTTCACACCTTTTCCATAACTGTCTTAGTTTCTTTTTTACAAGCCCGCAAAGTTGCCATGTTTGGAACTCATTTTTCATTTTGGAGTTTTTCCCCACATGTGACATATCTACGCGTTCACGGGACTCAGCACAACTCTCACATCCAAAACTTTTTGAGATAGGAGGTACGGTTATTGATTTATAACAGTTTGTTTATTTTCATACTTTTTCGGCTTTAGACTGCCATTTGACCCCCTTAACATGCTCCAAAACTCACCAAATTTGCCATGTATGTCATGGCTGGTGAACACTTTCATTCAATATCAAAATTAACCCCTTGTGTGCCAAAATGGACTCTGTAGCGCCACCTATGTACTAAAAAACACACAAAATCTGCCCTAGCGGCCAGTAGGAATGTCACAGAAACATGAAACAAATGCCAAAATGTTGGTCTGATTGAGCCCGACAAATCATACACTGACACTCATGAGCTAACTCCAACAGGAAGTTGGCAATCTGCCTTTGAAAGTTACTATACGTTTCTGCAATTACTGCTTAGTCATTTCAGACCTTTGAATAAAAAGTTATACCTCATTAAATTCCCACAAGTCTGCAGAATCCAAAAGTGAAAGAATTTTTCAGATCCGACCTACGGTTATGGAATAATGGCAATTTTTTGAAGACTATGTTTACTTTCACTTTTAACAATGATCAAGTCCCTATAAAACTCTTCCTGGTGCACAGCTGTATGTGTCTGTCCTTAGTTCAGTGGTTCATGTAGCTGCCTATGAAACAAGAGGACCCAGGTTCAAATTCCAGACAATCCAATTTTTTTTTTTTTTTTTTTTTTTTCTTCTTTCTCCATTTTAAAACAGGTTTTACTGGATTGTATTTTGGATATTGGAAATTTTGCACACATTCAAAAGTACACTGAGTACATTTTTTCTAAATAAAACCCTAATTACCAATAATACAAAATTTCTATTACATAACTTCTTTTCATTTTTATGACCAAACACTCAACTGTTTGTGCAATGTTTCTTCATTCAAAAGTACTCTTTCTCACAGACACACATGCTCACACAATAGGGTTTTTTCAAAATAAAAGCCTTAAATGTGAGAAATCATCACTTTAATGCCCAATTATTTATACAATTTCAATTCATTTTTCAAACTGATTCTTTCTCTCACATACAAAACAAATGCACATGCACACAGTAGGGTTTCCAAAATAAAAGTGTCATTTTAAAGGTGATGGTGGTTTCAGCAGAGGGTCGCTGGTGTTCTGTACAGATGTAAGGAGGACAGACACTAAAGGGTGGGAACTGGTATGGGGACGGACAGGTGTGAGTGGAGCTGAGGTGTGGACATTCCCGGGACGCAGATCGCGGGGGAGGCGGAACGCCCGGTGCGAGGTCCCGCCCAATGCTGCTTGCAGCTTTAATTATTATTATTATTCACACACCACTTTGACCTGGATTTTGACCCCCTGAACATGCACAAAAACTCACCAAATTTGGCACACATGTCAGGCCTGGCGAAAAATTTGATAAAATGAAAAAATTAACCCCATAGGTGCCAAAATGGGCTCTCTAGCGCCACCTATGTGAAAAAAACGGCAACTGCCCTAGTGGCCAGTAGGAATGTCGTACAGACATGAAACCAGTGCCAAAATTTTTGTTGGATCATGCTCTACAAATCATCCACTGACACTCATGACCTATCTGCAACAGGAACTTCGCAATATGCCTTTCAAAATAAAATTTCTAAAACTAACTCCGATGACACCGTTTGTGGTATTGACTTCTAAATAGCGCCAAAAGATACAGTGAAATGTCCTTAATAAAACGATTTCACACCTTTTCCATAACTGTCTTAGTTTCTTTTTTACAAGCCTGCAAAGTTGCGATGTTTGGAACTCATTTTTCACTTTGGAGTTTTTCCCCACATGTGACATATCTACGCGTTCACGGGACTCAGCACAACTCTCACATCCAAAAATTTTTGAGATAGGATGTACGGTTATTGATTTATAACAATTTGTTTCTTTTCATACTTTTTCCACTTTAGACTGCCATTTGACCCCCTTAACATGCTCCAAAACTCACCAAATTTGCCATGTATGTCATGGCTGGTGAACACTTTCATACAATATCAAAATTAACCCCTTCCATGCTAAAATGGACTCTGTAGCGCCACCTATGTACTAAAAAACACACAAAATCGGCCCTAGCGGCCAGTAGGAATGTCACAGAAACATGAAACAAATGCCAAAATGTTGGTCTGATTGAGCCCGACAAATCATACACTGACACTCATGAGCTAACTCCAACAGGAAGTTGTCAATCTGCCTTTGAAAGTTACTCTACGTTTCTGCAATTAGTACTCAGTCATTCCAGACTTTTGAATAAAAAGTTATACCTCACTCAATTCCCACAAGTCTACAGAATCCAAAAGTGAAAGAATTTTTCAGATACGACCTACGGTTATGGAATTATGGCGATTTTTTGAAGTCTATGTTTACTTTCACTTTTAACAATGACAAAGTCCCTATAAAATTCTTCTTGGTGGGCAGCTGTCTATGGTGGTCCTTAGTGTAGTGGTTCATGTAGCTGCCTATGGTGCAAGAGGACCTGGGTTCAAGTCCCAGACAACCCAAACCTTTTTTTTTTTTTTTTTTTTTCTCCATCTTAAAACAGGTTTTACTGCATTGTATTTTGGACACTGGAAATTTTGCACACATTCAAAAGTACACGGAGTACATTTTTTCAAAATAAAACCCCAAATACCAATAATACAAAATTTCTATTACATAACTTCTTTTCATTTTTATGATCAAACGCTCAACTCTTTGTACAATGTTTCTTCATTCAAAAGTACTCTTTCTCACAGACACACATGCTCACACAACAGGGTTTTTCCAAAATAAAAGCCTTAAATGTGAGACATCATCACTTTAATGCTCAATTATTCATACAATTTCAATTCATTTTTCAAACTGATTCTTTCTCTCACATACAAAACAAATGCACATACACACAGTAGGGTTTCCAAAATAAAAGTGTCATTTTAAAGGTGATGGTGGTTTCAGCAGAGGGTCGCTGGTGTTCTGTACAGATGTAAGGAGGACAGACACTAAAGGATGGAAACTGGTATGGGGACGGAGAGGTGTGAGTGGAGCTGAGGTGTGGACGGTCACGGGAGGCAGATCGCGGGGGAGGCGGAACGCCCGGTGCGAGGTCCCGCCCAATGCTGCTTGCAGCTTTAATTGTTCTTGTTTTTTGATTCTGGACTTCAGTTTTAACGTCTCTGCTGCAGTGCTCAAAGCACCCAAAAAAAGAAACCGGCAATAATTTTTTTTTTACAGTAATTGACCTGACTACCCATGACATTCTGAAATGTACTTGAGGCACTGTTCACCAAAATAAATAAGATTTCAGATAACATTCAGTTGTGCTTTGTTTTATTCAATATCTATTTATTGAGCATTTTTCAAATATAATTACAGCAACATACATTTTTCTTTATTGACATAGGTAAATTTTCAACTCACTGGAGTAAGAATTGTATAATTATTCAACAAGAATATCTGTGTTTCGTGAATTTAGGAATACATAGCATTGAAGGAATAATTGTATGTTTGTTCAACAAGAATATCTGCATTTGGTGAAGGCCGAAATGCATGGTATTGAAAACAGAATTTCTTTGTTAGCCTACCAGGATTATCCTAATTAGGTGAACAAGAAGATCCAAGTCGGCAGAACTCTTGTCAGAACTTGTAAACCTTAGTTAAATCAACAACAGTAGGCAAAAGTTGAGAAAACTCAAAAATCTCTTGCATCATGTTGCCTTGATATTTTATGTTTTCTCAATTTTTTTCTTTTTTACAGTGAACTTGACTCTAGCTTCAGTTTTCTCCCATGATGGTTCTCTCTCATTAGCAGCAGCAGTGTTGGATTTTCTACTGAATAACACTTTGTATTCCCCCATACGCTTGAATTAGAACCTCTTGTTTGAGTAGAATGAAATAACCGGCACGCTTGTCAGCAGTTACCATGGTGAAGCCAGGTATCGGCTCCATTGATGATGGCTTTCTGTTGTGGTTTGTGCACGCACCTAACTCTGGGTAAAAATACTCAAGAGTCCATTGAACTAATTCAAAGCTTTTCTGGAACCGGTTACCCAGAGTTTCTGAACTCAGTCAACTTGGAGTTTAGGCTTGGACTCAGTTTGTTGAACCTGCTTTCTGGAACAGGGACCAAGTGTGATGTGATGTGTGGAGTTTGAATGTTCTCCTCGTGTTCGCGTGGGTTCTTCTGGGTACTCAGGCTTCTTCCTGCCATCCAAAGACATGCACTGATAGGTTAATTGGTCAACCTAAAATTGCCTCAGTGTGAATATGAAAGTGATTGGTTGTTCAGCTCTACATGTCAGCCCTGCGATGATTAAGTGGTGGCCTGTCCAGGGTGTACCCCGCCTTGTCCCATAGGTAGCTGGAATAGGCCCCAGCACCCCCTGCGACTGTAGTGAGGATAAAGAAATGAAAATAAAATAAAACAAGTGGTGCCAGGCACAACAAACCCTGCCCCTCGCACATATTGTAGGTTATTTTGGCATCGATCCAGCTGATGTCATCATGTCTATGCATGTGCTGATGTCAGCATATCAATTGCCTCTATATATCTGCCAGGTTTTAAGTAAATTAAAAAATATATATATGTTTTACAGACATTTGAAATTTCATCCATTTTTGCTGCTACAGACATTTGAAATTTTGCCCATTATAACTAAATGGGGGAAAAAAAAAAGATTTCAGAAATTCATACAAAATTTGAACTTTGACCGACTTTTTCCAATATGTAATCACATCTATTCTGGGCCACTGGTTCACTATAAACCCAATTTGGTATGAATTCAACCAATAGGTTTGGTGCTAGAGAGTTAACAAGCAAACAAACAAACAAAAAACAAGTGGTGCCAGGCACAACGAACCTAACTCCTCACATGTTTTGTAGCTTTTTTTGGCATCGATCCAGCTGATGTGCCAAGTTTGAAGTAAACTGAAACAAAATTGATGTGTTTATAGACTTTTGAAATTTCACCCTTTACAAGTCCATGGGAGAAAAAAAAAAAGATTTTAAAAATTCTTCAAAAATTTTAACTTCGACCAACTTTTCCCAAAATGTAATGACATCTATTCTCAGTCACTGGCAATCTATAAACCCAGTTTGGTATGAATTCAACCAAAATTCTTGCTGCTATAGACATTTGAAATTTTGCCCATTGTAAGTGAATGGGGGGAAAAAAAGATTTTAAAAATTCATACAAAATTTGTACTTTGACCTACTTTTCCCAAAATGTAATCACATCTATTCTGGGTCACTGGCAAACTATAAACCCAGTTTGGTATGAATTCAACTAATAGTTTTGCTGCTAGACTGTTAACAAGCAAACAAACAAAAAGCAAGTGGTGCCAGGCACATCAAACCCTACTCCTCGCATGTATTGTAGATTTTTTTTTTTTTTTTTTTTTTTTTTTTTTTTTTGGCATTGATCCAGCTGATGTGCCAAGTAAACTGAAACAAAATTGATGTTTTTATAGACTGTTGAAATTTCACCAATTATAAGTAAATGGAAGAAAAAAAAAAAAGATTTTTTAAAAATTATTTAAAATTTTAACTTCAACCAACTTTTCCCAAAATGTAATTAGGCCCGAGCCGAGTAAAGCCGGCGCAGGGCCTATTGAGACTGCAGTGGGCGCATGGGGACGAAATCGCCAGTGACGCGGTCGCCTTTCGTCACTGTCGCCACTCTCACACATATTCACATTCACGGCACTGAGACCTTTCCGAAGATGTATATGACGTGCACAAATCGCATATTTACAATGCTCAGAATGAATGGGAGTCAATGGGACACGCCCAGTCGCGGTCAGTCATGTGGGTGTAAGTGCATGACACGTGACATCTGACCCCACAGACATGTGGGGGACCTCGAGAGCTTTGACATAAGGCCAAATACGTGGTTGCCATAGAAACGGCTATATTGTTCTTGCTCAGATTCTTATTAGGCCCGAGCCGAGTAAAGCCGGCGCAGGGCCTATTGAGTCTGCAGTGGGCGCATGGGGACGAAATCGCCAGTGACGCGGTTGCCTTTCGCCACTGTGGCCACTCTCACACATATTCACATTCACGGCACTGAGACCTTTCCGAAGATGTACATGACATGTGCACAAGTCGCATATTTACACCTGCTCAGAATGAATGGGAGTCAATGGGACACGCCCAGTCGGGGTCAGTCACGCGGGTGTAAGTGCACGACACGTGACATCTGACCCCACAGACATGTGGGGGACCTCGAGAGCTTTCAAATAAGGCCAAATATGTTGTTACCATGGAAACAGCTATATTGTTCTTGCTCAGATTATTATTATTTTTATTTTTTTTATTTTTATTTTTTTGTCTTATTTTTCTTTCTCCTGCGCTTTGAGCTATTTACCATTTACAAAAATTGCTTCAGCTCAGACATACGAACACCGATTTGGCTCAAATTACACTCAGACGTCCATCTCCCAGGCCTACACTCATTTATTAAAAGAAATTGAAATTTTGCTCTATAGCGCCCCCTACAAATGTACATTTAAAAAAATGACATCAGTTTGGAGATACGAACACCGATTTGGCTCAAATTTGACTCAGACATCTGTCTCCCAGGCCTACACCTACTTGTCAAAAGAAACTAAAATTTCACACTACAGCACCCCCTACAAGTTTTTTTTTTTTAATTTTTTAATTAAAATTGCTTCAGTTCAGACATACGAACACCAATTTGGCTCAAATTTGACTCAGACATCTATCTCTCAGGCCTACACCCATGTATCAGAAAAATTTGAAATTTGGAGCTGTACCGCCCCCTACAATTTTACCTTTACGAAAATTACTTCACTTCAGACATACGAACACCAATTTGGCTCAAATTTGAATCAGTTGTCAATCTCCCAGGCCTACACCCATTTATCAAAAGAAATTGCCATTTCACTCACTAGCGCTCCCTACAAATTCACCTTCACGAAAATTGCATCACCTCGGACATATGAACACCGATTTGGCTCAAATTTGACTCAGTGGTACATCTTGCAGGCCTACACCCATTCAATTGAAGAAATTTAATTTTAGCTTCATAGCGCCCCCTACAGATTTACTTATAAAAAAATGTCATTAGTTCGGACATACAAGCAATGATTTCCCTCAAATTTGAATCAGTTGTCAATCTCCCAGGCCGACACCCATTCATCAGAAGACACTGAAATTTGGTGCTAGAGCGCCACCTGCTCAATGATGTGCATACTTCCACTGGATGTGCCCTTGGCGAGGGCCTTTAGATGCCGCTTGCGGCTTTAATTATTTTTCTTTATTTCTTTATTTATTTTTTATTTAGGCCCGAGCCGAGTAAAGCCGGCGCAGGGCCTATTGAGTCTGCAGTGGGTGCATGGGGACAAAATCGCCAGTGACGCGGTCGCCTTTCTCCACTGTCGCCACACTCACACATATTCACATTCACGGCACTGAGACCTTTCCGACGATGTACATGACATGTGCACAAATCGCATATTTACACCTGCTCAGAATGAATGGGAGTCAATGGGACACGCCCACTCGGGGTCAGTCACGTGTGTGTAAGTGCACGACACGTGACATCTGACCCCACAGACATGTGGGGGAGCTCGAGAGCTTTCAAATAAGGCAAAATATGTGGTTGCCATAGAAACGGCTATATTGTTCTTGCTCAGATTATTATTAGGCCCGAGCCGAGTAAAGCCGGCGCAGGGCCTATTGAGTCAGCAGTGGGCGCATGGGGACGAAATCACCAGTGACGCGGTCACCTTTCGCCACTGTCGCCACTCTCACACATATTCACATTCACGGCACTGAGACCTTTCCGACGATGTACATGACATGTACACAAATCGCATATTTACACCTGCTCAGAATGAATGGGAGTCAAAGGGACACGTCAAGTCGGGGTCAGTCATGTGGGTGAAAGTGCACGACACGTGACATCTGACCCCACAGACATGCGGGGGACCTCGAGAGCTTTAACATAAGGCCAAATACGTGGTTACAATGGAAACGGCTATATTGTTCTTGCTCAGATTATTATTATTTTTATTTATTTATTTATTTTTAGGTCCGAGCCGAGTAAAGCCGGCGCAGGGCCTATTGAGTCTGCAGTGAGCGCATGGGGACGAAATCGCCAGTGACGCGGTCGCCTTTCGCCACTGTCGCCACTCTCACACATATTCACATTCACGGCACTGAGACCTTTCCGAAGATGTATATGACATGTGCACAAATCGCATATTTACACCTGCTCAGAATGAATGGGAGTCAATGGGACACGCCCACTCGGGGTCAGTCATGTGGGTGTAAGTCCACGACACGTGACCTCTGACCCCACAGACATGTGGGGGACCTCGAGAGCTTTCAAATAAGGTCAAATATGTGGTTGCCATAGAAACGGCTATATTGTTCTTGCTCAGATTATTATTATTTTTATTTTTTAGGCCCGAGCCGAGTAAAGCCGGCGCAGGGCCTATTGAGTCTGCAGTGGGCGCATGGGGACGAAATCGCCAGTGACGCGGTCACCTTTCGCCACTGTCGCCACTCTCACACATATTCACATTCACGGCACTGAGACCTTTCCAACGATGTATATGACATGTGCACAAATCGCATATTTACACCTGCTCAGAATGAATGGGAGTCAATGGGACACGCCCAGTCACGGTCAGTCATGTGGGTGTAAGTGCACGACACGTGACATCTGACCCCACAGACATGTGGGGGACCTCGAGAACTTTCAAAAAAGGGCAAATACGTGGTTGCCATAGAAACAGCTATATTGTTCTTGCTCAGATTATTATTATTATTATTATTATTATTTTTTTTTTTTTTTTTGTCTTATTTTTCTTTCTCCTGCGCTTTGACCTCAATTTTGACCCTCTGAACATTTACGAAAACTCACCAAATTTTGCCTAAAATTCAGAAGTGCAAGAAATTGAATTTACATATAGGTTTCGTAGATGTCGGTAAAGAAATGTTGCGGCAGCGCCCCCTTGAAATGTGGAAATGCATTGCGCCAATGGGAGCACGTCCAACATAAAGTTTGTCGTAGAGCCACGAAAATCGGTAGACAGATTCATCATGAGGAGACAAACAAAAAATATTATTATGGCCACACCCCTAAACCAACCCTTAGTCGGCCATATTGGATTGAAATTTCCAAAATGCTGAGTCAGCGTTTTCGCTGAAGTTGTATTTTAACTATCTCCTCCTTGGCCGTTTGGCCGAATGAGTTCAAAATCAGTGTACAGTATCTAGAGAAGTGGGGCATCAAAAGTTAGCCGAATTTTTTGAATTGGCATCACCGTCTTTGTGTGACGAGGTTGCAAACTTTGCGAAGTTTTTTCGAAAATTTACCATCACAAAAATTGCTTCAGCTCAGACATACGAACACTGATTTGGCTGAAATTTGACTCAGACGTCCATCTCCCAGGCCTACACCCATTTATTAAAAGAAATTGAAATTTCGCACTATAGCGCCCCTTACAAATGTAAATTTACAAAAATGACATCAGTTCGGACATACGAACACCGATTTGGCTCAAATTTGACTCAGACATCTGTCTCAAAGGCCTACACCTATTTATCAAAAGAAACTGAAATTTTGCAATACAGCGCCCCCTGCAAAAATTTTTAATATTTTTTTATTAAAATTGCTTCAGTTCGGACATACGAACACCAATTTGGCTCAAATTTGACTCAGACATCTATATCCCAGGCCTACACCCATTTATCAGAAAAAATTTAAATTCGGCGCCATAGCGCCCCCTACAATGTTACCTTTACGAAAATTACTTCATGTTAGACATGTGAACACCAATTTGGCTCAAATTCGAATCAGTTGTCAATCTCCCAGGCCAACACCCATTTATCAAAACAAATTGCCACTTTGCTCAGTAGCGCCCCCTACAAATTTACCTTCACGAAAATTGCATCAGTTCAGACATACGAACACCGATTTGGCTCAAATTTGACTCAGTGGTACATCTCACAGGCCTACACCCATTCAATGGAACAAATTGAATTTCGGCTTATAGCGCCCCCTACAGATTTATTTATACAAAATTTTGTTCAGTTCGGACATACGAACACTGATTTGTCTCAAATCAATTGTCAATGTCCCAGGCCTACATCCATTCATCAGAAGACACAAAATTTGGGGCTAGAGCGCCACCTGCTGAACGATGAGCATACTTCCACTGGACGTGCCCTTGGTGAGGGCCTTTAGATGCCGCTTGCGGCTTTAATTTATTTATTTTTTTGTCTTATTTTTCTTTCTCCTGCGCTTTGAGCTCAATTTTGACCCCCTGAACATTTACGAAAACTCACCAAATTTTGCACAAAATTCAGAAGTGCGAGAAATTGAATTTACGTATAGGTTTCGTAGATGTCGGTAAAGAAATGTTGCAGCAGCGCCCCCTTGAAAAGTGGAAATGCATTACGCCAATGGGAGCATGTCCAACATGAAGTTTGTCGTAGAGCCACGAAAATCGGTACACAGATTCATCATGAGGAGACAAACAAAAAATATTATTATGGCCACGCCCCAAAACCAACCCTTAGTCAGCCATATTGGATTGAAATTTCCAAAATGCTGAGTCAGCGTTTTCGCTGACGTCGTATTTTAACTATCTCCTACTAGGCCGTTTGGCCGGATGAGCTCAAAATCGGTGTACAGTATCTAGAGAAGTGGGAAATAAAAAGTTAGCCGAATTTTTTGAATCGGTGTCACCGTTTTTGTGTGACGAGGTTGCAAACTTTGCAAAGTTTTTTCAAAAATTTACCATTACAAAAATTGCTTCAGCTCAGACATACAAACACCGATTTGGCTGAAATTTGACTCAGACATCCATCTCCCTGGCCTACACCCATTTACTAAAAGAAATTGAAATTTCGCACTATAGCGCCCCCTACAAATGTACATTTACAAAAATTACATCAGTTCGGACATACAAACACCGATTTGGCTCAAATTTGACTCAGACATCTGTCTCCCAGGCCTACACCTATTTGTCAAAAGAAACTGAAATTTTGCACTACAGTGCCCCCTTCAAGTTTTTTTTTAATTTTTTTATTAAAATTGCTTCAGTTCGGACGTACGAACACCAATTTGGCTCAAATTTGACTCAGACGTCTATCTCTCAGGCCTAAACCAATTTGTCAGAAAAATTTGAAATTTGGAGCTATAGTGCCCCCTACAATTTGACCTTCACGAAAATTACTTCACTTCAGACATACGAACACCAATCTGGCTCAAATTTGAATCATTTGTTAATCTCCCAGGCCTACACCCATTTATCAAAAGAAATTTCCATTTCGCTCATTAACGCCCCCTACAAATTTACCTTCACGAAAATTGCATTACTTCGGACATACGACCACCGATTTGGCTCAAATTTGACTCAGTGGTACATCGTGCAGGCCTACACCCATTCAGTTGAAGAAATTTAATGTTAGCTGCATAGCGCCCCCTACAGATTTACTTATACAAAAATTTCCTTACTTCGGACATACGAGCAATGATTTCCCTCAAATTTGAATCAGTTGTCAATCTCCCAGGCCTACACCCATTCATCAGAAGAAACTGAAATTTGGTGCTAGAGTGCCACCTGCTGAACGATGGGCATACTTCCACTGGACGTGCCCTTGGCGAGGGCCTTTAGATGCCGCTTGCGGCTTTAATTTTTCTTTATTTTTTTTTTTTAGGCCTGAGCCGAGTAAAGCCGGCGCAGGGCCTATTGAGTCTGCAGTGGGTGCATGGGGACGAAATCGCCAGTGACGCGGTCGCCTTTCGCCACTGTCGCCACTCTCACACATATTCACATTCACGGCACTGAGACCTTTCCGACGATGTATATGACGTGCACAAATCGCATATTTACACCTGCTCAGAATGAATGGGAGTCAATGGGACACGCGCAGTCGGGGTCAGTCACGTGTGTGTAAGTGCACGACACGTGACATCTGATCCCACAGACATGTGGGGGAGCTCGAGAGCTTTCAAATCAGGCCAAATACGTGGTTGCCATAGAAACGGCTATATTGTTCTCGCTCAGATTATTATATTATTTTTATTTTTATTTTTTTGTCTTATTTTTCTTTCTCCTGCGCTTTGAGCTCAATTTTGACCCTCTGAACATTTACAAAAACTCACCAAATTTTGCCTAAAATTCAGAAGTGCGAGAAATTTAATTTACATATAGATTTCGTAGATGTCGGTAAAGAAATGTTGCGGCAGCGCCCCCTTGAAAAGCGGAAATGCATTGCGCCAATGGGAGTGCATCCAACATAAAGTTTTTCGTAGAGCCACGAAAATCGGTACACAGATTCATCATGAGGAGACAAACAAAAAATATTATTATGGCCACGCCCCTAAACGAACCCTTTGTCGGCCATATTGGATTGAATTTTCCAAAATGCTGAGTCAGCGTTTTCGCTAACGTTGTATTTTAACTATCTCCTACTAAACCGTTTGGCCAAATGAACTCAAAATCGGTGTACAGTATCTAGAGAAGTGGGGCATCAAAAGTTAGCTGAATTTTTGGAATTGGCATCACCGCTTTTGTGTGACGAGGTTTCTAAATTTGCGAAGTTTTTTCGAAAATTTACCATCACAAGAATTGCTTCAGCTTACACATACAAACACCGATTTGGCTGAAATTTGACTCAGACTTCCATCTCCCAGGCCTACACCCATTTATTGAAATAAATTGAAATTTTGCACTATAGCGCCCCCTACAAATGTAGATTTACAAAAATGACATCAGTTCGGACATACAAACACCGATTTGGCTCAAATTTGACTCAGACATCTGTCTCCCAGGCCTACACGTACTTGTCAAAAGAAACTGAAATTTTGCACTATAGCGCCCCCTACAAAAATTTTTAATATTTTTTTATTAAAATTGCTTCAGTTCGGACATACGAACACCGATTTGGCTCAAATTTCACTCAGATGTCCATCTCCTAGTCCTACACCCATTTATCAGAAAAATTTGAAATTCGGTGCCATAGCGCCCCCTACAATTGTACCTATACGAACATTACTTCATATTAGACATGCGAACACCAATTTGGCTCAAATTTGAATCAGTTGTCAATCTCCCAGGCCTACACCCATTGATCAAAAGAAAATGCCACTTCGCTCAGTAGCGCCCCCTACAAATTTACCTTCACGAAAATTGCATTAATTCGGACATATGAACACCGATTTGGCTCAAATTTGACTCAGTGGTACATCTCGCAGGCCTACCCCCATTCAACAGAAGAAATTTAAATTTAGCTGCATAGTGCCCCCTACAGATTTACTTACATAAAAATTTCTTTAGTTTGGACATACGAAAAAAGATCTGCCTCAAATTTGAATGAGTTGTCAATCTCCCAGACCTACACCAATTCATCAGAAGACACTGAAATTTGGTGCTAGAGCGCCACCTGCTGAACGATGGACATACTTCCACTGGACATGCTTGTGGCGAGGGCCTTTAGACGCCGCTTGCGGCTTTAATTTTATTTATTTTTCTTCTCCTGCTCTTTGAGCTCAAATTTGACCCCCTGAACATATACAAAAACTCACCAAATTTTGCCCAAAATTCAGAAGTGCAAGAAATTTAATTTACGTATAGGTTTCGTAGATGTCGGTAAAGAAATGTTGCCGCAGCACCCCCTTGAAAAGTGGAAATGCATTACGCCAATGGGAGCACGTCCAACGTAAAGTTTGTCATAGAGCCACAAAAATCGGTACACAGATTCATCATGAGGTGACAAACAAAAAATATTATTATGGCCAAGCCCCAAAACCAACCCTTAGTCGGCCATATTGGATTGAAATTTCCAAAATGCTGAGTCAGCGTTTTCGCTGACGTTGTATTTTAACTATCTCCTCCTTGGCCGTTTGGCCGAATGAGCTCAAAATTGGTGTACAGTATCTAGAGAAGTGGGGCATCAAAAGTTAGCTGAATTTTTTGGATAGGTGTCACCGTTTTTGTGTGACGATGTCGCAAACTTTGCAAAGTTTCTTCGTGAATTTACCATTACAAAAATTGCTTCAGCTCAGACATACAAACACCGATTTGGCTGAAATTTGACTCAGACGTCTATCTCCAAGGCCTACACCCATTTATTAAAAGAAATTGAAATTTCGCACTATAGCGCCCTACAAATGTACATTTACAAAAATGAAATCAGTTCGGACATACGAGCACCAATTTGGCTCAAATTTGACTCAGACATCTGTCTCCCCGGCCTACACCTATTTGTCAAAAGAAACTGAAATTTTGCACTACAGCGCCCCCTACAAAAATTTTTAATATTTTTTTATTAAAATTTCTTCAGTTCGGACATACGAACACCGATTTGGTTCAAATTTGACTCAGATGTCTATCTCCCAGGCCTACACCCATTTATCAGAAATATTTGAAATTCGGTGCCATAGCGCCCCCTACAATTTTACCTTCACGAAAATTACTTTACGTTAGACATACGAATACCAATTTGGCTTAAATTTGAATCAGTGTTCAGTCTCCCAGGCCTACACCCATTTATCAAAAGAAATTGCCACTTCGCTCATTAGCGCCCCCTAATAATTTACCTTCACAAAAATTGCATTAATTCGGACATACGAACACTGATTTAGCTCAAATTTGACTCAGTGGTACATCTCGCAAACCTACATCCATTCAATGGTAGAAATTTATTTTTAGCTGCATAGCGCCCCCTACAGATTTACTTATACAAAACTTTCTTTAGTTCGGACATACAAACAAAGATTTGCCTCAAATTCGAATCAGTTGTCGATCTCCCAGGCCTACACCCATTCATCAGAAGACATTGAAATTTGGTGCTAGAGTGCCACCTGCTGAACAATGGACATACTTCTACTGGACGTGCCCGTGGTGAGGGCCTTTAGATGCCGCTTGCAGCTTTAATTATTTTTCTTCTCCTGCTCTTTGAGCTCAATTTTGACCCCCTGAACATTTATGAAAACTCACCAAATTTTGCCAAAAATTCAGGAGTGGGAGAAATTGAATTTACATATAGGTTTCGTAGATGTCGGTAAAGAAATGTTGCTGCAGCGCCCCCTTGAAAAGTGAAAATGCATTGCGCCAGTGGGAGCACGTCCAACATAAAGTTTGTCATAGAGCCACGAAAATCGGTACACAGATTCATCATGAGGAGACAAACAAAAAATATCATTATGGCCACGCCCCTAAACCCACCCTTAGTCGGCCATATTGGATTGAAATTTCCAAAATGCTGAGTCAGCGTTTCCGCTGAAGTTGTATTTTAACTATCTCCTCCTTGGCCGTTTGGCCGAATGAGCTCAAAATCGGTGTACAGTATCTAGACAAGTGGGGCATCAAAAGTTAGCCGAGTTTTTTGAATCGGTGTCACCGTTTTTGTGTGACGAGGTTGCAAACTTTGCGAAGTTTTTTTGAAAATTTACCATCACAAAATTGCTTCAGCTCAGACATACAAACACTGATTTCGCTGAAATTTGACTCAGACGTCCATCTCCCAGGCCTACACCCATTTATTAAAAGAAATTGAAATTTCGCACTATAGCACCCCCTACAAATGTACATTTACAAAAATGACATAAGTTTGGGCATACGAACACTGATTTGGCTGAAATTTGACTCAGACATCTGTCTCCCAGGCCTACACCTATTTGTCAAAAGAAACTGAAATTTTGCACTACAGCGCCCCCTACAAAAAATTTTTATATTTTTTTATTAAAATTGCTTCAGTTCGGACATACGAAAACCGATTTGGCTCAGATTTGACTCAGAATTCTATCTCCCAGGCCTACACTCATTTATCAGAAAAATTTGAAATTTGGTGCCATAGCGCCCCCTACAAATTTACCTTTACGACAATTACTTCACTTCAGATATACGAACACCAATTTGGCTCAAATTTGAATCAGTTGTCAATCTCCCAGGCCTAAACCCATTTATCAGAAGAAATTGCCATGTTGCTCAGTAGCGCCCCCTACAAATTTACCTTCACGAAAATTGCATTAATTCAGACATATGATCACCGATTTGGCTCAAATTTGACTCAGTGGTACATCTCGCAGGCCTACACCCATTCAATGGAAGAAATTAAATTTTAGCTGCATAGCGCCCCCTACAGATTTACTTATACAACAATTTCTCTAGTTTGGACATACGAACACTGATTTGTCTCAAATTTGAATCAATTGTCAATCTCCCAGGCCTACACCCATTCATCAGAATCAGTATCTAGAGAAGTGGGGCATCAAAAGTTATTTTTTGGATTGGTGTCACCGTTTTTGTGTGACGACGTCGCAAACTTTGCAAAGTTTCTTCGCGAATTTACCATTACAAAAATTGCTTCAGCTCAGACATACAAACACCGATTTGGCTCAAATTTGACTCAGACGTCCATCTCCCAGGCCTACACCCATTTTATTAAAAAAAATTGAAATTTCGCACTATAGCGCCTCCTACAAGTGTACATTTTAAAAAAATGACATCAGTTCGGAGATACGAACACCAATTTTGCTCACATTTGACTCAGACATCTGTCTCCCAGGCCTACACCTATTTGTCAAAAGAAACTGAAATTTCGCAATACAGCGCCCCCTACAAGTTTTTTTTAAAAATTTTTTTAGTAACATTGCTTCAGTTTGGACATACGAACACCAATTTGGCTCAAATTTGACTCAGATGTCGATCTCTCAGGCCTACACCAATATATCAGAAAAAATTGCAATTTGGCGCTATAGCGCTCCCTACAATTTTACCTTTACGAAAATTACTTTACTTCAGACATACAAACACCAATTTGGCTCAAATTTGACTCAGTGGTACATCTCGCAGGCCTACACCCATTCAATGGAACAAATGGAATTTTGGCTCCATAACGCCCCCTACAGATTTATTTATACAAAAATTTGTTCAGTTCGGACATACGAACACTGATTTGTCTCAAATTTGAGTCAATTGTCAATCTCCCAGGCCTACACCCATTCATCAGAAGACATTGAAATTTGGTGCTAGAGCGCCACCTGCTGAACGATGGCCATACTTCTACTGGACGTGCCCTTGGCGAGGGCCTTTAGATGCCGCTTGCGGTTTTAATTACATCTATTCTTGGTCACTGGCAATCTATAAACCCAATTAGGTATGAATTCAACCAATAGTTTTGCTGCTACAAACATTTGAAATTTTGCCCATTATAAGTAAATGGGGAAAAAAAGATTTTAAAAATTCATACAAAATTTGAACTTTGACCTACTGTTCCTAAATTGTAATCAGATCTATTCTGGGTCACTGGCAATCTATATCAACCAACAGTTTTGCCGCTAGAGTGTTAACAAACTAAGAAACAAACAAACAAACCAAACCAAAAACAATACCCCTCTCCTTCCCTTTGGGGGGTGGGGTAACAAACAAACAAATCAAATCAAAAACAATACCCCTTGCCTACCCTTCGGGGGGCAGGGTAATAAAGCGGAGGGTTTACGTGATGATGTAGTTCTAATTACGTTCCATGTCCTCCCACCCTCATGCTAACTGTTAGCTTTGACACAGGATTAATGGAAAGAATTTAATTAATTAATTAATTAATTAATTAATTAATTAATTAATTAATTAATTAATTACCTCGCCTCCTGAAGAGTTAAGAGTGGGGTTTAAATTTGTAGGGTTTAAAGACTCAAATAAATTTCCTGAGGCTATAAAATGTTCATTAAAACAGGTGAGCATTTTAGCTTTATCTGCAATTTTTTCAGAGTCTTTAACAATGCATGGTGGCAGCTCAGAACCTTTACTATTTTCAGAAATGGATTTGATGGTTTTCCAGAATTTTGAGGGGTTATTTAGATTCTGTGTGGTTTGTGATAAGAAATAATTGGCTTTGGCTTTCTTGATTTTTACAGTACAAGTATTGTGTAGTTGCCTAAAGGCTAACCAATCAGAATTTAGATTTGTTTTCCTGGCTTTAGCCCAGGCCAGGTTGTGCTGGTGGAGAAGTTCTGAAAGGTCTGGGGTGAACCATGCATTATTTCTGCCCTTAACTCTATACCGCCTAAATGGAGCATGCTTGTTAACAATGTTATAAAAACCATCATAGAAACACTTCCAGGCAATATCAACATCAGCTATAAGATCAATTTTTGCCCAGTCAAAAAGAAATAAATCATGAGAGGAACCTTGCTCTGAAAAGTGCTTCATGTCACATTTGTAAATGATGCGTGGCCTGGTTTTAGGTGTTTTAATATTTCTCACTGTTGCAACTACACAGTGGTCACTGACGTCGTTGGCAAATATTGAAGCAGTTGTGTATTTATGAGGAGCATTCGTTAGGATGAGGTCGATTAAAGAGTATTTTTCAGGATTTTTATGGTTTGGTCGAGTTGCACTGCCTACCAATTGAAAGATGTTCAGGGAGTCGCAGTGAGATCGAAAGTCATCTGACACTGGTTGTAACCAGTTCAGGTTAAAGTCACCCAAGGCTAAGAATTCCTTTGAGCAGAATTCTGAAAGAAGCTGCACTAAATTAGGCAGGGCACAATTTTCAGCTGAGGGTGCTCGATAACAACCAACAACATTAATACTCAGAGATTTGGAGACCTCAAGTTCTAAAGCTAAAAACTCAAACTGCTGTAACACCGATTTGGAGAGCAGTACATTCACTTGGAGATTTTTCTTGGTGTAAATAGCTACACCTCCACCTCTTTTAGGGTAGTCAGACCTAAACACATTATAACCATTGATATTTACATCAGTATCTGTGACAGATTTACTCAGCCTAGTTTCTGTTAAAACAATGACATAGATGGTGGCTGTCCCTGAAGTGTCCACATCATTCCAGAGGCCTGTGTATCTGAGGAGGTAGATGGCAGCTCCTCATCCTGAGGCACTGAGAACATTCCAGAAGCTGAGGGGGTAGACGGCAACTCATCCTGACCAGTGGCATGGGATGATCCAGAATATTTTAGAAGTGCCCCTGAAACTGCATCAAAAGGCAGTAAATATAACTGTGAATGCCTGATCTAAAACATCCATGAATTGTACATTTAAATAAACATACCTTTGTATACTATTACTGTCTGTCCTTGCACACTAATAATCTAACTCTCAGGAAAAGGACACACTTGCAGTGATGACCTATTCAGATATAGACTACCTGTTGCTGCCACATTTCATTTCTGCCTGTTTTCTGTGCATTTCATTGTTATTGTGGTTGTGCGCCACCAGAGGGCGCTGTAGCACATGTGTAAGCTTTATGTGCAGAGCAGAGGTTTTTCTTTAGAAGAAGAAGCGATCCGAGACAGAATGGATACATGGACGTCAGTGAGCTAAAGTTTAAGATTTAAATTTGATAAGAAAAAAAGAAGAAGACAACCAAAATTAATTCCTTTCTCGGTACTCAGCCAACGAGGTATTGTTATGTCTGTTTATTTTGCAGAAGTAGTCTTATTTGTCGATTGTCTTTATTCTGTGTAAGCTAATTATTGTCTTGTCTGTGACTTTTTAGTTTTCACGGTGTGATTTGTGAATTGGACCAAGCTAGATTCGAATAAATCCATCTGTAGAGAAAACCACTTGTGTCTGTTGTACCTGGAGGAATTACAGTGAAAACTCGAACTGATCCGCACGAGTGGAGGACAGGCGGCATGATCAGAGGAGCAGCGGTTTGCCACAGCGTGATCAGCACATGAACAGAACTGGGAGCGCGCACGGGACCGAAGCACACGGTTTGAAGAGCAGCACTTAAAATAAGGCTATAAGAAGCTTGGACACTCATAAGTTAAGAATATGTCTGAAAAAATAAGACTATAAAGGCAAGTTTAAGGTTGACTAATCAAACAGTGATTGAAAGTAACGTTTTGCCATCTCTGGTTTCTGTTTATTAAGCTGTTTATAAGTTTGAAGGCAACAAAGTTTATGGATCAGTGTATTTTGTACTGTTTCATATTGGGACATTTGTAACAGCAGTGTGAATTCTTTATTTCAGTTAACAGTGGAACTGTGAATAACTCTTATTTGAAGATGTTTTGAGTATATTTAAGTTGATGAAGGAGTGATTTAAGTTACATTCATATTACTGCATTAGGGTTTGGTGTTGCATTTTGATTTTACTCTGCCTTTATATTTTCAACTGCCCACAGTGTAAGGGGGACTTTTAGTTTACTTTACACTTTTTCACTGTTTAGTGATAAGTGACTAGATGTTGGCATGACTGAGCCACATAAGCTCTCAGTTAGTGCAAACCCTCAGATGCGGTCTGAAGGAAACCAATGCACTGATCAGCAACTAAGAAGAAGTGAGAGAGTTAAAACACACAGAAAAAGGAAAGGAAATGCAGGATGAAAAGATTATAGGGCTCCAGCAAAGGTTTAACTGTAACTATGAAAAGTGGAGAACATGTGCTAAATCATCCAAGCGACCCCTCTCTCAATCAGACCCTTTAAGTAATGACATACTTAAAGATATTATTGTTAATGTGAGAAGCCTTTGTGCAGACGTCACAAAAGTTTATGAAGAGTTACGCAAGCTCACCCCACCGGATCAAGAGACATGTCGCAGAGTAGATCTATGTGTGGAGATCTCAGGTTTCCTCATGAATAAAGCAACCAACCGATTGAATGGAAAAGATGAAGCAGAACAATATTGGCCAGAAGCAGGTTCCCTCTTTCAAACTACAAGTAGTAAGTCAAGCTCCTTTAACACGACTAAGAAAACATCTGAGTACTCAAATAGATCTTCTGTAAAGCATCAAGAAGCTGCGGCAGAAGCAGCAGCAAGTCAAGCTGTTCTCCAAGTATTAAAAGAACAAGAAATGGATCAGCAAGAGATTGAAAGACTTGAAGCTGAGGTCAGGAAAAAGTCAGTGGAGCAAGAAGCACTGTTTAGACAAAGGTGCTTGGAAAGAGAGGCAGAAGAAATCAGGCTAAGAATGCAGAGAGAAGCAGATGAAGCAAAGTTCAAGGCTCAACAAGAAGAAGAGTGTGCAACTCTGCAGAGAACACTTGAGGAAAAGAAAAAAGTACAGCACCTGGAAAAGGTCAAGGATCTCAAAGCAGCACAAGCAAAAATGCAGGTTTATGACCAATCAGAGGAACACAAAGTTGATGTAACAAAGATTAACAGGGAAATTGAAGATGCTAAACGTGTGAGGTTCCCATCTCAGCTTGAACGAGTCTTACCCCAAGCTGCAGCAACCCCTGTAAACGATGGTACATCAGACCTTGTTAAAGCGTTAGCAGGTGCACTAAGTGCTAGTCGTATCCCGGTTCCTGAACCTACCGTGTTTTCTGGGGATCCCTTGAGTTACAGTGACTGGAAACTGTCATTTCAAACACTGATAGACCAAAGAAATATCCCGAACACTGAGAAAATATTCTACCTTCGAAGATATGTGAGTGGACCGGCTAAAAGACCAGTTGAAGGATACTTCCTGCTTGGAACTGAATCTGCATATGGTGCTGCATGGAAGGTTCTGGATGAAAGATATAGAAATCCATTCACAATCGCAACAGCTTATAGACAAACTACATGCATGGCCCAAAATTACCTCAAGGGATAGTTTTGAACTAAGAGACTTTGCAGATTTTTTGCGTAGTTGTGAGGCTGCAACAGCTCACATCAAGTCATTAGAGATCTTGAATGACTGCAATGAGAACAGGAAGATTTCGTCTAAGCTTCAAGACTGGCTTGCTGCTAGTTGGAACCACAAGGTTATCGAAATCGAGGAACAAACAAATCAGTTTCCCACTTTCAGCCAGTTTGTTGACTTTCTAACAAGAGAAGCCAAGATTGCTTGCAATCCTGTTTCATCGTTACAGTCACTAAAGCAATGTGAGCCTAATAAATCAGATAAACTGAAACTCACAAAACAGAGACACATTGGAGCTAAAACACTGAGAACAACTTCACAAGAAAAGATACAACTGGCTTGTATATTCTGTAAGAAGCCAAAGCACAGTTTACTTAAATGCAGAAGTTTTCTGGACAAATCTGTGTCAGACAGAGTCAGAAGTCAGAAAAGTTTTTTTTTGGTTGTCTCAAACCATGCCACCATTCAAAGAACTGTACCAACCGCAATGTTTGTGAAAAGTGCAGTAAAAGGCATCCCACCTGTCTTCATGAAGACAGAGTTAAAGCCAAAGAAGAACAAAGACAACCATCAAATCAGCCAAGCCCAAATAATGAAAGATCAAGTCAAAGTGACTAAGCTCAAGAACAAGTTACAGCCATGGCTATGACTAACCAAGTCGCGAATCAAGAAAATAACACACAGACAGCCGCAATCATTCCTGTGTGGCTTTCATCCACTGTCAAACCCAAAGAAGTTCTCATATATGCCTTACTAGACTCACAAAGTGATACAACTTTTGTTCTCAGTGAAGTTGCAGATTTGCAAGAGACAAACCAAGAACCCGTTAAATTAGAACTGTCTACTATGTCTTCACATACTACAGTTGTTCAGTCTCACAGACTTCAAAATCTCCAAGTTCTTGGCTTTAACTCAAGCAAAATAATCACTTTACCCCCTACATACAGACGAGAGTTCATTCCAGCCAACAAAGCTCACATCCCAACTAATGAGACGGCTAAAGCTTGAAAGCTTGGCCACATTTGGAACACCTTCAACCAGAAATCACACCTTTGCAAGACTTCAAGGTAGGATTGTTGATTGGATATAACTGCTCACAAACTCTCCTCCCTAGAGAGATTGTGTCTGGCAAAGATGACGAGCCGTACGCTCAGCGCACTGATCTTGGTTGGAGTATAGTTGGACAAATCAATCCGTGCTTGAACTATGGAGATGCGATTGTAATCAGTCATTGCATTATTGTCAAGAAGGTCATCCCAGAGCTTGAGTCCTCTGTTAAGCTTCAGAACAGAGTCCACTATGTCAATAGGACAACGGTGAAAGACGTCACCCCTTCAGACATTATCAAAGCACTTGAAGGAGACTTCTCCGAAAGAGCCATTGAGAACAACCCTGTGTCGCAGGAAGATTTAAAGTTTCTCTCAATGCTCAATGAGAATATCAGACCAAATGAAAGTGGTCACTATGAGATGCCATTACCGTTTTGTGACAAAAGACCCATATTACCAGACAATAAAATATGTGCAATGCATCACCTGAAGTGTCTGGAAAAAAGATTAAAGAAGGACAAATCATATTACAATGATTACACGAACTTCATGGATGACATAATCTCATGAGGAGATGCAGAAAGAGTCCCTGACGAAGAGCTGAATAACCGTCCTGCATGGTATATCCCACATCATGGGGTCTATCACCCGCACAAACCTGGAAAGATCAGAGTAGTGTTTGATGCCTCTGCCAAGTACCAGGACACTTCTCTCAACGACCATCTCCTAACTGGTCCTGACCTGATGAACACATTGGTGGGCGTGCTTTGTCATTTTTGCAGAAGTCCTGTCGCATTCATGTGCGATATAGAGTGAATGTTTCACCAATTTCACGTCACAAAAGAAGATCAGGATTATTTAAGGTTCCTCTGGTGGGAGAAGGGAGATTTAGAAGCAACACCATCCATTTACTGCATGAAGGTCCATCTTTTTGGAGCAGTGTCTTCTCCAGGCTGTGCCAACTTTGGCTTAAAACACCTCGCAACCCAAGGACAAGACCAATTCCAGGAAAATGCCATACATTTCATAAAAAGAAACTTTTATGTTGACGACGGCTTGGCAAGTGTTCCAACTGAAAACGAAGCCATTCAGCTCATCAAGGACTCAAGAGAGCTTTGCTCCAAAGGGAAATTAAGACTTCACAAATTTGTGTCCAACAGTGAGAGTTATGTCTGCTATTCCAAAGGAAGCATGTGCCACAGTTACAGACCTTGACATGTCTCTTAATTTACCACACATTGAAAGAGCTCTTGGCATTGAATGGTGCGTCACTTCTGACACTTTCAAGTTCAGAGTTCAAGTCAAGTCGAACCCCCTTACAAGAAGAGGTGTACTGTCTACTGTCGCCTCTATTCACTATCCACTGGGTTTTATAGCACCGTTTGTCCTCCTGGGCAAGCAGATCCTCCAGCAAATGTGCAAGGATAAAGTTAAGTGGGACCAAGAGCTTCCAGACCACTTAAAACCCCAGTGGGAATCCTGGATTACAGACCTACCAAGTTTAGCCAGCATGGAAATTCAGAGATGTTTCGTCCCTACAGTTTGGTCAGGTTAAACGTTTTGAGCTTCATCACTTCGCAGATGCCAGTGTCAGTGGATATGGAGCGTATACTTACCTGTGAATCATTAACCAATCAGAACAAGTCCATTGTTGCTTGATGATGGACAAGTCAAGAGTCACATCAACTAGTGTCACATCTATCCCTCGACTCGAACTCTCAGCAGCAGTTGTTGCAGTTAGAGTCAGTGATCTACTCAAAGCAGAGCTTGAAATCCCAGACATTGCAGAGTTTTTCTGGACAGACTCCACTGTTGTTCTTGGCTACATAAATAATGACGCCAAAAGGTTTCAAGTGTTCGTAGCTAATCGCATCCAAAGGATCAAGTCAAGCACAAGGCCAGAACAATGGGCGTATGTCAAGTCAGAGCAAAACCCTGCAGACTACGCTTCTTGAAGCTTAACTGCAGAACAACTGAAGTCCTCCGATTGGTTTAAGGGACCGGCATTTCTCTGGGAAAGGGACATTCCTGGTGAAGATGTCAAGGTGGGAGAGATCAAGGAAAATGATCCAGAACTTCACAAAGCTTTTGTCTGTACCACCAATACAAAAGAAAAGCAGACTATTCTCAACAGATTTGAGAAGTTCTCAGAATGGTCCAGATTGATAAGAGCACTTACAATCTTGAGAAGAAAGATCAAGGAACGCAAAGGTGATATACAAAGGACTAAACAAAGTACGAGTTTAGAAGAGAGAAAAGAAACAGAACTGTTTGTCATCAAACTTGTTCAAGAGAAAGCTTTTGCAGAAGAGATAAAGAGTTTAAAATCAAAGAAAACTGTTTCTAAGACTAAAAACTGTAACCTGTACAAACTAAGTCCATTTTTGGATGAAGATGGAGTCCTCAGAGTTGGCGGACGTTTGAGTCAAGCTGTGCTACACTCGCATGTAAAACATCCAGCCATACTTCCCAAGGACAGTCATTTTTCGACTTTGCTCATCAGACATTTTCACACGAAGGTTCAACACCAAGGTCGTGGAATGACAATGAATGAGCTGCGTGCCAACGGTTGGTGGATTCTTGGAAGCAGCCGAACAGTCTCATCATACATTTTCAACTGTGTCAAATGTCGCAAATACAGAAGGAGAACAGAGACTCAAAGTATGGGAGAGTTGCCAGTAGACTGAACAGAGCCTACCCCACCTTTCACTTATGTCGGAATGGATTGTTTCGACCAATATATGTTAAAGACGGATGAAAGGAGCTCAAGAGATATGGACTCATATTAACCTGCCTATGTTCACGAGCCATACATATTGAAGCAGTAGACGACCTGAGTACAGATGCATTCCTTAATGCTGTACGAGCATTTATTGCTATAAGAGGGAATGTTTGTCAGCTAAGATGTGACAGAGGAACCAATTTCATTGGTGCTCAGAGAGAGCTTGCAAACCTCATGAAAGATATGAATCAGGAGAAAATAAAGGCACTTGGATGTGAATTCCTCATGAATCCCCCTTTAGCAAGCCATATGGGTGGAGTATGGGAAAGACAAATAAGAACCATCCGTAGTGTTCTTTCAGCCATCCTTGACCAGTCGGCAAAGAAACTTGACAGTATATCCTTGACAACCTTTTTGTACGAGGTTATGGCGATTATCAACAGCCGACCGCTCACCGTTGAGCATTTGAATGATCCAACAGGCCCTGAACCATTAACTCCTAACCACATTCTCACTATGAAGTCGACCATCATTCAACCTCCTCCAGGAGATTTCATGAAAGAAGATTTGTACCTTCAAAAAAGATGGACAAGAGTACAGTATTTGGCCAATGAGTTTTGGATCCGCTGGAGGAAAGAATATTTGCTCAACTTACAACCCAGACAAAAGTGGAATGTACACAGAAGGGATCTGAAGGTTAACGATGTTGTGCTTCTGCAAGAGGATACAGCACCACACAATGTATGGAAGCTAGCCAAAGTTACGGATGTCTATCCCGGAACCGATGACAAAGTGAGAAAGGTTCGACTTTTGGTTAGTGAAAAGACGTATGACAAACACAGCAAACCTGTGACTAAAACGGTTTCATTAGAACGACCTGTACATAAGGTTATTGTTTTGCTGGAAGCAGACTGAGTTTTGTTTTTGCTTTTCTTTTACTTTCTTTCTTTTCTTTCATGTGCAGCATTCTGAATATAAGAAATCCCACAATAAGAACTGTGAGATTGGTGGGAGTGTTGCTGCCACATTTCATTTATGCCTGTTTTCTGTGCATTTCATTGTTATTGTGGTTGTGCGCCACCAGAGGGCGCTGTAGCACATGTGTAAGCTTTGTGTGCAGAGCAGAGGTTTTTCTTTAGAAGAAGAAGCGATCCGAGACAGAATGGATGCACGGACGTCACTGAGCTAAAGTTTAAGATTTAAATTTGATAAGAAAGAAAGAAGATGACCAAAATTAATTCCTTTCTCGGTACTCAGCCAACGAGGTATTGTTATGTCTGTTTATTTTGCAGAAGTAGTCTTATTTGTCGATTGTCTTTATTCTGTGAAAGCTAATTATTTTCTTGTCTGTGACTTTTTAGTTTTCTCGGTGTGATTCGTGAATCGGACCAAGCTAGATTTGAATAAATCCATCTGTAGAGAAAACCACTTGTGTCTGTCGTACCTGGAGGAATTACACTACCTTTATGACAAAATAGAGTTTTAGCAGTTCACAAATGTTTGTCTTTGAAACTACTGCATTGTAAATTCCGTTGGCTAATTACAGGACTTGACCCGATGACATTAACCCAAATGATCGATAGAAATGATAATTGAACTTGGAGCACTAACAGTCTTATTGCACGACACATTATGGGGAAATCATATATCATGTTTGTTAGTTCAGTTCAGCCAAAATATAGTTGTAGTAGAGCAGAGCAAGCATCATAGATAAAGCTAATAAATGTAAGAGTTAGAACCTGCCTGATTAACCTTAGCCCTGTTTTCATAACATGCACAGTTCTATGGACAGTACATCTGCATACCTTTATCTTTTACCCATTTCTCCTCTCCTTCTTTTTTTAAATTGAACACCTGACAGACCCACGGGTGAACTGTCCCACCCTCCCCCTCCCCCTCCCCCTCCCCCTTCTCCTTCTCTCGCTGCTTCTGTGCGCGCACCGCACGGCACCACCACAGCAAGCAGGGGCGCCTGCACAACAGAGGGGCCACTATTGTGCCAATTCCCTGGCACGCCGTGATAGATTGACTCAAATTTTAAGAGCTTGTGGCACTGCGCTCCGCATGAAATGCCTACCTGGGTAATTGCCCATTTTGCCCATATGAAAAACCGCCCCTGAGGTTGGTATACAGAGTGGGGAAGCAAAATTTACAATGAACATTTAGTTGTTTTTTCTCAGCAGGCACTACGTCAATTGTTTTGAAACCAAACATACAGTACAGGCCAAAAGTTTGGACACACCTTCTCATTCTTTGCATTTTCTTTATTTTCATGACTATTTACATTGTAGATTCTCACTGAAGGCATCAAAACTATGAATGAACACATGTGGAATTATGTACTTAACAAAAAAGTGTGAAATAACTGAAAACATGTCTTATATTCTAGTTTCTTCAAAGTAGCCACCCTTAGCTCTGATGACTGTTTTGCACACTCTTGCCATTCTCTTGATGAGCTTCAAGAGGTAGTCACCTGAAATGGTTTCCTAACAGTCTTGAAGAAGTTCCCAGAGATGCTTAGCACTTGTTGGCCCTTTTGCCTTCACTCTGCGGTCCAGCTCACCCCAAACCATCTCGATTGGGTTCAGGTCAGGTGACTGTGGAGGCCAGGTCATCTGGCGCAGCACTCCATCACTCTCCTTCTTGGTCAAATATCCCTCACACAGCCTGGAGGTGTGTTTGGGGTCATTGTCCTGTTGAAACATAAATGATGGTCCAACTAAACGCAAACCGGATGGAATGGCATGTCACTTCAGGATGCTGTGGTAGCCATGCTGATTCAGGTTGCCTTCAATCTTGAATAAATTCCCAACAGCGTCACCAGCAAAGCACCCCCACACCATCACACCTCCCCCTCCATGCTTCACGGTGGGAACCAGGCATGTAGCATCCATCCGTTCACCTTTTCTGCATCGCACAAAGACACGGTGGTTGGATCCAAAGATCTCAAATTTGGACTCATCAGACCAAAGCACAGATTTCCACTGGTCTAATGTCCATTCCTTGGGTTTCTTGGCCCAAATAAATCTCTTCTGTTTGTTGCCTCTCCTGAGCAGTGGTTACCTAGCAGCTATTTGACCATGAAGGCCTGATTCACGCAGTCTCCTCTTAACAGTTGTTGTAGAGATGTGTCTGCTGCTAGAGCTCTGTGTGGTATTCATCTGGTCTCTAATCTGAGCTGCTGTTAATTTGCGATTTCTGAGGCTGGTGACTCAGATGAACTTATCTTCAGCATCAGAGGTGACTCTTGGTCTTCCTTTCCTGGGGCGGTCCTCATGTGAGCCAGTTTCGTTGTAGCGCTTGATGGTTTTTGCGACTGCACTTGGGGACACATTCAAAGTTTTTGAAATTTTCTAGACTGACTGACCTTCATTTCTTAAAGTAATGATGGCCACTCGTTTGTCTTTACTTAGCTGGTTGGTTCTCGCCATAATATGCATTCTAACAGTTGTCCAATAGGGCTGTCAGCTGTGCATCAACCTGACTTCTGCACAACACAACTGATGGTCCCAACCCCCATCAATAAGGCAAGAAATTCCACTAAGTAACCCTGACAAGGCACAGCTATGAAGTGAAAACCATTTCAGGTGACTACCTCTTGATGCTCATCAAGAGAATGCCAAGGGTGTGCAAGGCAGTCATCAGAGCTAAGGGTGGCTACTTTGAAGAAACTAGAATATAAGATATGTTTTCAGTTATTTCACACTTTTTTGTTAAGTACATAATTCCACATGTGTTCATTCATAGTTTTGATGCCTTCAGTGAGAATCTACAATGTAAATAGTCATGAAAATAAAGAAAATGCGAAGAATGAGAAGGTGTGTCCAAACTTTTGGCCTGTACTGTATATTGATGTCATAATCATACCTAACACTATTATCCATACCTTTGCAGAAACTTTTGCCCATATGAGTAATCAGGAAAGCAAACATCAAAGAGTGTGTGATTTGCTGAATGCACTCGTCACACCAAAGGAGATTTCAAAAATAGTTGGAGTGTCCATAAAGACTGTTTATAATGTAAAGAAGAGAATGACTATGAGCAAAACTATCACGAGAAAGTCTGGAAGATACTATTAAAGAAGAATGGGAGAAGTATTCACCCCAATATTTGAGGAACACTTGCACATGTTTCAGGAAGCGTGTGAAGGCAGTTACTGAGAAAGAAGGAGGACACATAGAATAAAAACATTTTCTATTATGTACATTTTCTTGTGGCAAATAAATTCTCATGACTTTCAATAAACTAATTGGTCAAACACTGTCTTTCAATCCCTGCCTCAAAATATTGTAAATTTTGCTTCCCTACCCTGTATATGCTATAAAAAACTTGCTAAAGAACTTATTCTAAAAAAAACTTCCTGTACAATACTGTAAACAAAGACTTCTGATTGTATTAACACATTTCAGGGCACAGTGATTTAAAGTGAAACAGTGATATAAAGTGTAACAGTGATTTAAGTGATCTACGGTGGTTTGAAAGGTAAGTGTAGTCCAACTACATAAGGTGCTTGGATATTTTAGTCTCATTGGATCAGTCATAATGTGATTGGAACTGAGACAGAGACCCCCCCGACCACTCAGTGATTACCTCCGCCAAGGAGGTTATGTTTTTGCCAGAGTTTGTTTGTTTGTTTGTCTGTCTGTTTGTTTGTTTGTCTGTCCGTTAGTGTGCAACATAACTCAAAAAGTTATGGACAGATTTGGATGCGCTCTCCGAGTGCTTTGCAGACCTCCGCCAAGGCTGATCAGTGCCCCCCACCCCCCCCGTGGGCCCCCCCACCCCCGATCACCACCAAAATTTAATCATTTCTTCCTTATCCCATTTCCAACAAACCCTGAAAATTTCATCAAAATCTGTCCATAACTTTTTGAGTTATGTTGTACACTAACGGACAGACAAACAAACAGACAGACAAACAAACCCTGGGTGGGGGGGGCCCACGGGGGGGGGCCACTGATCAGCCTTGGCGGAGGTCTGCGCTCTCCGAGTGCTTCTAGTTGTACAATCTGATGGCCAGGGGGACAAAAGAGTTCCTGTGGCTGTTTGTGGAGGAAGTTGGAAACAACAGCCTGGAGCTGAACACACTCCTCTGCCTGATCACAGGATGCTGGGAGTTGTCCAAGATGGAGAGAATCTTCTCCAGGGTCCTTCTCCCTGCTACTGACACCAGGGAGACCAGTTCTGTGTCCATCACTGAGCCAGCTCTCCTCACCAGTCTGTCTAGTTGTGCAGTGTCTTAGGGTGAAACGATTCCTCGAGTAATTCGAGTACCTTGATTACAAAAAATGATCAAGGAATTTTCTCTGCCTCGAGGAATCGCTTATTTAATTGTAAAACTCAAAGCTCAGCATTTCGCACGGACTACTTAATATGGCACAACGCGCTTACGTCACTCACGATAAGGATGATGACGGAGGATGTGGAAGTGTTCGGTTGAAACAGTGGGAAGATAGAAGAGGCGAGTGAATACAACAATGATGACGAAAGACAAAAAAAACACAATAAAAATGACAGAAAATGTGGAAAGTGTGGAAGCATTTCAGACAGAACAGCAAGGTAAACACCGTGACATGTATCCAATGTAACATGGCCCTTCCATACCACAACAGCACATCTCCGATGTAGCATCTTCTCATAATACACCCAGAATGGAGTGGAGGACCGTAGATAAATTATAAGTTATGAGACAGACAGATAAGGTGGGGTGGCCATTGCCTTGATTCTCCTGAATATAGCAGATATGTGCAAAACTGTTCATGCATGGACTCATTCCAAGTTCCCGTTCAAAAGTTCTTGCCTTTTATATGCCACAACCCATTCCTGTTATGTCTAAACGGTAAATTCTGAAACTTACAGCTGCCAAAGTTAAGTTGCACATCAAAAGGCAATGTTCATGCCTTTTTTTTTAAATTTATTAATGCATTATATTTTTGATACTTACAAGAAATACTAAGTTGAAAGTAACTCAATTTTATTTACTTTTATTTGTATTGGCAATTGCCTCTCTGGAAATGTTTCTAGTCAAGAAAATACATTTTGTTGTATATGCACAATATGAATGTAACAAATAAAACTGTTAATTATCAAAAAAAAAAACAAAACAAAAAAACAAAAAAGGAAACCAACTGGTACTTCATTATTAAGTGAAATACCTTATTTCCTCTTGTGTATTTAAAATTGCTCTTTAACTAAGCAAAAATAAGTTTTATCGGATTACTCGATTAATTGAAGGAATTTTCAGTAGAACACTCAAATACAAAAATATTCAATAGCTGCAGCCCTAGCAGCATCCCTCTTAATAATACCCCCTCCCCAATACACTACAGCATAAAAGAGAACACTACACATGACAGACTGGTAAAACATCAGCAGCAGTTTCTTGCAGATGTTAAAGGACCCCAGTCTCCTCAGGAAGTACAGATGACTCTGTCATTTCCTGTAGATGCTGTCCGTGTTATTTGACCAGTCCAGTTTATTGTCCAGCTGCAGTCCCAGGTACTTGTAGATTCTGACCACCTCCACGTCTGTGCCACCGCTGAAAATGGGGTCTATTCCTCCTGAAATCCACCACCATGTCCTTGGTCTTGAAGGTGTTCAACTGCAGGTGGTTTGTTCAGCACCATCCCACGAAGTCCTCCACCTGGCCCCTGTAGAATAGAATAGAATGCCTTTATTGTCATTATACATAATGTACAACGAAATTAAAAGAGACAACTCTCTAGTGGTGCGTAGTGCAAAACAGTTTAAAAGAAAGAAAAGAAAAGTGTAAATACTGTTTATATACAGAATAAAAACAAGCATGTCACCAACCAAGAAACAGTAGAGATAAATATATATTGCACTTTGACCCTGGCTGGACACTAAGGATCTATGTTAAATATATATCCTTATTTGAGGTATTGTCATTACAATGTGTTCAGTGCCCGTATTGCACTTGGATAAAACGTGTTGCTAAATCTGGAGGGGCAGGCCTGGATGGACATGTACTTCTTCCCTGAGGGCAACAGTGAGAACAGGCTGTGTCTGGGATGTGAACCGTCAAGGGTGATGCTTCTGGCCCTGTGCAGACACCTGGTGTTACAGATGTCTGAGAGAGAGGACAGCTGGACTCCTATGATACTCTGGGTGGACTTCCTGACTCTTTCCAGAGCCTTCTTGTCAGCCTGAGAGCTACTCCTATACCACACTAAGATGTTGTGGGTAAGGATGCTCTCCACAGAACATCTATAGAAGAACAGCAGCAGCATTTCCTGGGACAGGTTGACCCTTTTCAGTGACCTTAAAAAGTACAGGCGCTGCTGTGCCTTTTTCATAAGGGCACTGGTGTTAGTGCCCCATGTGAGGTCCTGAGAAATGTATGCACCCAGGAATCTGAAGTCACTGACATTCTCCACGGTGTACCCTCGGATGAGAAGAGGGAGGGGATCTTCTGCACTCTTCTGTACTCCCCTTCCTGTCCACGCTCTACGTATCGAACAATGACAGTGTCGTCTGAGTACTTCTGCATGTGGCACAACTCAGACCCATACAGGAAGTCAGATGTGTAGAGCGTGAAGAGAACAGGGGACAGCACAGCGCCCTGTGGCACCCCCATGCTGCTGACTACAGTCTCCAATGTGCAACCGCCCAGTCTGATGAACTGTGGTCTCTCCGTGAGGTAGTCCCCAATCCAGGAAACCAGGTGTGAGTCTACTCCCATGCTGCTCAGCTCTTCTCTCCGAAAGATGGGCTGGATTGTGCTAAAGGCACTGCTGAAGTCGGAGAACATCATCCTCACAGCGCCACTCCCCCTGTCCAAGTGAGAGTGAGCCTTGTGCAGCAGCTACAAGATGGTGTCCTCCACCCCCACCTTTTCCTGGTAGGCAAACTGGAAGGGGTCCTGGGCGTGTTGGACCTGGTGATGGAGCAGGAGTCGCTCCAGGGTCTTCATGACATGTGATGTCAGGGCCACTAGTCTCAAGTCCTCTGGTTGGCTCAGGTGTGGTTTCTTGGTGCCTGGAATTATACAGGATGTCTTCCACAGGGCGGGCACCTTCCCCTGATGAAGACTTACATCAAAGATGTGCTGGAGAAGCTGCCCCAGCTCAGAAGCACAGACCTTTAACATCCTGGGATACACACCGTCCGGTCAAGCTGCTTTGCTGAGTCTTAGCCACCTCAGCTCCCTGCTGATGTCCTGTCTGGTGATGGTGGGGAGAGGGGATCTGTGGCATTGTCCAAGACCTCCCCCTGAATGCTGAGTAGGGGTGTTGAAGGGGTTGAGAGGGGAACAGGGCAGTTAGGAGACACATTAGCATCACATACCCCTTTTCCACCATCTGGTTCCAGGGCTGGTTCGGTGCCAGTGCCTGATTTAGCACCAGTTCTTAGTGTTTCCACCATCCAAGTACTGGCCAAACCGGTTCCAAAGTGGTTCTAAACAGATTCCAGGGAAGCACCAACTTCGAGCTGGACTAAACCGGGGCCATACTAAGAACCGATGACCTGACCCTCTGCGTCATCGGTGAGTGGGGGTTATAGACCCAAACAGGAACAGCAAAAACTATGGACCAGTTTTAAAACTACAACCGGTGGGTGTTTAGTTTAGTTTAATTTTTAGAGAAAGAATTACAGATGCCAAAAACAAGCAGCAGTGGACAGAGGAGACCCAGTGCTTTATGACACTGTGGGCTTCATCCGAAGTCCAAGACCAGCTGGAGGGAGCCCATGGAGGGGCTGCTGGACTGGGTTTTAGGGGACCGGTGAATCCGACTACCGGTGCACTGAACTCGGACACACCAGACACGGATTGGAGGCTTTCGATTGTGGACGAGTCTGTGGTTCAAACAGCTGCAAACGATACTGACAAGTTTTGTTTTTCAAGTGTATGGTTAATGGCTTACAAAAAGTCAACTGTAGAGATTAAAGCGAGCTACAAACATTACGGACATTAAAACGCTAGCTCGTGGTATGCTAACAGCAAGCTGACAAGAACATTTCTGGGTTGTCTCCGAAACGCTGTTTCCTCGGTGGGTTCATAAAAGGCAGAACTGAACCGAGTGGTTTACCATGTTCCAGTAGACAGGGTTATTGTCCACATTGGGGAGAACATGTCAAATTACACCACGGTTTCTTTGTTATGTTCTTTACAGTTGTTGCCCCTGAACGACTAAGCACACAGCAAGAGAACCTGAATTTTTCTTCCCTTTAGTAACGTTTTTAAAGCAATTTTTTATTTGAGCCTATTTGTTTTTTACTTTAGTGTGAATAAACCCAATTTAAATGCAAAATGTTCATTTTGACTGTGTTTTCCTATTCCTCACATAAACTTAGGTAGCAATGCTGTTCTGCTTACCTCAATAAGTATCTGTTTACAGACTATCCTTGCATTATGTTTGTGCATATGTAATATAGAAACCAACATATTTATATTCATCACAAATGCCACAGAGTGTATATTTGTGTTTTTCACCTGTGGATTGCAATATAGGCTTGTAAACACAAGAGCAGTGCTTGCTTCTGGGTGCGTGTGTCCCACACGCGCACCCAGTCACGTGACCCAGTCATGTGATCACATTTTACAATGACATAATTACGTGGCTCTGACTTGTCTCCACTTGGCTCTTGGCTTATGGAAAAGCAAACTAGTTCTTTGGAAGCACCAGGTCGGAACCAGTTAAGCACTGGCCCTAGCACCGGCACTGAACTGGCACCAGGTTCTTTTTGGTGGAAAAGGGGTAACTGTGGAACCTATAGAAGAACTGGTTTAGCTGGTTAGATTTGTCTGCGTCCCCCTCTGCTGTGCTGCGGGTCTTTTTGCAGCCTGTGATGGTCTTCATCCCCTCCCAGACCTCTCTCATGATATTCTGTTGACGTTTCTGCTCCACCTTTCTGCTGTAGGACTCCTTTGCCTTTCGTAGACGGACCTTGAGTTCCCTCTGTGCCTGCTTCCTCTCCTCCCTGTCTCCATCTGTGAACGCCCTCTTGTCTGAAGTTCCAATAGTCTGTGATGCAGTGTGTAACCCCCTCAATGTCCTCGCTGTGCGGCTCCTGCAGTATGCTCCAGTTGGTGGGCTCATAACAGTCCCTCAGAGCCTCTGCCTCAGGAGACCACTTCCTGAAGGAGCGGGTGGTTGTGGATTGGCTCCGAATCCTGGAAGTGTACTCGGGCAGGAGAAAGACCCGATTATGGTCTGACCTTCCCAGTGGGGGGAGGGGGATGGCAGTATATGCTCCTTTTAGTTAGCATAGAGGAGGGCCATTGTCTTGTTCAGCCTGGTGGGGCAGTTCACAAACTAGTAAAAGTCCTGCAGTGTATTGTCCAGTGAAACATGATTAATTTACATACATACATTTAAATGTATTTATTCTATTTATTTTATTTATTATGTTATCATTTTATTATTATTATCAGCATTTTTATTTTATTTTATTTTATTTTATTTTATTTTTATTCCTGCTAAGCTACTGTACGACACTCCAGTCCGGTAGGTGGCGGTAATGCACATGTTAAGTCGAGTGCCGACCGCCAATCAAAACCAAAGAAGATGAAAACTGTTAGCTTCGTGGCTACTTAACAGCTGCTGGTCTTATGTTGTTATTCCTAGACAGGACACCGGAAAGCGACCTTAAATAACACTAAACTCCACTAGAAACCGGTAAACAGTCGTCGGAGCGTCTGAGTTTCCGTGTCGGGCCGTCTCCATGGCTCTGCAAGGCCCAGAGGAGCTGGGGGAGCAGGTCGAGGAGCCGGAGGACCTGGACGACCAGGACGCTAGCAGCATCTCCCCGGCCGAAGAGATAACGCTGCCGGCCTGGCCCGGAGGCGACGAAGAGCCGGAGGAAGCTCTCTTGCTCCCGTGGGATCGTTTCTCCACCTGGCTGCACTGCATCTGTGTGGTGGGCTTCGACCTGGAGCTGGGGCAGGCGGTGGAGGTGAGGTAGTAGTGGGGTCACAAACTCATAAACT